>NC_045635.1:79590160-79899942 GCF_009829155.1 Mustela erminea | reverse complement strand
AAGTGCTCTTCTTTCCCTGGTTGAATTTTAGTGGAGACTTGATCATATAATTCTATTTCTAAACCCTTCCATTTCTTTGGTCTATTAGTCTATTCTTATGCAATAAACAGTACCTTAAAAAAAAAGTTTTGATATCTGGTCGTGTGAATCCTCCTGCTTCGTTCTTATTCTTTAAGAAGTTTTGTCTTGCCTATTCTGGGCCTTTATAGTTTCTTTTTTTTTTTTTTTTTTAACTATGTTCAATTAACCAACATACAGAATAACATTAGTTTTTAATGCAGTCTTCAAGGATTCATTAGTTGTGTATAACACCCAGTGATCATCACCACACATGCCCTCATTAATACCCATCACCTGGTTATCCCATACCCCCAACCCCCTTTCATTTTGTAATCCTCAGTTTGTTTCCTGGAGTCCATAGTCTCTCATGGTTTGGCTCACTCTCTGATTTCTTCCCATTCGATTTTCCCTTCCTTCTCCTGTGGTCCTCTGTGTTATTGCTTATGTTCCACGTATGAGTGAAACCATATTATAATTGTCTTTCTCTGCTTGATTTATTTCACTTAGCATAACAACTTTCAGTTTCATCCATGTTGATACAAATGGTGGAATTCATACTTTCTGATGGCTGAGTTATATTCCATTGTGTGTATGTACCACATATTCTTTATCCATTCATCTATTGAAGGCCATCTTGGCTCCTTCCACAGTTTGGCTGTTGTGGAGATTGCTGATATGAACATCCCTTCTTTTCACTATGACTGTATCTTTGGGGTAAATACCAGTTTTTAATGTCTTAAGGAATATCCATATTGTTTTTCAGAGTGGCTGTACCAGCTTGTATTCCCAACAAGAGTGTAAGAGTGTTCCCCTTTCTCCAAATCCTTGTCAGCACTTGGTATTTCCTGTCCTGTTGATTTTTGCCATTCCAACTGGTGTTAAGCTGGTATCTCATTGTGGTTTTGATTTGTAATTCCCTAATGGCTAGTGATGTTAAACATTTTTTCATGTGTCTGTTAGCCATTTGTATGTCTTTGGGAAAATGTCTGTTCATGTCTTCTGCCCATTTGTTGACTGGATTATTTGTTTCTTGGATGTTGAGTTTAAGGAGTTCTTTATAGAACTTAGATACCAGCTTTTTATTTGTCATTTGTAAATAACTTCTCCAATTCTGTGGGTTGCCTCTTAGATTCGTTGACAATTTCTTTTGCTGTATAGAAGCTTTTTATCTTGAATTCCCCAAAAGTTCATTTTTGCTTTTGTTTCCCTTGCTGTTAGAGACATGTCTTGAAAGAAGTCACTGTGGCCAATGTTGAAGAGGTTACTGCCTATATACTTCTCTAGGATTTTGATGGATTCATGTCTCACATTGAGGTCTTTCATCCCTTTTGATTTTATCATTGTGTATGGTGTAAGAGAATGGTCCAGGTTCATTTCCCTGCATATGGTTGTTTAAATTTCCCAGAACCATTTATTGAAGAGATTGTCTTTTATTAATTAGATATTCTTTCCTGATTTGTCAAAAATTAGTTGACTTTACTGTGGAGGGTCCTTTTCTGGGCTCTCTAATCTGTTCCCTTGATCTATGTGTCTATTCTTGTGCCAGTACTATGCTGTCTTGATGACCACAGCTTTGTAATATAGCTTGAAGTCAGGCAATATGAAGCCCCCAACTTTGATTTTCTTTGTCAACATTCCCCTGGTGAACCTGGGTCATTTCTGGTTCTGTACAAATTTTGGGATTATCTGTTCCAGTTCTGTGAAAAATGTTGATGGCATTTTGATAGGGATTGCATTAAAAGTGTAGATTGCTCTGGGAAGCATAGACATTTGAACAATGTTTGTTTGTTTTTCTAATTCATGAGCATGGACTGTTTTTCCATCTCTTTGTGTGTTTCTCAATTTCTTGCATAAGGGTTCTATAGTTTCTAGGATATAGATCTTTCACCTCTTTGTTTAGGTTTATTCCAATGTATCTTATGCATGTTGGTGCAAATGTGAATGGGATCGATTACATAATTTCTCTTTCTTAAGTCACATTGTTAGTGTATAGAAATGCAACTGATTTCTTTGTAATCATTTTGTATCCTATGTTGGTAAAATGCTATTTGAGTTTTAATAATTTCGGGGTGGAGTGTTTTTGGTTTTCCACATAAAGTATCATGTCATCTGCAAAGAGAGAAAGTTTGAATGCTTCATTGCCAAATTGAATGTCTTTTTTTTTCTTTTAGTTGTCTGATTGCTGAGGTTAGGACCCCTAGTACTATGTTGAACAATAATGATGAGAGTGGGCATCCATGTCGTGTTCCTGATCTTAAGGGAAAAGTTCTCAGTTTTTTTGCATTAATAATGATATTTGATGTCTGCTTTTCATACATGGTGTTTATGATACTAAGTTATGTTCCCTCTATCCCTACACTTGAAGAGGTTTTTTTTTTAATTAATTTTTTTTATTTTCAGCATAACAGTATTGATTGTTTTGCACCACAACCATTGCTCCATGCAATCTATGCCCTCCCTAATACCTAACACCTGGTTTCCCCAACCTCCTACCCACCGCCACTTCAAAACCCTCAGATTGTTTTTCAGAGTCCATAGTCTCACATGGTTCACCTCCCCCTCCAATTTCCTTCAACTCCCTTCTCCTCTTCATCTCCCCTTGTCCTCCATGTTATTTGTTATGCTCCACAAATAAGTGAAACCATATGATAATTGACTCTCTCTGCTTGCCTTATTTCACTCAGCATAATCTCTTCCAATCCCATCCATGTTATTACAAAAGTTGGGTATTCATACTTTCTGATGGAGGCATAATACTCCATAGTGTATATGGACCATATCTTCCTTATCCATTCATCCGTTGAAGGGCATCTGGGTTCTTTCCACAGTTTGGCGACTGTGGCCATTGCTGCTATAAACATTGGGGTACAGATGGCCCTCCTTTTCACTACATCTGTATCTTTGGGGTAAAAACCCAGTAGTGAAATTTCAGGGTCATAGGAAGCTCTATTTTTAATTTCATGAGTAATCTCCACACTGTTCTCCAAAGTGGCTGCACCAACTTGCATCCCCACAAACAGTGAAAGAGGGATCCCCTTTCTCCACATCCTCTCCAACACATGTTGCTTTTTGTCTTGCTAATTTTGACCATTCTAACTGGTGTAAGGTGGTATCTCAATGTGGTTGTAATTTGAATCTCCCTGATGCCTAGTGATGATGAACATTTTTTTCATGTGTCTGATAGCCATTTGTATGTCTTCATTGGAGAAGTGTCTGTTCATATCTTCTGCCCTTTTTTTTTGAGATTTTATTTATTTATTTGACAGACAGAGATCACAAGTAGGCAGAGAGAGAGGAGGAAGCAGACCCCCCGTGGAGCAGAGAGCCCAATGTGGGGCTCAATCCCAGGACCCTGGGATCATGACCTGAGCTGAAGGCAGAAGCTTAACCTCTGAGCCACCCAGTCGCCCCTGCTCTTTTTTTTTTTTTTTTTTTAATATGATTGTCTGTTTTCTGTCTGTTGAGTTTGAGGAGTTCTTTAAAGATCCTGGATATCAACCTTTTGTCTGTACTGTCATTTGCAAATCTCCTCCCATTCTGTGGGTTGCCTCTTTGCTTTTTTGACTGTTTCCTTTGCTGTGCAGAAGCTTTTGATCTTGAAGTCCCAAAAGTTCATTTTAGCTTTTGTTTCCTTTGCCTTTGGAGACATATCTTGAAAGAAGTTGCTGTGGCTGATATCGAAGAGATTACTGCCTATGTTCTCCTCTGGGATTCTGATGGATTCCTGTATCACATTGAGGTTTTTTATCCATTTTGAGTTTATCTTTGTGTACGTTATAAGAGAATGGTGGAGTTTCATTCTTCTACATATAGCTGTCCAGTTTTCCCAGCACCATTTATTGAAGAAACTGTCTTTTTTCCACTGTATATTTTTTTTCCTGTTTTGTCGAAGATTATTTGCCCATAGAGTTGAGGGTCCATATCTGGGCTCTCTACTCTGTTCCACTGGTCTGTGTGTCTGCTTTTATGCCAGTACCATTCTGTATTGGTGATCACAGCTTTGTAGTAAAGCTTGAAATCAGGTAATGTGATGCTTGCAGTTTCGTTTTTGTTTTTCAACATTTCCTTGGAGATTCAGGGTCTCTTCTGGTTCCATAAAAATTTTTGAATGATTTGCTCCAGGTCTTTGAAGAATACCAGTGGAATTTTGATTGGAATGACATTAAAAGTATAGATAGCTCTAGGAAATATAGACATTTTAACAATGTTTATTCTTCCGATCCAAGAGCATGGAATGGTCTTCCACCTTTTTGTGTCTTTTTCAATTTCTTTCATGAGTGTTCTGTAGTTCCTCAAATACAGATCCTTTACCTCTTGGTTAGGTTTATTCCCAGGTATCTTATGATTCTTGGTGCTATAGTAAATGGAATTGATTCTCTAATTTCCCTTTCTGTATTTTCATTATTAGTGTATAAGAAAGCCACTGATTTCTGTACATTGACTTTGTATCCTGCCACGTTGCTGAATTGTTGTATGAGTTCTAGTAGTTTGGGGGTGGAGTCTTTTGGGTTTTCCATATAAACAATCATGTCATCTGCGAAGCGAGAGTTTGACTTCTTCATTGCCAATTTGGATACCATTTATTTCTCTTTATTGTCTGATTGCTGTTGCTAGGATTTCTAATACAAGAGTGGTGAGAGTGGGCATCCTTGTCGTGTTCCTGATCTCAACGGGAAGGCTGCAAGCTTTTTCCCATTGAGGATGATATTTGCTGTGGGTCTTTCATAGATAGATTTTATGAAGTTCAGGAATGTTTCCTCTATCCCTATACTTTGAAGCGTTTTAATCAGGAACAGATGCTGGATATTGTCAAATGCTTTTTCTGCATCGATTAAAAGGACCATGTGGTTCTTCTCTCTTCTCATATTAATTTGTTCTATCACATTGATTGATTTGCGAATGTTGAACCATCGTTGTTGCGCAGGGATGAATCCCACCTGGTCATGGTGGGTAATCTTTTAAATGTGCTGTTGGATCCTGTTTGTTAGGATCTTGTTGAGAATCTTAGCATCCATATTCATCAGCGATAGTTGTCTGAAATTCTCCTTTTTGGTAGGGTCTTTGCTTGGTTTGGGGATCAGGGTAATGCTGGCTTCATAGAAAGAGTCTGGAAGTTTTCGTTCTGCTTCAATTTTTTGAAACAGCTTCAGGACAATAGGTGTTATTTCTTCTTTGAAGTTTGGTAGAATTCCTCAGGGAATCCTGGGAATCCCAGGTCCTGGGCTCTTGTTTTATGGGAGGTTTTTGATCACTGCTTCAGTCTCGTTACTAGATATCAGTCTATTCAGGTTGTCAATTTCTTTCTGGTTCAATTTTGAGAGTTTATAGTTTTCCAGGAATGCATCCATTTCATCTAGGTTGCTTAACTTATTGGCATATAACTGTTGATAATAACTTCTGGAGATTGTTTCTACTTCCTTGGTGTTCATTGTGATCTCCCTTTTCATTCATAATTTTATGAATTTGGGCCTTCTCTCTTTTCTTTTGGATTAGTGTGGCCAATGGTTTATCAATCTTATTGATTCTTTCAAAAAACCAGCTTTTAGTTTCATTGATACGTTCTACTATATCTCTGGTTTCTACCTCATTGATCTCAGCTCTAATCTTGATGATTTCCTTTCTTATGTGTGGAGTTGGTTTGATTTGTTTTTGATTCTCCAGTTCTTTAAGGTATGGAGACAGCTGCTGTATTCTGGATTTTTCAGTTTTTTTGAGGGAGGCTTGGATGGCTTGAATTTCCCCCTTAGGCCTGCCTTTGTTGTATCCCATAGGTTTTGGACTGTAGTGTCTTCATTCTCCTTGGTTTTCATGAATTGTTTCAGTTCTTCTTTGATCTCCTGGTTGATACAATCATTCTTAAGCAAGGTGGTCTTTAGCTTCCAGGTGTTTGACTTCCTTCCAAACTTTTCCTTGTGATTGAGCTCCAGTTTCAAAGCAATGTGATCTGAGAATATGCAGGGAATCATCTGAGTCTTTTGGTATCGGTTGAGTCCTGATTTGTGACCCAGTATGTGGTCTATTCTGGAGAAGGTTCCATGTGCACTTGATAAGAATGAGTATTCTGTTGTTTTAGGGTGGAATGTTCTGTATATATCTATGAGGTCCATCTGGTCCAGTGTGTCATTCAATGCTCTTGTTTCTTTATTGGTTTTCTGTTTTGATGATCTGTCTATTTCTGAGAGAGGCGTGTTAAGATCTCCTACTATTAATATATTGATATCAATATGACTCTTTATCTTGATTAATAGTTTTCTTATGTAATTGGCTGCTCCCATATTGGGGGCATTGATATTTACAATTGTTAGATCATCTTGGTGGATAATCCCTTTAAGAATGATGTTGTTTCCTTCTGTATCTCTGACTACAGTCTTTAGTTTAAAATCTAGTTTATCTGATATGAGAATCACTACCCTGGCCTTCTTTTAAGGCCCTTTGGCATGAAATATGGTTCTCCATCCCTTCACTTTCAGTCTGGGTGTATCTTTAGGTTCAAAATGGATCTCTTGCAGACAACATATGGATAGTTCCTGTTGTTTTATCCAATTTGCAACCCTGTGTCTTTTTATGGGGGCATTTAGGCCATTCACATTGACAGTGATTATCTATAGATACATTTTTATTGATGTCATGTTACCTTTGAAGTCTTTCTTTCTGTAGATTGTCTCTATATATCTGTTCAATGCTATTCTTAGGATTTTTCCTCTTTCATTAAACCCCCCTTAATATTTCCTGCATTGTCGGCTTGGTGGTTACATAGTCTTTTAAGCCTTGTCGGTCTTGGAAACTCTATCTCTCCATCCATTTTGAATGTCAGTCTTGCTGGATAAAGTATTCTTGGTGCATGTTCTTCTCATTTAATGCCCTGGATATGTCTTGCCATCCCTTTCTGGCTTGCCAGGTCTTGTGGACAGGTCTGACGTTATTCTGATGGGCTTTCCTCTGTAAGTAAGGAGCCTCTTTGTCCTAGCGGCTTTCAAGAGATTATACCTACAATTATGATTCCTCAATTTGACTATCAGGTGCCTTGATGTTTTTTTGAAATCTATAATCTTGGGTGGAGACTGTTCGGCCTCTAGTACATGAAGGCTGGTTCCATTCGTGAGATTGGGAAATTTTCATGAAGAACTTGTTCTACTATATCTTCTAGACTTCTTTCTTTCTCCTCCCCTACAGGGATTCCAATAATTCTGACGTTGGAATGTTTCATGGCATCATTTATTTCCCTGATTCTGTTTTCATGGCTTCTAAGCTGTTTGTTCCAGACTTATTCCTTTTCCTTTCTCTCTGGAGAATAAATTTCCTTTCTCACTGGTAATAAATTCTCAGTGTGGTCGAGGAAGGTTGTTTTGATTTGTCCTCCAGATCACTAATTCTATCCTTTCTCTCAGTTACCTTAGCTTTGAGAGAATTTAGAATAGATTGCAACTCATTGTGAGCATTGTGATCCTCATCCCTGGTGGCTTTCAGTTCTGCCCTAACATAGTGAATATCATCCCTGGTGACTTTTATTTCTGCCCTAATCAATTCTGTTTGGTCATCCATGGCTTTCTCCAACCTAGTTATTGCCTGGATAATTGCTAGCTTGAATTCTCTTTCCAACATATTGTCTATGTTGATAGTCATTAGCTCTGTTGCAGAAGGCCCATCCTCTGTATTTTTCTTCTGTTGGACATTCCTCCTCCTAGTCGTTTTGGTGAGAGATGACTGACGGATGTAGCTGGATATATCGACCATGGTGCAGTCAAGAGGTGCCCTGGAATGCTTCTGAGCTATCAGGATTCTCCACCCAAATGAGAGAAAAAAGAAAAGAAAAAGAAAAAGAGAGAGAGAGAGAGAGAGAGGGAAAAAAGGGTAGATAAAAGAGAAGGTTCAGCCCAAATGGGCCCCAAGGTAAAATTTAGGAAGTACACAAACAAAAACAGACAAGTAAAAAGACTGATAAAAGTATATTACAAGAGAAAAAAATATATATATATATAAGCAAATAAAGGAAGAACCTCTTCAAAAAGAACCCCAAGTATATAATTTATATACTATCAAGACAAACACACTAAAAAAGAAACACTAGTGGAAGAAAAAGATGGGAGAGTGGTAATAAATTCTCAGTGTGGTCGAGGAAGGTTGTTTTGATTCTTCCTTGATGTATCTTGATATCTTTGTTAAAGGACTCAATTTTCCTAAGATAAAGGGGGATTAAAAATTGGTTTACCTATAGGGGTAGCATTGATTGGGGAAAGGGGATTACCTTGAAGTTTAACTCTATATGAATATTAGAAAATAAAAATAGAAAAGGAATAAACTAGACTAAACTAAATTAAAATAAAAAAAAATTAAAAATAGAAATGAAAAAGAAAAATACAGGTGTATGTATCAAAAAGTTCAGGTTAAATGGTTATTTTGTAATTTGATGTACTGAACAT
This sequence comes from Mustela erminea, assembly GCF_009829155.1. Classification (NCBI taxonomy): domain Eukaryota; kingdom Metazoa; phylum Chordata; class Mammalia; order Carnivora; family Mustelidae; genus Mustela; species Mustela erminea. The sequence goes on along the minus strand of NC_045635.1, from coordinate 79,891,462 downwards.
CTCACTGTGATGGTAAATAGGTTAAAAAATAATCTATATAAAAACATGAACCAGAATAGTGGGAACGAGTTAAAAATAAAAGTTATATCTATAAAGTAGCGGTGGTTGTTCTCTTGTAGTCTTTTTTTTTTTTTCTTTCCTGGTTGGTTTTCTGGAGGAAGGGCCTGCCACCTGGGTTTTCAGTCAATGACGTTCCCTGAGGTAAGTCCTCCCACCCTCCTCAAGGGGGTGGGCTCTGAGGAAACCGTTTTTTTCAGGCCTTTGTTCTCTGGAGGTTGTTATGTTTGTTCACTTCTTTACTCTCACCTTGACTGCTTTTGATAGTTTTTGGAGGTTTAGAGGAAAGCAAACTGCACCCTGATCTCCCTCTCAGAGAGAAGCCTCAGTCTGGTGCCCTGTGGGTGCTGCAGAGCCCATATAAATTCCCCCTTGGCTGCTGGCAGAGCATTTTTTGAGTTCACAGTCCCTGGGAATTCAGGATCTTCTGCTTGTACCCAAAACCATGGCAGCAGCGGCTGTCTGGGCAGCTCCAGACTGCCAGAGAGGTTCCAAGCAGCAATCGCACACTGAGATTTTCCCTCTGGCCTAGGCTGGGAGTGCCTGGTCTTTCCAGGTCTAAGAGCACCGGGCTTGCATACACCTCTCTCAGGGGAGGGTGTGGGCATGTGCGTCTCAGGCTCTGATAATATGGCACGGGTCCGAAAGCACCAGGCTGGGCCTTCGCGCACCTCTCTCAGGGGAAGGTGAGCAGCCCGCGTGTCTCAGGCTCTGATAGCATGACTCGGCGTTCTGCCATCTGGCGAGGCTCCCAGCCCCTCACAAGAGCCGGACCTCACACATTCTTGGGCGCGCTGGCAGCTCAGGGACCAAGACCTGGTTTCTCCGCCACTCTAGCCACCCCCATTCCCACAATTTCTCTCTGGCTCTAGACTCCCCGATTCCCACAATTTCTCCTCACGATCCTTTGCTCTTTTTGAGTGCTTTCAACCAGACTCCAAGTTAATGCTGGTCCCCAGATGAAGGGAACTCTCATATTGGGGTATTACTTTCCAATCAATTGCCTCTGGTGGCTCCCTCCCCCTTTTGTTTATCTTCCAATATCAGTCCAACGTTCCCACTCTGCTTTACCTGCCCACTGGCATCTTCTGCCCCTGTAGAGATCCAGACGTGTATAATTCTGATCTCAGGCTGATTTCATGGGTGATCAGAGTTCTTTTGTAGGTAATCAGCTCACTTTAGGGTACAGGTTAAAACGGTGCCTCCTCCTACTTCGCAGCCATTTTGCCTCTTCCCCAACACTTGAAGAGTTTTAATCAGGAAAGGATACTATATTTTTCAAATGGTTTTTCTGCATCACTTGAGAGGATCCTATGGTTCTTGTCTCTTCTTTTGTTAATGCGATCTATCACATTGATTTGTTTCCAAATTTTGAAACACATTTTCATCCCAGGAATAATACCCACCTGTTCGTGGTGAATAATACTTTTAATTGTACTGTTAGATCCTATTTGCTAGGATCTTGTTGATTATTTTTGCATCTATGTTCATCAGGGATATTGGTCTGTAATTCTTCTTTTTGATGGGATCCTTGGTTTTGGGACTGGTTGGAATATAGAAATCTATTTGAAATGGGAGCATTCAGCCCATTACATTAAGAGTAACTATTAAAATATATGAATTCAGTGCCATTGAATTGCCCGTAAAGTCCCTGTTTCTATGGATTGTCTCTGTTAATTTCTGGCCTATAATACTCTTGGGGTCTTTCTTTTAATATTTCTTCTAGAACTGGCTTGGTGGTTACATATTCTTTCAGTTTCTGCCTGTCCTGAAATCTCTTTATCTCTCCATCTGTTCTGAATGATAGCCTTGCTGAATAAAGTATTATTGGCTGCATGTTCTTCTCATTTAGTACACTGAATATGACTTGTCATCCCTTTTTGACTTGCCAGGTCTCTGTGAATAGGTCTGATGCTGTTCTGATGTTACCCCTTCCATACATAAGAAATCTCTTCCCCCTAATTTCTCTCAGGATAGCCTCCTTGACTCTAAGATTTGCAAGCTTCACTATTATATGCCTGGGTGTTGGTCTATTTTTATTGATTTGTGGAGGTGTCCTCTCTACCTTTAGGACACAAATCTTTGTTTCCTTCCCCATATTAGGGACTATGATTTGCTCAAATATATATTTTTAGTCCTCTCTCTCTACACCCTCTGGAAATCACAATAATTTTGACATTGGAATGTTATATGCTGTTATTGATCTTTCTAAGTCTATTTTCATTGGCCATTAGCAACCTATCCCTATCCTCTTCAGCTTCCTTCCTTTTTATCACCCTATCTTCCAGATACCTGATTCATTCCTCTGCCTCATTTACCCTGGCTCTTAGAGTATCCAGTTTAGACTGCATCTCATTCATAGTATTTTTTTTTAATTTTTAATTATTTTAAAATTTCTTTTCAGTGTACCAGAATTCATTTTTTAAGCACCACACCCCATGCTCCATGCAATATGTGCATCCAATAATACCCACCAGCAGGCTCACCCACCTTCCCACCCCCAGCCCCTTCAAAACCTTTAGATTGTTTTTCAGAGTCCATAGTCTCTCATGGTTCATCTCCCAATCAATGTCCTTCAACTCCGTTATCCTCTCCATCTCCCCATGTCCTCCATGTTATTTCTTATGCTCCACACAGAAGTGAAACCATATGATAATTGACTCTCTCTGCTTGACTTACTTCACTCAACATAATCTCTTCCAGTCCTGTCAATGTTGATACAAAAGTTGGGTATTCATTCTTTCTGAAGGAAGATCAATACTCTATAGTGTATATGGACCACCTCTATCTTATCCACTCGTCTGTTGAAGGTCATCTTGGTTCTTTGCACAGTTTGGCAACTGTGGACATTACTGCTATGAACATTGGGGTACAGATGACCCTTCTTTCATTAAATCTGTATCTTTGGGATAAATACCCAGTAGTGCAATTGCAGGGTCATAGGAAAGCTCTATTTTTAATTTCCTGAGGAATATCCGCACTGTTTCCTAAAGTGGCTCACCAACTTGCATTCCCACCAACAGTGTAAGAGGGTTCCCCTTTTGCCATATCCCCTCCAACACATGTTGTTTCCTGTCTTGCTAATTTTGGCCATTCTAACTGGTGTAAGGTGATATCTCAATGTGGTTTTAATTTTAATCTCCCTGAGGGCTAGTGATGATGAACATTTTTTCATGTGTCTGATAGCCGTTTGTATGTCTTCATTGGAGAATTGTCTGTACATATCTTCTGCCCATTTTTTTATATGGTTGTCTGTTTTGTGTGTGTTGAGTTTGAGGAGTTCTTTATAGATCCTGGATGTCAACCTTTTGTCTGTACTGTCATTTGCAAATATCTTCTCCCATTCCATGGGTTGCCTCTTTGTTTTTTTGACTGTTTCCTTTGCTGTGCAGAAGCTTTTGATTTTGATGAAGCCCCAAAAGTTTATATTCGCTTTTTTTTTCCTTTGTCTTTGGAGATATATCTTGAAAGAAGTTGCTGTGGCTGATATCAAAGAGATTACTGCCTATGTTCTCTAGGATTCTGATGGATTCCTGTCTCACATTGAGGTCTTTTATCCATTTTGTGTTTAGCTTTGTGTATAGTGTAAGAGAATGGTCGAGTTTCATTCTTCTACATATACCTGCTGATCAAAATTCCACCGCTATTCTTCAAAGAGCTGGAGCAAATAATCCTAAAATTTGTATGGAATCAGAAGAGACCCCGAATTGCTAAGGAAATGTTGAAAAACAAAAATAAAATGGGGGGCATAACGTTACCTGATTTCAAGCTTTACTACAAAGCTGTGATCACCAAGACAGCATGGTACTGGCATAAAAGCAGACACACAGACCAGTGGAACAGAGTAGAGAGCCCAGATATGGACCCTCAACTCTATGGGCAAATAATCTTCAACAAAACAGGAGAAAATATACAGTGGGAAAAAGACAGTCTCTTCATATGAAACTTTTTAAAACACTTTATTGTACATATGAAATTCTTAAATGTTTTAAAATAAAAATCACTGGGATAAAGAATCACTTTAAAGTTGAGTATTTTTTGAAGAAGTCAGGAGTAAATGTTATCTTTAAAGATCTATTAAGTTATCTTTTCATTTTAATACTTTAGCAGTAGAAGAAAAAAAAAAGATTTGTTTTCAAATTTTCCCTAAATTAAAGAAGCATAGTTACTTTTACCTTTATTCATTCTTCCCCAACAACTCATAACCAGAAATTAGTAAATACTCTAGCTATGCAGAATTATATTCTAAAACACACAAACACACAAAGATGTTCTTTATGCATCTGTGATTTTGTACCTTTTGTATAATTTTGTTCCTGATTATTTTTTTCTCACCTATAAAAACCCAGTTGAAAGGTCTTCTCTTCTGAAAAGCCTTTCCTAACTCCCCAAGACAGAGCTACTAGTTACTCCCTCTCTCTTTTCATTACATTGTGTACTAACTTTTGTACAAATAATTACAGGATTTATATACCACCACTCATTATATTTATTTGAAATTTTTAATCTTTCTCCTCCACTAGATTGAGAGATCATTAAAGTCATTGATCATGTCTTCTTCCCACCCTCTCTACCCAGCACAGTTCCAGCCACAGAACTGTTAAATAGAAATAAATAAAACCACAAATATACCCTCTGAGATAAACTTGCTTTTGTGTATATATATGTGACAGATGGGGAGAGCTTTGTGCCTTCTCTGTTCTGACCAGTTACTGCCTATGTAATCTCTATGTGACTTGTGTAGTTGTGTTTCTATCATCCTTGCATCTCTGCTCCACAGAATATCTTAAATGTTTCTCAGATAGTCTTATCCATAGCATTATTTAAATAATGTAGAATTTATCATTTAAAAATATCATATAAACAAGCATGAAGTTAGTCAAGTAAAATTAAAGCTGAACTTTCTTATACTGACAAAATCTACATCAAAACCTTAGCATGGAGGAAGCAATGATTTCTTTTTTGTGTTTTGATTTTGGGGTCTCTTTGTTTGCTTGTTTGTTTACTATTCTCATAAAAGTTCTTTGTTATGGACATCATCTCCAAACTTTTAATGAGATAGATATTTGAGTCTTTCTACTTTCTTTTTCTTTTTTTTTTTTTTTCCTATTGCTTGGCCACTTGAGGTTTTTTGTTTGTTTGTTTGGGGAGTTTTGTTTTGTTTTGTTTTGTTTGTTTTGTTTTGTTTTTAATCTATAACACATGATTCTTAAGATTTTAGTGAAGCAAAAAAGGAATAGCATAAAACAAACAAAAAATCTCTAGTTATGACTTGGAGACTATAGAATTACTACCAATATTTCTTGATTCTTTTTCCGAGTAAGCTGGATTGCTACCAATATTTCTTGATTCTTTTTCCAAGTAAGTTCCCAATGTTCTATGGCCAGGATTGACAATTTTATTTTTCTGAAAAGAGGCAGATAATAAACATTTATAGCTTTGTAGGCCAAGAGACAAAATTAAGGATATTATGTGAACATTCATAAAAAAAAAGAAAACAAACTTCCTCAATTTTTGTATTGACAAAATTCAAAATGTGCTAATAATAATAATTCAGAACAAGTTTTTTTTTTTTTTTGCAATATCAGTGTACTAATGAGACGTTTTTTTTTAAAGGAGCAATAATACTTTATGTAATTTGGGTTTTAAATTAGTATTTCCTATGATTAAAATTGACTAGAAAACTCATTTGCTAATGCTTATCTGTAATAAGATCTTAATTATTTCATTGTTGAAAATGTCTTTTCAGGGTGCCTGTGTGACATAGTTGGTTAAGTTACTGCCTTTGGCTCAGTTCACAATCCTGGAGTCTCAGGATGGAGTCTTGCATTGTGTTCCCTGCTCAGCAGGGAGTCTGCTTTTCCATCTAACCCTTCCTCCTCATGCTCTCTCTCTCTCTCATTCTCTCTCTCTCAAATAAATAAATAAAACCTTTAAAAAATAACATGTCTTTTAATAAATCGGTAATACATATGGCATTCAAAATGCTAATAGCTGCTTTATTGTGATTTATAATAGCAGTGAAAAATGATAACACATATATTGCAACTACTCAACTCTGCTGTTGTAGCACAAAATCATCCATAGAGAATGGATTGATGAGTGTGGTTGTGTTTCAATAAATCTTTATTTATAAAACTGACATTTGAATTTCATAGAACTTTTACATGCCACAAAATATTAAATTTCTTTTGAAATTTTTTGCCATTTAGAAAATATAAAGCAATTCTCACCTCATGGACTTAACAAAAGCAGGTGGCAGCCTAGATTTAGACCACTGATTGTTGTTTACTGACCCTCTACTAAGCTCCTGTGTTACAGCCATAATTACAAGTGATTTGCTTTGGTATTGGAGGCAGAATATTTAGAAGGATAAGTGGCAGAAGATTAAAATTAAAAGGGGGATATAGCTTTTTCTTTCTATTAGGCTGTTTCTTAACTGCTCTGTTCCCATATTTCCATTCCCAGATTTCCATTCCCCTTCCCTTTAATCACTATTCCCAGACTGGATATACCTATCACTCTGCAATGTAATGAATATGCTATCACTGTCTTGCAGGCAATTTGTTCCTTCATAATGCAGCATTTCTAATGTTTCAAATCTCACTGATTCCACACTCTCAGGCAAGCTAAGAGCCCTGCAAAATGACTCCTAGGTTTCTCATAAGGGAGGTGTGCCTGTGTGTGTGTGTGTGTGTGTGTGTGTGTGTGTGTGTTTTGGAAAGGGATGAGAGTGTAGGCAAGTGAGCATGAATATGGAAGTGAATAGACATGAGTACACGTGAGAAGAAAACAAGGAACCATAGTTTTGGTGCATGCAAGAAGAAAACTGTAATCTTTCACTATAAATAGATGAATATCAATGGGTCTCTATATAGTTTAATATGAACTATAATTTAATATAATATTAATACATTATTTAATATTATATATTAAATATATTATATTAAATACTATATTCAATATAATTATAATCATAAATAATATGATCAAATATGCTTAAATATTAATACATGCTATTGATTATTAATAATTATTAATTAATATTACATTATTTTACATATATTGTATATTATTTAATATAAGTTTATAATATAAACTATAATTTAATATATTTTAATATAAATTAAAAACTATATATTCTTACATATATTAAGACATAATATGTTTAAATCTTCCCTGGTATCTGTGGAAACTGTTGGAATTTAGCCTTTTTTTCCCCCTCCTATTGGAAAACTAATGAGAAGAATGAAAGTCTTTTTTGGGGGTAAGGGGTAAGATTTCACTTCAATTCAAGTTCAAAGTCAATATTCTCTAGCACTCAAATTGATTGCAAATTTTATGTATTAATGTTGGTCTGTGTTGAGATTTTGTGTATTTTTAATTTAGAAAAAGAAAACTGAAAATGTGGTTCATGTGTGTAAAAATTCAATGAATTTTTAGGTGTAAAATTTTTAGGTAACTGTTGAATATTTAGGCCTGGTTTTACCATGAAGCACAGTAGAAAAAGTCATAGCTAAGCAAAAAGAGATCTATTTAGTAGTCACATTACCTTGGTTATAAAACCCATTTTTGTCCCTTACTAATTAAGTAAGTTATTCAATCTCTTTAAGCCTCATGTCTTCTTATGTGAATCCTCAGAAAGTAGGCATATTTATCTCTAAGTTTATAGATGAGCAAGTTTGTAATACATGTGGTCCCATAACTGCAACTCAAAAAGAAGCATTTTAATCTTTATAAATGACATACTTCATTAAATGTGTTCTATTAACTTAGCACTGATCAATGTTTGGGCATAACAACATATTAATCATATATGATCACATTATTCTCCTCAAATTACCTTTCACCCAACTCCTAATATTCTAAACTATCCTATAAGGACCTATTGAAATGCTGCAAAATGCTGTAAAAACTTCCAGATAGTCCTAGAACAAAATAATGCTTCTCTCCTCTGAAGTCTCACAGTTCATACCTATTTCTTTTGCTGTTTATTTCCTATTTTCAATTACACCTACATTTATTCATGTTATTCATGTGTTTGAAATTATATAGATGTTGGAAATGGAAAAGACATAAGATACTTTCATCCAATATCTTCATTTTACATAGGGGAAGGAGATACAAAGGTGAAATGAATTGTCAAGAGTCACACAGAACTGTAAAGACAAGTAGGGTTTCCTAATTCTGAATTTAATACTTTTCTCACTATCTTATTTGTCTCCCATTTCTGATTTTTTTCCACCTCCCCTGCCTTCTGCAGGACCAGTCAACCGGTTTCTCCACCTTACTAGCTTTACCTTTCTTTCAAATCCTTTTCATAACAATATATCCCATTAAAAATATTACATTATAGTATCTCCAGACCTATGCCTATTATTTTTAAATCTCCAAGTTTATCTTCTCATTGAAAATCTCTTTCTGGTCCAAGTCATACTATGGTCTGCTGCCAGATTAACCTTTAGAAACCATCAGTTGTCATTCTACTACTCTAAATTGCATGCGGTACCTCCTGGAGTTGGTGGCTTTCCATAACCTACTTGCTTTGCTGATGAATAGAAATACTGGAGAACTAACTTAGGAAAAAATGAAAAACTAAAATTCCTATCTTTCCATTTTTCTACAGGTGATTCCTCTGTCCCAGAGATGTAATCTCCTCATCTGTGCTTTTTTTTTTTTCTTATTTGATCTTCTTTGCTTTGAGTGACTTCCTTCATTTTTATTCATTTAATAACCATTCATTCTTCTAATTCTGGCTTTAACTCCAGTTTACTGACAAAGAATTTCTTTACCACCACAGTCCATGGGTATTACGTATTCTTTTGTCTTCCTAGATATACTTTTCATAGTATATTTTACTTTGTATTATTATTCCTCTTTTTTATATGTATAATATCAGCAAACACATTTTAGAAAAGTTTAAGAATTATATATATTTTTATCTTAGTGTCTGACAATCAATTTTTTTTATATTTTTTAAAATATTTTATTTATTTATTTATTTGATAGAGAGGGAAACAGCAAGAGAGGGAGCACAAGCAGGCTTCCCATTGAGTAGGGACCCTGATGCAAAGCTCAATTCCAGGATCCTGGGATCATGACCTGAGCCAAAGGCAGATGCTTAATGACTGACCACCCAGGCACTCCAGTCAATGTTTATTAACTATGATAATTTGATAATTATATGTCCTTCTTGGTAAGTAAAATTAAAAAAAAAAAAAGTCTCCCAAACACAATATGATTCCTGCTTTGATTGACTTAAAAGCATTTCCCATAGACAAATGTAATTTTTTTCTTCTGATGGATTCTTAGAACTTGATTGTGTCAGGTTAACTTCCAGCTCTATTTTACTAATGATTAAGAAATAATTTTGAGAAAAAAAGAAAAATTTTGTTTCCACAGTTTGCTTCCAAATTTACAGTTTTCAAGACTATAATGAAAAGTATGCTTGAATGTATTTCAGCATGTTGTTGGCATAATGTAACTTTCATTTTGGATTTCATAAACTTTGAATATAATATACTGTCTGTTCATTTAAAAAATGACAGGAACAATCAGCTTGTGTGATATATAAAAAGGATATTATATACTGAGTAATTAGGGCCTGATCCACATTTGGCAAGTGAATTTGACTAAAAGAGTTTAAATACAATATCCAAACAGATATAAATAAATAAAATCAGCTCTTAGAAACTTGGTTAAATAGCCAAACATCTACACAGGGGATTTTGTCCTTTCATTGCAAATCACACTGCACAAGAAGTAAAATAAAATGTGGTTTAATGTAAATTGAACTTGTGGATTTTCTAAATGAAATGCATAGTGTGGATTTCACTTGCATGATATAGAACTAAATGTCCCTAATTTTAATAAAATAAAAAAATATTAAATTTTAAATGATGTCTCATGTCTTAGCTTCTCTTTGAGAAGTAAATTCTCTGATATCAACATGTGAGTCAGTAACATTTTTAAATTGCATATTCAAAATGGAACACAAATATCAGAGGGAATCACTGCCAGGAAGCACATGTTTTAATTCCATCCCTAGTCTGGACATACTTTTTGACTTTGGAAAATGTCATTTTATTTAATTATTTTTATCTACCTATTTATTTATGTATTTATTTATTGTTATTATTATTTTTTTCGGTGTTCCAAGATTCAATGTTTATGCACCACACTCAGTACTCCATGCAATACGTGCCCTCCTTAATATCCACCACCAGGGTCACCCAACCGCTCACCCCCTCCCCTCCAAAACCCTCAGTTTGTTTCTCAGAGTCCACAGTCTCTCATGGTTTGTCTTCCCATCCAATTTCTTTCAATTCACTTTTCCTTTCCTTCTCCCAATGTCTTCCTTGTTATTCCTTATGCTTCACAAATAAGCAAAACCATATGATAATTTACTCTCTCTGCTAGACTTATTTCACTTAGCATGATCTCCTCTAGTCCTGTCCACGCTGTTACAAAAGTTGGGTATTCATCCTTTCTGATGGAGGCATAATACTCCATAGTATATATGGACCATATCTTCTTTATCCATTCATCTGTTGAAGGGCATCTTGGCTCTTTCCACAGCTTCATGACTGTGGTCATTGCTGATATGACCATTAGGGTACAGATTGCCCTTCTTTTCACTCCATCTGTATCTTTGGGGTAAATCCCTAGTAGTGCAGTTGCAGGATCATAAGTTAGCTCTTTTTTTTTTAATTTCTATTTTTTTATTTCATTTTATTTTATTTTATCTCTTTTCAGTGTTTCAGAATTCATTGTTTATGTACCATCTATTTTTAATTTCTTAAGGAATCTTCACACTGCTTTCCAAAGTGGCTGCACCAGCTTTCATTCCCACCAACAGTGTAAGAAGGTGACCCTTTCTCCACATCCTCTATAACACTTGTTGTTTACATTTTCATTGATTTTGGCCATTCTAACTGGTGTTAGGTGGCATCTCTATGTGATTTTGATTTGAATCTCCCTGACGGCTAATGGTGATGAACCTTTTCTTTCATGTGTCTGTTACCCATTTCTCTGTCTTTGGAGAAGTGTATGTTCATGTCTTTGGCCCATTTTGTGATGTGATTATCTGTTTTGTGTGTGTGAAGTTTGAGGAGTTATTTATAGATCTTCGATATCAGCCTTTTGTCTGTAGTGTCATTTTAAAAACAGGACTCATGGAGCCTCACCTGACCTCAAATCTTCACACATTTAGGCCATGATAACAGAGGGTCATCTTCTCCCTGCCAGAAGACCCAAGATATGTGTCTAGGTTCAAAAGTCATCTGATAGGCCAGTTATGTCAAGGTATTTTCAATAAAGTATTTGGAAACACAAAAGAAAAAAGGTGGAAACTGAAATTATTTTCCGCATAGTATATCCTTGTCAAAAATCACAAATAAGAAAAGTGTTATATAAAGTACTATTTTATTAAATATATGTCACTCAGCACTCATGATTTCATCATTCTGGTGGTATGGAGAGGGTATGAAGTGGCTAATAGTCCAAGAATAAGTTTACATGTCCAGAACAGAACAGTGTGAAAGTTATAGAAAACTTGAGGATGGAAGGAAAAAATACAGAAAGAAATGAATCCACATGCAGAAAGCAAGGAGTTCTATCACCTCAATCATTCTAAAAATATTCTTGCAATTTAAATAAATATTTTTCACACAGATAGTCTAAAATTACTTGTTTACTTTTATGTTTAATTTTGTATGTGTGTGTGTCTGTGTATGTGTGTCTTTATTTCTGTGCATGTGTATGTGTGTGTGTGTGTGTGTGTGTGTGTGTGTGTCTAATGAGAGAGTGACAGAGACAGAGACAGAGACAGAAAGTCATAACTAAATTAAACAAAATCCTGGGGTGCCTGGGTGGCTCAGTGGGTTAAAGCCTCTGCCTTCAGCTCAGGTCATGATCCCAGAGTCCCAGGATCAAGCCCCAGATCAGGCTCTCTGCTCCATAGGGAGCCTGCTTCCTCCTCTCTCTCTCTCTCTCTCTCTGCCTGCCTCTCTGCCTACTTGTGATCTCTGCCTGTCAAATAAATAAATAAAATCTTAAAAAAAAAAAAAAGAGAGAGAGAGAGATGGATGCTTAACAAACTGAGCCACCTAGCTGCCCTGAAATGAGTATGCAGGGACTAAATAAATAAATAAATGAATATTTTTCACAAAGATAGCCTAAAATTACTTGTTTACTTTTATGTTAATTTTATATGTGTGCGTCTGTATATGTGTCTTTCTTTCTGTGTATATGCATGCGTGTGTGTGTGTGTGTAATGAAAGAGAGACAGACACAGAGACAGAGAAACATAACTAAATTAAACAAAATCCTGGGGTGCCTGGGTGGCTCAGTGGATTAAAGCCTCTGCCTTCAGCTCAGGTCATGATCCCAGGGTCCTGGGATCGAGCCCCGCACTGGGCTCTCTGCCTGGCAGGGAGCCTGCTTCCTCCACTTCTGTCTTTCTGCCTGCATCTCTGCCTGCCTGTGATCTCTGTCTGTTAAATAAAATAAATAAAATCTTTAGAAAAAAAATTTAAAAATCCTAATATATGTACGTGATAAAAAGAAAGGCTTGATTTAAGTCTGTGTTAGTAGAGGGTGAAATGAGTTGGGAAAAATATTAATAAAACACCCCCAATCTAGCATGACACATTTAGAAAAAATTGAATCTGGTAGAATGTCTTAAGAACTGATTACATTGAACATAAAGAAACCAACACAGACACACATACATTCACAATTCTGTGCATATATTGGAAGAACCAATTTAGCTTTAAGACTCAAGAAACAGGATTTGCTGTAAGATTTTATTCTGTCTCAAGACAGTAAATGTCATGTGTTGGAGAGGATGTAAAGAAAGGGGAACACTCTTACACTGTTGGTGGGAATGCAAGTTGGTGCAGCCACTTTAGAAAACAGTGTGGAGATTCCTTAAGAAATTAAAACTAGAGATACCCTATGACCCTGCCATTCCACTATTGGGAATTTACCCCAAAGATACAGATGTAGTGAAAAGAAGGACCATCTGTATCCCAATGTCCATAGTAGCAATAGCCACAGTTGCCAGTCAAACTGTGGAAAGAGCCAAGATGCCCTTCAACAGATGAATGGATAAAGAAGATATGGTCCATATATACTATGGAGTATTATGTTTCCATCAGAAAAGATGAATATCCAAGTTTTGTATCAACATGGACAGGACTGGAAGAGATTATGCTAAGTGAAATAAGTCAAGCAGAAAGAATTAATTATCATATGGTTTTGCTTATTTGTGGAGCACAAGGAATAACACGGAGGACATTGGGAGATGGAGAGGAGAATTGAGTTGGGGGAAATCAGAGGGGGAGACAAACCAGGAGAGACTGTAGACTCTGAGAAACAAACTGAGGGTTTTGGAGGGGAGAGGGGTGGGGTGTTGGGTGACCCTGGTGGTGGGTATTATGGAGGCCACATATTGCATGGAGCAATGGGTGTGGTGCATAAATAATGAATTCTGGAACACTGAAAAGAACACTGAAAAGAAAATATTTTATATATGGCATATATATTTATATATATATATGACATATATATTTATATATGCCATATTTACATATGGCATATATATTTATATATATGGCATATAAAAACATATATGTGATGTATAAAATATCAGTAGTAGAATGTGAAGTAACAAGCAAGACAAGCATGAGAATATGATGTTTATAAATTTGTTTACCTATTGTCTTCCTTCATCTTAATTATAATTGACAACTCGAATTCATCTCATCCTAGCATCCTTTTATGAAACTTATTTAAGGAGGCTTATTTTATATAGAATTCTTAAAATTTTCAAAAAAAGTACTAAGATTAAGTGATCTTCATAGAAATATGAGAAAAGTTGACAATTTGTTGTACATTCAAATAAAAATGTATATATTTAAATGAAAAAAAAGGGGATTTTATTCTGTCCTCAGCAAGGATACAAAGAAACCTATGATTTAAGCTAGAAGAATACAGATAATTTCTTGTCACCTCTATATATGTATGATTTTAATAAAAATGGCAGTTGAACCTAAAATCTGAATCAATATGTGGATTTGGTTTTTTTGTTTGTTTTTCAGCTCAAAATATTCACCTAGAATTACATCTTCATCTATAATTGAATAAGGACTTGATTTATTTACCCTTTTACCTTAAACAACTAAAAATCAAGCAAAATATTTAAATATTGTTTTAGGCGTTGAACAAAGGGAAGTGAAGAATTATTGTTTCTAAAAGCAAGGAGTAAAGTGAGGTAATTCCCAATATGAGTAGCCCAGCTTACTATCTGGACAGATTCTAGGCTATAGCACAGGGCAGGGGTACACAAACAGAGACTGGTAATTTTCCAAAGTTAAGAAAAAATCCAGCATTCAGAGAAAGCACAGAAAGTAGAATCCATAGGACAGGTTTTCCATGAAGGAGAAATCTGCCCAAAAAGAGAAGGTTCTTAACATCTACATAAGGCTTCTCTTGAGTATTATCTGTACATTGTGTCAGTAAACTGCTTAGATCAAAGGGAACCCCATTCAAAAGGAGCAAGCAGAAAAGTCCTTGGGGCTCACATATGGCTGACATAGTCATGTTTCATTAAGTCAGGTGGCAACTCCTAAAATTTGGAAAATCAGATGGAGTCCTCAGAAACAGAGGAGCACCTGGGTGGGTGGCTTAGTCAGTTAAGTGGTTGCCTTTGGCTCAGGTCATGATCTCAGTGGTCCTGGGATCGAGCCCTGTGTCTGGTTCCCTATTCAGCAGAGAGTTTGCTTCTCTCTCTCTCTCTCTGCCTGACACTCAGCCTACTTGTGCGCTCTCTCTATCTCTCTGTCAAATAAATAAATAAAATCTTAAAAAAAAGAAAGATGAAAATAGAGAAGGAGCAAACCATAAGAGATGCTGAACCCTACGAAACAAATTAAGGGTTGCTAGAGGTAAGGTGGGTGAGAAGAAGGAGTAACTGAGTGATGGTCATTAAGGAGGGCACTTGATATAATGAGCACTGGGTGTTATAATGATGATGAATCACATCATTCATCAAAAATAATGAATCACTAAATTCTATCCCTGAAACTAATTATATAGTATGTTAACTACAATGAATTTCAATAAAGAATTTAAAAATAAAAAACAAATAAAAATAGTATCTCCTAAATTTTCTTCTTTTCAGAGTTAGTTAGACATCAGTCTCAATGATTAGACCATTGACCTCACTTAGTTCTTTGAAGCCTTTGTCCTAGTTCTTCTCTGCTGGCTTTTCTTCCAGCACTAGATATAGGTATTACTTTAGTCATATCTTTTGTGTCCAAGGCTAACACTTAGTAAGCTGAATGGGAAGCTGCCAGGTTTAGTAAGATTTTGGAGCAATATCATTTTCCCCTACACACAAATATCTTCCCTTTTGAATTTTGTTTTTTCTTCCTTCCTTCTCTGAAATTCTCAGCATCCTAACACTTGCATTTAGGCAACACGAGCTGGAACATTTGCTTAAAAACAAAACAAAAAACAAACAAACAACAACAACAACAACAAAAAACACTGTTAAAATTCTTCTGATGTGCTTACTTCTTCCAAGTCACAGTGCATGGTAGTTAATTAGATTATCAGCCTTCTTGGAAAGCACAGAGAATTTCCCTTTGAGAGCATGAGGTACAGGATCCAGAGTTTCAAGGAGGAAAACCAAAGATATGACAAGTACAAGGTAGAAGCAGTGGTGGGTAGGGGAAGACTGCCATGGGAATACGGATATGTCACTGAGAGGTCTAGGCCTCAGAGTTGTTCAGATAGAGGGAGGCTTTTGCCAAAGGTAAATTGTGTGCTACTCATATATCTGTTTGGAGAAGGTCTTAACAAGATTTTTTTTTTTTTCTTTTCGAGAGAGAGCTAAGGAAAATTATAGCAAAAAGTAGAACTAACTTAAAGTGCCAGCATCAATGAGGATGGCCTAACATCATATGAAACTAGATCTTTTTTGCTATATACTTTGTATGTGAATTTTGCACACATATTTCCCTCTTTGAATTTCTGGACTAAGTTGCTCAGAGAATTAATTACATAGATGGAATTTTAAGGAAAAATGATAGAATTTGAAGGGAAAATACTATAGTCTTCTAATTCTCTACATACTTGTCCCTAAACATTACAATTTAATAAATATTTGGAAAATAATTTTTGCATACCCTATAAGCTTTAATGTTTTTATGCATTATATATCCATTAGTATGCAAATACATGTATTTTTTTCTCCAGTTTTATTGAGATAAAACTGACATATGGAACTGTACAAGTTTAAGATATATAGCATAGGGGCCCCTGGGAGGCTCAGAAGTTAAGTGTCCGCCTTCAGCTCAGGTCATGATCCCAGGGTCCTGGTATCAAGCCCCATGTGGGGCTCCATGCTCACAGGGAAGCCTGCTTCTCCCACTCCCACTCCCCCTGTTTGTGTTCCCTCTCTCATTCTCTCTCTCTCTCTCTCTGTGTCAAATAAATAAATACAATCCTGAAAAATAAAGATACACAGCATAATGATTTGACTTACAAATATTATGAAATTATTACCACAGTAATTTAGTTAAAATCCACCATCTCATATAGATTTTTTTTAAAAAGGAAAAGATTGCTTTTCTTGTTTTAAAACACTTAAGATTTACACTCTTAACAACTTTCCAATATACCATAGAGCACTGTTAACTATAATCATCATGTTATATGTTATATCTCAAGTACTTAACTATCTTATAACTGTAAGTTTATACCTTTTGACTACCTTCCTCAAATTACTCCTACTTCTCCCTTTTGCTACTGGCAAACAAAAATCTGATCTCTTTTCTTGCTTTTGTTTTGTTCTGTTTTTGGTTTTGTTTTGTTGTTGTGGTTGCTGTTTTCATTTTTGTTTTTTAGATTCCACATATAAGTGAGATCATACAGTATGTATGTTTCTCTGACTTATTTCACTTAGCATGATTCCTCATGGTACATCCATGTTGTTGTAAATGGCAACATTTTTTTTTCTTTTTTATGGCTGAATAATATACAAACATGGGTACATGGGCAACACACACACACACACACAAACACACACACACACACACACACACACACTTCTTTAACCATTTATCCCTCAATGGACACTTAAGTTGTTTCCATATCTTAGCTATTGTAAATAATGTTGCTATGAACATGGGGGTGCAGCTATCTCTTCAACATAGGGTTTTTGCTTCCTTCAGATAGATTTCAAGAAGAAAAATTCTATTCTTAATTTTTTGAGGAATCTCCATACTCATATATTTTTCCATAATGGATTAGATACATATTAGATACATATTTTTCCATAATGGATTAGATACATATAATTGTAACAGGAGTACGAGAGGCAGATATGGTCTTGCCAAAAAACCTCACCCTTAATACAGTACCACACAATAGGCAGGGATATCATCAGCCTGGTACTTCTCCTGGAGGAGCATTGGGTTGGTGTCCCACATTAGGCATCCCAACTCCTGGGATCTGAACCTAAGGGGCAAGACCTTAAAATAACTGGCTTAGAAAAACCCAATAGGGCTGATGTACAAAGGACTTGAAGTTGTATAGAAAACAGGTTCCTCTTTTTAAAGAGCTTGTGTGCAGTAAGACTCTTCATAAGACCCAGCAAAACAAGGAAATACACTGCAATTTTTAAAAGCACTTAGACTATATATGAAGAAAATTTGTGTGCTAATCTAAAAAGATTTGCTAGAGGGGCAGGGTTCAGTTGAAACTCTCCCAAGAGATGAAAACACTGGAAGACAGCACTTTTGCATTGCCCACCTACACTGCTAGAACAGGTGGGTTTTGACACAGCTTCCTCCTCCCACCTTGCTAAAACAGGCAAAGGTGAGTGTTCACAGCACTATCCTGCTTACTTGCTGAAGACAGATACTGAGAGCATTTATATAGTTTCCCACTCCCTGAACGGTGTTGGTAAATGGGAGTGGTGGCAGCATTCTCCTGTGCATCCACACACAAGGGACTTTCCTGCTGAATTCATGAAGCATGTGGACATGCACAGTGGAAACTTTTTCCCACTGCTTTTCTGAAGCTACAGAGGATGTCCCATCCTCCACAGTCTTCAGCTGCCCAGCTAAAACCAGTAATCACACACAATCCACACAAAGGGATACTCCTTGATCTCCTGGTCTTGGTGGCCAAGGAGGCTGGCATTTCTGAGCTCCGCAGGAATGTCACAAACAGAAAGAAATTTCTGGGCAAGCCACTCTCCCCCACTAGGGCACTGCACATACAGAAAATTAAAAAAAAAAAAAAACTCAGTTTTCCTATGAAAAATGCCTCATTACTTGGCTTGAGCTTCAGCCCGAGAACAGACTATAGATTCCCCATGGATCTAGAAGTGAAGGAGGTGCTTTCAGGGTACATAAGCAGAGATACACTGTCCTTGCATCTCTTTGGCCTTTCCAGAGCTCAACAAGACCTCCCAGAAAGGAGCTTTTACACTCCTCTGAAGACCCAATTTTTGAAACTATCAAACAGGGGACACATCCAGATCTCCTGGTCTGGAGCCCAGCAGGAATTATGATTGTGGCCTTATAGGACTGTATATAATTTCATACTTTAAAAGGTGTTACCTGAGGGTATGGCTTCAAATCAGCCTGAAACTAGGTGTTAAATGAGATTTCTTCCCTTGGGATACTTACAGGTCTTGGTACACCCTTAACCATAAGAACTTATCAATAGTAAATCAGGCAGTTTAGGCAATTGCAAAGGTTTGAAAGACATCCAAGTGTTAGTACAAGGTTGAATGAGAAGTTTTATTACCTACACAAGGCCAGTCCTTCAAGATTGAGAACAGTAGCTATTTCACCCAATACATAGGCTCAAGCACAGAGAGTCAAGGAAAAAAGAAAGAAAGAAAGAAAGAAAGAAAGAAAGAAAGAAAGAAAGAAAGAAAGAAAGAAAAGAAAAGGGAAGGAAACAGAAATATGTTCCAAATGAAAGAACAAGATAAAAGCTCGGCGGGGGGGGGGGGGGGGGGCGGGACTTAAAGAATGCAATAACTAAACTGAAATATATACTAGAAGGGTTCAACAGAAGACTAGATAAAACCGAAGAATGGATCAAGAAGCTGGAAAAGAAAGAAATGAAACACCAAGACAGAGCTGAAAAATAATAAATAAATAAATTTAAAAAAAAATGAATTTGACTTAGGAGGCAGTGGAATACTAAGGGGACCCTGGGAGCTTTTCATCCTTCAAACACAACTAGATTAATATGAAATATTTAGACCACTTAGGGAATTCATCTGAGTATTAGGAGAATGATCTGAATGGTCTGAGGGAGAGAACATGGCAAAAACAAAGCACATAGATGTGAACTGGGGGAGAGAAAAGCCACAGTGCCACAGTGTAGAAGGAGTTCTTTCTGTGGAGAGTGAAAAGAGAGAGAAAAAGAGAGAGTAAAGGAGAATAAGGTATTATGTTTGATCAGAAATAACACTTCCCCAAAACCACTGACTGAGGAGTCAAGAGGAACTACATATCACAAGTGTTTATAAGCTGTGTGGTGCTTAAATTCTCAGTTTTGGAAGTAGATAACTTTTGCTGGAGTTGAGTCATGGTGTGTGCTCCTGGGAAGAAGGAGGGCACAGGCCTAGGAGAAGACAGCATGGTGTAGGGAATCCCCTGCATCTCACTGGGAGAGTCTTTCCCTTCCTGGAGTACACTTGAAAGAGCTTATATTGTCTCTCCAATCATAAAAGACCCTGCTGGTGCCAGTGAGTGGCCATTTATCAGCAAGGGACTGAGGTGCAGGCAGAGAACAGATAACCTGGTTGCTGCTTTTTGTTGTGTTTCATGGTAGACTCTGGGCACCAAGGCAGGCTTATAACTGTTTTTCTTGGACAGAGCAGTGTTGGGTGCAGCACTATGAGGCTCTTCTCTGAGGGAGTGGAGAGTGTCCTCACCATGCCAGGTCCTTTGATATTTGGAGTTTTGAACCTGAGCTGCATGCCAGAGACAAAAGGCAATAAAACTGTGGTGTTGGGCACAGCAATGGCTCTGGGGAACAGATGGGGTCAGGGCAGGAATCTGACAGAGTCCTGGGACACAAGATTAGAGTTTTTTGTTGTTGTTGTTTTCTTTCTCAACTTTTCTGCAAGGACTTCTTAAACAGTGGAAGACATGAAATCCCCTGTGCAGGGACAAGAGATTGGGGTGGTGCTACTTTCCGTCTAACCACCAACATGGTCAGACGTCAGTGAG
The DNA here is from genome assembly GCF_009829155.1 of Mustela erminea. Taxonomy (NCBI): domain Eukaryota; kingdom Metazoa; phylum Chordata; class Mammalia; order Carnivora; family Mustelidae; genus Mustela; species Mustela erminea. Next base: position 79,871,138 of record NC_045635.1, on the reverse strand, counting down.
AAACACAGGGCCCCCAGGGGAGGTGGGATCCACTTATATGAAACCCTGCCACCCCGTGCTGTACAAGTGTAGGGTTTAAAAGGCAGATATGACTGTGAGTCAGCACAGTCGTCCTCTCCTCCAGAAGACCAGCACAGTCACCATACATGCATGAAATCTAATGATTATATAGTGCTCTAAAATGTCAACTTCCATTCTGTTAGAAATAGGACCAGGTTTTCTTTTCTTTTTTCTTCTTTTTCTTTTCTTTCTTTCCTTTTTCTTCTTTTTGGAATCAAGCTTATATTTTTTTCTTTGTTCAATATTTTTGCTTGTTTCTCTCTCTCGTTTGTGCACACTTTCTCTTTTTGTAACAGGCTTCTTTTTTTCCCCCTTTAGAATCAGGCTTATAGATTTTTTTAGTTTATTTTGTGGTTATTGTTCTTTTTCTTTCTTTCTTTTCTTTCTTTCTTTTTTATTTATTTATTTTTTTAATTAATTTTTTATTTTTTATAAACATATATTTTTATCCCCAGGAGTACAGGTCTGTGAATCACCAGGTTTACACACTTCACAGCATTCACCAAAGCACATACCCTCCCCAATGTCCATAACCCCACCCCCTTCTCCCAAACCCCCTCCCCCCAGCAACCCTCAGTTTGTTTTGTGAGATTAAGAGTCACTTATGGTTTGTCTCCCTCCCAATCCCATCTTGTTTCATTTATTCTTCTCCTACCCACTTAAGCCCCCATGTTGCATCACCACTTCCTCATATCAGGGAGATCATATGATAGTTGTCTTTCTCTGCTTGACTTATTTCGCTAAGCATGATACACTCTAGTTCCATCCATGTTGTCGCAAATGGCAAGATTTCATTTCTTTTGATGGCTGTATAGTATTCCATTGTGTATATATACCACATCTTCTTGATCCATTCATCTGTTGATGGACATCTAGGTTCTTTCCATAGTTTGGCTATTGTGGACATTGCTGCTATAAACATTCGGGTGCATGTGCCCCTTTGGATCACTACGTTTGTATCCTGAAGCTATTTCTTTCTTTTTTTTTTTTTCTTCAGAAGGCTTATTTTAACAAACAAATTAAAGCAGAACTAGTTAAATTTCCAAACACTCCCACCATAAGCAAGGAGGAACTCTGCAGAGGACTGTAGAAAGACCAGCCAAAATGCAACAGCAGAGTACACACAGCATGCACCTAAAATACTTCTTGAAGCACCAGGTTCTGGATAGTGTATGACTTCTTCTTTTTTTTTTTTTAAGATTTTATTTATTTATTTGACAGACAGAGATCACAAGTAGGCAGAGAGTCAGGCAGAAAGAGAGGAGGAAGCAGGCTCCTGGCTGAGCAGGGAGCCCGATGCGAGACTCGACCCCAGCACCTGGGATCATGACCTGAGCCGAAGGCAAAGGCTTAACCCACTGAGCCACCCAGGCTCCCCTGTATGACTTCTTCTTAACATAACATCATTCTCAGAAACAGGAAAGATACCTAGTGACAGTACAGAGGAAATCACTTCAAAAGAAAGTTGAAGAAGAAATCACAGCCAGGGATTTTCTCAAAATAGATACACAATAGTTCTGAACAATAATTTAGAACAACAGTCATAAGAATACTAGGAAGACTTGAAAGAAGCATAGAAGACACCAGAGAAATCCTTGCTGCAGAGATAAAAGACCTAAAAACTTGTCAGGTTAAAAAAAAAGCCATAACTGAAATGCAAAAATGATGGAATTTTTAAAAAGATTTTATTTATTTATTTGACAGAGAAAGAGAGATCACAAGTAGGCAGACAGGCAGGCAGAGAGAGAGGGTGAAGCAGACTCCCTGCTGAGCAGAGAACCTGGTGTGGGGTTCGATCCCAGGACCCTGGGATCACGACCCGAGCTGAAGGCAGAGGCCTTAACCCACTGAGCCACCCGGGCACCCACAAAAATGATGGAATTTAATCACAATGAGGATAGAAGAAGTAGACAGGAGATTGGTGATGTAGAACATAAATTTATGGAAAATAATGAAGATTAAAAGAAGAGGTGAAAAAAAAACTGTTAGTTCATGAAGGTAGACTTAGGGATCACAGCTATCACATATAGTGCAATCATATCTGTGTTGTAGGAATCCCAGAAGTAGATGAGTGGGAAAAAAGGGCAAAGGTTTATTTGGCCAAATTATAGCTGAGAACTTACCTAATTTGGAGAAGGAAAGAGACATTTAAGTCAAAGAGGCACAGAAAACTACCTTCAAAATCAAGAAAAACAGGTCAACACCTAGACACATCATAGCAGAACTTGCCAAATACAAAAATAAAGAGGATTCTCAAAGCAGCTAGAGATAAAAGGACCTTAACCTATAAGGGTAGATACATAAGGTTAGCAGCAGACTTGTTCAGAGAAACATGGAAGGCCAGAAGAGAGTGGCAGGATATATTCAATGTGTTAAATGAGAAAAACATGCAGTCAAGAATATTTTATCCAGCAAAGCTTCCATTCAGAAGAGAAGGAGATACAGAGTTGCCAAGTCATTCAAAAACTAAAGGAGTTTGCAAACAGTGAAACAGTTCTTCAAGAAATGTTAAAGAATACCCTTTGGATAGGAAAGAGATTAAAAACATCAAAGACTAGAAAGAAGCAGAGACAATTTACAGGAACACAACTTTATAGGTAATACAATGGCAATAAATTAATATCTTTCAGTAATTACTCTGAATGTAAATGGGCTAAAATTCCCAGTCAAAAGACATAGGATATCAAAAGAGATAAACAAACAAACAAACAAACAACAACAACAAAAAAACCCAAGACCCATTGGCGTGCAGCTTAAAAGATATTAATTTTAGACCCCAAACACCTCCAGATTGAAAATGAGAGGGTGGAGAATAATTTGTCATGCTAATGGACATCAAAAGAATGCTGGAGTACCCATACTTACAACAGATAAACTAGATTTTAAACCAAAGACTGTAATAAGAGATGAAGAAAGACAATATCATAATAAGGGGCTCTATCCAACAAGAAGTACTAACAATTGCAAGTATTTATGTCCCAACCATAGGAGAAGCCAAACACACAAATCAATTAATAACAAACAAAGAAACTCATTGATTAATCATACAATAATATTAGTGACTTTAATATCCCATTCAGCAATGGACAAATAATCTAAGCAGAAGATTAACAAGGAAACAATGGCTTTGAATGACACACTGGAGCAGACTAGTACACTTGAAACATTCTCCAGAAAAGACCACAGACTGCATCATAAATGGGGCCTCAAGCAGTACAAAAATACTGATATCATACCACCCATATTTTATACCACAATTTGATGAAAGTTGTCTCAACCAACAAGAAAAAAATTGGAAATAACACAAATACATGGAAGTTAAAGAACATCCTACTAAACAATGAATGGGCAAACCAGGAAATTAAGGGAAAATCAAAAGCTATATGGAAAGAAATGAAAATGAATACATGACAGTCTAAAACCTTTGGGATGCTGCAAAGGCAGTCATAAGAGGGATGTATATGGCAATACAGGCCTTCCTCAAGAAACAAGTCTCAAATACACAATCTAAGCTTACAACTAGAACAGCTAGAAAAAGAACAGAAAATAAAGCCTAAAACCAGGATAAGAAGGGAAATAATTAAGATTAAAGCAGAAATAAACAACAACAACAGTAAAAACAGATCAATGAAAGTAGGAACTGGTTATTTGAAAGAATTGACAAAATTGATAAACTCCTAGCCAGCTTATCAAAAAGAAAAGAGAAAGGACCCAAATAAATAAAATCATGAATGGAAATGGTGAAATAACAACCAGCACCACAATACATAAACAAATATAAGATAATTATGTCCAATTACATGTCACCAAACTGGACAATCTGGAAGAAATGGATAAATTCCTAAAAACCAAAACTGAAACAGAAAGAAATAGAAAATATGAACAGACCAATAACCAACAAAGAAATTGAATGAATCATCAAAAATCCCCAACAAACCAGAGTCTAGAACCAGATAACTTCCCAGGAGAATTTTACCAAACATTTTAAAAATAATTAAAACCTATTTTTCCTCAAACAGTTCCAAAAAATAGAAATGGAAGAAACAATTCCAAACTCATTCTACAAGGCCAGAATTATCTTGATTTCAAAACCAGAGACCTTAAAGCCTCTGCCTTCGGCTCAGGTCATGATCCCAGGATCCTGGGATCGAACCCCGTTTCAGGGTCTCTGCTCAGCAGGGAGCCTGCTTCCTCCTCTCCCTCTTTCTCTGCCTGCCTTTCTGCCTACTTGTGATCTCTGTCTGTCAAATAAATAAATAAGATCTTAAAAAAAACAAGATATACAAATGGCCAACAGACACATGAAAAAATGCTAAACATCAGTCATCATCAGGGAAACACAAATCAAAACCACAATGAGATACCACCTCACACCTGTCAGAATGGCTAAAATTAACAACACAGGAAACAACAGATGTTGCAAAGATGCACAGAAGGGGGAATCCTCTTGAACTGTTGGTTGGAATGCAAACTGGTGCAGCTACTGTGGAAAATATTATGGAGATTCCTCAACAATTTAAAAATGGTAAAAATACTGTATGGCCCAGCAATTGCAGTACTAGGTATTTATCCAAAAGATAAAAAATTCTGATTATAAGGGGCATATGCAATCTTATGTTTGTTTCATTTTTTTAATTTTTATTTATTTATTTAACAGAGATCACAAGTAGGCAGGGAGGCAGGCAGAGAGAGGGAAGGGAAAGTAGGCTCCCCGCTGAGCAGAGAGCCCAATGTGGGGCTCAATCCCAGGACACTAAGCTGAAGGCAGAGGCTTAACCTGCTGAGCCACCCAGGTGCCCCTGCAATCTTATGTTTATAGCAACACTATCAATAATGCCTAAATTATGGAAAGACCCCAAACATCCATCAACTGATGAATGAATAAAAAAATGGAACATACACACACACACACACACACACACACACACACACACACACACAGGAGTATTACTCAACAGTCAAAAATATTGAAATCTTGCCATTTGCAATGACATGTATGGAACAAGAGTGTATTGTGCTAAAAGAAAGAAGTCAGTCACAGAAAGACAAATACTATATGATTTTAGTCATATGCAGAATTTAAAAAACAAAATAGATGAAAATAGGGGAAAATAAGTAAAATGAAGTAAATTAAAAACAGAGGGAAGCAAACAATAAACGTCTCTTAACTATAAAGAATAAACTGCTGGAGGGGAGGTCAGTGGTGTGATGGGCTGAATGGGTAAAGGGCATTAAGAAGGGCACTTGTGATGAGCACTGGGTAGTATGCATAACTGATGAATCACTAAATTTTACTTCTGAAACCAATACTACATTGTATGTTAAGTAACTTGAGTTTAAATAAAATAAAATTTAAAAAACAATGAACTTAACTTAAGGGGCCTATAGGACAAATCAAACAGAATAACATTTGTTTTATAGGCAACTCAGAGGGAGAAGAGATAAAAGAGTAGAAAAATTATTTGAGGAAATAATGGCTCAAATTGTCCCTAGGGTAGGGAAGGAAACAGACAACCAGGCCCAGGAAGTACAGAAAGTTTAAAAAAAAAAAAAAAAAAAAACAGCCCAAACACACGTAATTAAAATGTCAAAGTTTAAAGGTATAGAATCTTACAAGTAGCAAGAGCACAACAAACTGTTACACCCAAGGGAAACCCCATAATGTTATCAGTAGATTTTTCAGCAGAAACTTTGCAGGCCAGAAGATGATGGCATGACATATTCAAAGAGATAAAAGGAAAAAAAAAAAAAAAACTTCCAACCAAGAATACTCCACCTAGCAAGGCTACCTTTCAGAATTGAAGGAGACATAGAGTTTTCTAGACATGCAAAAGGTAAAATAGTTTATCATTACTAAACCAGACATAGAGTAGCTAAATGGTTTTTTTTTAAAAGACTCATTTATATATTGCCTACAAGGGACTTACTTCACAAGTAAAGACACACAGAGACTGAAAGTGAAGGGATGGCAAAAGATACTCTGTGGAAATGAAAAAAAGAAGCTGGTGTAGCCATACTCATATGCTTTAATAAAATACTGTAGCAAGAGACAAAATGGTACCACATAATGCTGAAAGGATTAGTGCCACAAGAAGATATAACATTTGTAAATATTTGTGTACCCAACAAAGAAGCACCTAAATATAAAGTAAATATTAACAGAAATTAAGAGAGAAATTGATAGCAATACAATAATAATGACATGCTTTAACCACATTTATATGAATTTATTTATCATCCAGACATAAAATCAGTGAGGAAATATTGGCTTCAAACAACATATTAAACCAGATGGACTTAACAGAGACATACAGTATAGTCTATCCAAAAGAGCAGAATATACTTTCGTCTCAAATGAACATGAAGTATTCTCCAAGACAGATCACATGTTAGGACACGTAACAAGTTTCAGTGAATTCAAGAAGACTGAAATCATGTTAAGCACCCTTTCCAACTACAATGATATAAAACCAAAAATCAATTACTAGAAGAAAACTGGGAAAACTAAAAGTATGCAGAGATTAAACATGTTACTGAGTAATTACTGGGTCATGGAATATTTCAAAGAAAAAAAATTAAAATACCAAAAGACAAAATAAAACATAAATATAACATACCAAAATCTATGGGATGTAGCAAAATCAGTTATAAGAGGAAAGTAAAAAGCAATACAGGCCTATCTCAAGAATAAAAAGATATCTCAAATAACTTCAATTTACATCTAAAGGATGTAGACAAAGAAGAATAACTGAAAATTGCAGATATTAGAAGGAAGAAAATAAGAAAAACCAGAGCAAAAATAAATGAAATAGAGACTAAAAAGACAATAGAAAAGATCAATAAAACTTAGATCAACTACAAACTTAGCTACATCCAATGTAATTATAACAACAACAACAAAGATATAGGGACCTCATTGCTTCACACTTCAGTTAACTACAAATCACAGTGACTTATGGTTATAATTCTAACACATTTAAATTGCAACATGGACCACCATACATATATTTTACTAACTTTTTATTACCAGTGAACATCCATAGAAAATTTAAAAAATGATTAAAAAAATGGACTTCCATATCATTCTTTCAAGACACAATGAAACATGGATTATTTTGTTACTGAGTTAGATGGCAAAGCATTGTACTTCCTTTTAGATTTATTTATTTATATTTATTTATTTATTTTAGAAACGGAAACAGACAGAGAACATGAGCAGGAGGACCAAAGGGAGAGGGAGAGAGAATCTCAAAGAGACATGACCAGGCTCATCCATCCAACACCTCCCTTTCCTTCATAACCCTCAGACTCATTCCCAGAATCCACAGTTGCTCATCTTTCATCTCCCCTGCTGATTTACCTCAATTCACTTTTCCTATCTTTTTCCTAATGTCCTCCATGTTATTCCTTATGCTCCACAAGTAAGCGAAACCATATGACAATTGACTTTCTCTGATTGATGTATTTCACTCAGCATAATCTCCACCAGTCCCATCCATGTTGATGCAAAATTTGGTTATTCATCCCTTCTGATAGAGGCATGATATTCCATTGTATATATGGACCATACATTTTTTATCCATTTGGCTGTTGAAGGGCGTCTGGGCTCTTTCCACTGTTTGGTGACAGTGACCATTGCTGCTAAGAACACTGGGGTACAGATGGTCCTTCTTTTCACTACCTCTGTATCTTTGAGGTAAATACCCAGTAGTGCAATTGCAGGGTCATAGGGTAGCTCTATTTGTAATTTCTTAAGGAATCTACACACTGTTTTCCAAAGTGGCTGCACCAACTTGCATTCCCACCAACAGAGTAAGAGGATTCCCCTTTCTCCACATCCTCTCCAACACTTGTTGTTTACTGTCTTGCTAATTTTGGCCATTCTAACTGGTGTAAGGTGGTATCTCAATGTGGCTTTAATTTAAATCTCCCTGATGGCTAATGATGATGAACATTTTTTCATGTGTTTGTTAGCCATTTGTATGTCTTCTTTGGAGAACTGTCTGTTCATGTCTTCTGCCCATTTTGTGATGTGATTATCTGTTTCGCGTGTGTTGAGTTTGAAGTGTTCTTTACAGATCTTGGATATCAGCACTTTGTTTCTAGTGTCACTTGCAAATATCTTTTCCCATTCTGTGTGTTGCCTCCTTGTTTGTTGACTGTTTCCTTTGCTGTGCAGAAGCTTTTGATCTTGATGAAGTCCCAAAAGTTCATTTTCACTTTTGTTTCCTCTGCCTTTGGAGACATGTCTTAAAAGAATTTGCTGTGGCCACTGTCGAGGAGGTTACTGCCTATGTTCTCCTCTAGGATTTTGGTAGATTGTTGCCTTACATTGCGGCCATTCATCCATTTTGAGTTTATCTTTGTGTATGTTGTAAGATAATTTTCCAGCTTCAGAATTCTATACATAGCTGTCCAGTTAACCCAGCACCTTTTATCGAAGAGACTGTCTTTTTTCCACTGGATATTGTCGAAGATTAGTTGACCATACAGTTATAGGTTGATATCTGGGCCCTCTACTCTGTTCCACTGCTCTACGTGTCTGTTTTTGTGCCAGTACCATGATGTCTTAGTGATCACAGCTTTGCAGTGAAGCTTGAAATCAGGCAACGTGATGCCCTCATTTTTGTTTTTCTTTTTCAACATTTCCTTAGCAATTTGGGGCTTCTTAGGGTTCCATATAAATTTTAGGATTGTTTGTTCCAGCTCTTTGAAAAATGTCATGGAATTTTGATCAGGTTGGCATCAAAAGTATAGATGGCTCTAGGCAATAGACATTTTAGCAATGTTTATTCTTCTGATCCCTGCGCATGGAATGTTCTTCCATCTTTTTGTGTCTTCTTCAATTTCTTTCATGAGTTTTCTGTTGTTCCTCGAGTACAGATACTTTACCTCCTTGGTTAGGTTTATTCCCAGGTCTCCTATGGTTTTTGGTGCTATAGTAAATGGAATAGATCCTCTAATTTCCCTTTCTATATTTCCATTGTTAGTGTATAAGAAGGGAACTGATTTCTGTACATTGATTTTGTATCCTGCGACATTACTGAATTGCTTTGTGAGCTCCAGTAGTTTGGGGGTGGAGGTTTTTGGGTTTTCTATATAAAGTACCATGTCATCTGCAAAGAGAGAGAGTTTGACTTCTTTGCCAATTTGAATCCATTTTATTTGTTTTTGTTGTCTGACTGCTGTGCTAGGACTTCTAGTACTATGTTGAGCAATAGTGGCGAGAGTGGACATACTTGTAATGTTCGTGATCTCAAGGGGGGGCTGTCAGCTTTTCACCATTAAGGATGATATTTGCTGTGAGTTTTTCATAGATACATTTTATGAAGTTGAGGAATGTTCTTTCTATTCTTTTACTTTGAATTGTTTTAGTGAGGAACGGATGCTATATCTTGTCAAATGCTTTTTCTGCATCAACTGAGAGAACCATGTGGTTCTACGATTTACTCTTATTGATTTATTCTATCACATTTATTGATTTGTGAATGCTGAACCAGCCTTGCCTCCTAGGGAAAAATCCCACCTGGTCATGGTGGATAATCTTTTTAATGTACTGTTAAATCCTATTGGCTTGGATCTTGCTGAGTATCTCAGCATCCACGTTTATCAGAGATACTGGTCTAACATTCTACTTTTTGATGAGGTCCTTTTCAGGTTTGGGGGTCAGGGTAATGCTGGCTTCATAGAAAGGGTCTGGAAGTTTTCCTTATCTTTCTATTTTTTGAAACCCCTTCAAGAGAACAGGTATTATTACTTTTTTGAATGTTTTGTAGAATTCCCCAGACAATCCACTAGGTGCTGGGCTCTTGTTTTTTGGGAGGTTTTTGATCACTGCTTCAATCTTGTTACTAGATATTGGTCTGTTCAGGTCATCCATTTCTTTCTGATTCAGTCTTGGACGTTTATGGGTTTCCAGGAATGTATCCATTTCATCTAGGTTGCTTAACTTATTGACATGTAACTGTTGATAATAATTTCTGATGATTGTTTCTACCTTCTAGGTGTTAGTCGTGATCTCTCCTCTTTTATTCATAATTGTATTAAATTGGGTCCTTTCTCTTTTCTTTTGGATTAGTTTGGCCCGTGGTTTATCAATCTTATTAATTCTTCCAAAGAACAAGCTTCTACTTTTGTTGATGTGTTCTACTGTATCTGTAGTTTCTGACTCATTGATCTCTGCTCTAATCTTGATTATTTCCCTTCTTGTGTGTGGGGTTGGCTTAATTTGTTGTTGATTTTCCAGTTCCTTAAGGTGTAAAACAAGTTGGTACATTGGGGTTTTTTATTTTTTTATTTTTATTTTTATTTATTTATTTATTTATTTATTCGTTCATTAATTCATTCATTTTTTGAGTGAGGCATGGATGGCTATATATTTCCCCCTTAGGAGTGCCTTTGCCATATCCCAGAAGTTTTGGACCCATGTGTCTTTATTCTCATTTGTTTCCATGAAATAAGTTCTTCTTTGATTTCCTGGTTGATTCAAACGTTTTTAAGCAGGGTGGTCTTTAGTTTCCATGTGTTTTAATATCTTCCAAACTTTTCTTATGGTTGAGTTCCAGTTTCAAAGCAATGTGGTCTGAGTATATGCAGGGAATAATCTCAGTCTTTTGGTATTGGTTGAGCCCTGATTTGTGACCCAGTATATGGTCTGTTCTGGAGAAAGTTTCATGTGTGCTAAAGAAGAATAAGCATTCTGCTTTTTTAGGGTGGAATGTTGTGTATATAACTATGAGGTCCATCCATTCCAATGCTTCAATCAAAGCTCTTGTTTCTTTGTTGATTTTCTGCTTAGATGATCTCTCTGTTGCTGAGAGTGGCATGTTAAGATCCCCACATGAATATGATGTATTCATATCAATAGGACTCTACCAGTTGGCTTATGTTGTTGGTGCTCCCATGTTGGGGGCATAAATATTTACAATTATTAGATCTTCTTGGTGGATAGACCCTTTAAGAATGATGTAGTGTCCTTCTGTATCCTTGATTACAGTTTTTAGCTTAAAATTGAATTTATCTGATATGAGAATCACTACCCCAGCTTTCTTTTGAGGCCCATTGGCATGAAAGATGGCTCTTCATCCCTTCCCTTTCAGTCTGGATGTATCTTTAGGTTCCAAAAGTGTCTCTTGTAGATAGCATATGAATGAGTCCTGTCGTTTTATCCAGTTTGCCACCCTATGCCTTTTTATGGGAGCACTTAGGCCATTCACATTGAGAGTGATTATTGAAAAATAAATTTTTATTGACATCATGTTGCCTGTTAAGCCCTTCTTTCCACAGATTGTCTCTGTAAATTCTTGTTCTATGTCGCTCTTGGGTTCTTTCTTCTTTTATAGAACACCCCTTAGTATTTCTTGTAGTGCTGGCTTGGTGGTCACATAATCCTTTAGACCTTGCTGTTCTTGGAAACTCTTTAGCTCTCCATCCATTCTGAATGTCAGCCTTCCTGGATAAAGTATTCCTGGCTGCATGTTCTTAACATTTAGTGCCCTAAATATGTCTTACCAGCCCTTTCTGGCTCACCAGGTTTCTGTAGACAGGGCTAACATTATTTTGATGGCCCTTCCTCTGTATGTAAGGAATCTCTTCCCCTTAGCTGCCCTTAAGACTTCATGTCTGAATTTATTATCGTGAATCTCACAATTAAGTGTCTGGAGGGATTTCTAGACTCGTTGATCTTTGGGGATGTCCTTTCTGCCTCTAGAACATGAACACTTGTTCCATTCCCCAGATTAGGGAAATTTTTATCCAGTATTTGTTCAAATATAACTCCTAGTTTCTCTCTTTTTCAACCCCATTAGGGATCCCAATAATTCTGACATTGGAATGTTTTGTGGCATCATTTATTTCCCTAATTCTGTTTTCATGGCTTCTAAGTTGTTTGCTCCAGGCGTCCTCCTGGTCTTGCTTTTCTATAAGTTTGTCTTCTAGATCACTAATTTGATCTTCTGCCTCAGTTACCCTAGCTGTTAGAGTATTTAGATTAGATTGGATCTCCTTGATAACATTTTTGACTTCTGCCATATCAGCTCTCACTTCCACCATTAGAGATTCCATTTTGCTTCTAATGGTCTTCTCCAACCTAACCATTGCCTGGACAATTTTTTACCTTGAATTCCATTTCCAACATATTGTTTTTTTGTTGTTGTTGTTGTTGTTGTTTGTTTGTTTTCCATAGCCAATAGTTCTTTGGCAGAGGTCACAGTCTCTGAATTTTTCTTCAGTTGGGTGTTCCTCCTCCTAGTCATTTTGGTGAGAGGAGGTTGAGGGGATCTATAGCTGAATGAATCAACCATGATCCAGTCAAGATGCCCCTCTCCACTCATGATCTCCTGCCCCGCCCCGTAGAGATCTAGATGTGCATAATCTTACACCTCAGTCTGATTTCATGGGTGTTCAGAGTGTTCTGGTAGATATTTAGCTCACTTCTGGGGACCAGTAGAAATAGAAGTCTCCAACTCCTCTTCCACCTTGTCCCTTCTCTCCAGATAAATAAATCTTCTCTTGCGAGGAGGTATATGGGAGCATGCTGCAATAATCAGCTGGGTTTGAAGACTCCAAATGGAGCCATGTACCAGAAATAGAAATGCTCAGTCACAGGCTGGGTGAGTTCAGAGTGCAGCTGGGGACCAGGGAGAAGGGAGGAAATGACTACTTTTCTCTGAGGGTGCACTCAGGAGTGGGGCCCTAAGCTCTCAGCTCCTACGGTTATGCAGATTGGGAGACCACTGTCTTCATTCCTGTCCTCCAAAGCTGTCAGAAAGAATATTTTCAAAGAAGTTGAGAAAACACCAACTCAGTACACCATGAAATGGAGTCTGTTAAGAAGTGTGAAATTGATGGTAGTTAACAATATTCATGTTATGTTTTTTTTCTTAACTGTGGCCTGCTGATGATGTAAAAAAAAAATAGAGAAATTACCTTACAATTTTCTACAGAATAAACGTCCTTCTGGAAAACATGATGTTTAGATGTAAGTTCTTTCTGACTGGTGTTTTTAAAATTTACATATCAGTGAGTCCCCAGTTAAATATTATCCTTTCAAATAGGGCTACAATGACAAGTAACCCTGTAACAACCACTGTGATCATATTCTTTTTTTCTTACATTGCACTGGCTATTCACAAGTTACATTCAACGTTTTAATAATTAAAATATTCTTCTCATCTCTCCCCATATAGAATAGTATATAATCAAAAGGAAAACTAAAGGCATATAGAGTAGTATATAATCAAAAGAAAAACTAAAGGCAAATATTTGGGTGACAGAAAAATGCCTAGAACTGATGCTAGGGATGGTTATGGGAAGAATGGCAGTGCATATTGGAGGCAGTGAAATCTAGGGAAAGCCAGCTCCAGTACCCCTCACATTTTTATAGATCGGCAATTTCCCAGTCTCCTCAGGCAAGTGCCACTTTTCTCAGCTACCCAAAGTTCATTGCCCAGAGAAGAGAAAGTTGTCCTCTGTCTCCTTCTTTGCCTAATCATGCCAAGACAAAGTGGGGGGGGGGGGGTCCTTACATAAACCCCAACAATCAGGATCAGGACAGCCTCTTCTGTGCTGTTTTTACAGCAGGTCTTCAATGTGCTTTTTATTCCTCTAACATGTTTTCAATCCTTTTCCATGAGACAGAATAATTAATAAGAAACTCAGGGACAGGGAAGAAAGAGTGGACAAAGGGAGATGCTTGTCTTTCAGTTCCATGCTCCCACTCCCAAGCTGGAACACTATTCCATTCCTGGACTGTACTCTTGATTAGTGTCTTCAGCACTTGTAGACCTTGTTTCCTTCTTCCTTCTCCAGTCCATACCTAAAAAAAGTCAATCACTTTCACCACAATTTCAGTGTTTTGTTTTTTAAACATAGACAAATTACAGGTCCAAAATTAACTGAGTTACCATTATAAAAACAATTGTCATTAAACTGATTTATCTGTATTAACAAATGGCATCTTTAATAGAATTTAGTGCTATATAGGTTCAAAACAACCAAAAAGTCTGGATAATCATAGTGCAATAATGGATCTTCTTCCACGGAAATTAGCATTTTGTATTTAAAATTCTTATAATTATTTGCAGCATAGTAAGTTAAGGAATGCAGTTTAAAACAATTACTATGAGTATTAAGAAGCAGGCAACCCACTCTGCCTTACCTTATTGTTACTGTTTGTCCACTTAACTCTTCCTCTGTGGCCTATACCAAGGCACACCTTTATTTGTCAAACTACCAATAAGGAGAATAGAATGTCTACATAATTGATGAATTTGCTTCTGAATTAAAAATCAAGGCATATATATATGTATATATACATATATATGTAATACAAATACAAATACAAATTTAATATATAATATATTCTGTTATAATTATATAATCATTACTATGATTATATAATATATGATATATAAAAATCATAATTATATGATATAATATGTATGATATATTTTATATATATATATAAAATCTCCTACACTTACCATGGATATGTTACTGCTTTTTTTTGTTTCTTTTTTAAGATTGTTTATTTGTCAGAGAGAGAGAGCGCACAAGCAGGCAGAGTGGCAGGCAGAGGTAGAGAGAGAAGCAGGCTCCCTGCCAAGCAAGAAGCCTGATGTGGGACTCGATCCCAGGACTGGGGTCATGGCCTGAGCCGAAGGCAGTAGCTTAACTGACTGAGCCACCCAGGTGTCCCGAGATGGCACTGTTTTAATGAAAAAGGAAAAACTAGTGTGATTATTTGTAGAGTTATGTTACCCCAATATAATTGCAACATAAATTGACAGCATGAATATAAACTTCAGGATGCACATTGAAGAAGGATATTTTTTTTATGTTTAGATAGTAATTCTAGTGAGGAAGACACAACCCAAGTGAACAAAGGTCTGTAGTTAGTTCATTTACTTTTAGATATCTCCACTATCATAAATTTTTGAGTAATCAACTCATTTTCTGTCATATCGTTAGCTATAAGTCTAAAGAAAAAATTCTCTATAGAGCAAGGTAACTACTCCTTCTTTGATCCCTTCCAGGAATGCTTTTCTGAGTTTGTTAGAGAATAAAGCTGCAAACCGAACATCTGCATTGTTCACAAACCCATGTTCAAACAAAGATTTAAGATAGGTTCAAGGGAGAAGTTTATTGCATCTATTCTTAATTTTCGAGGGAGGCTGAATTTTCCTATTTTTTTGTTTTCTTCTTACTACAAATTATGTCAATATGGAAAGGGAAATTCTGTTTAATAGTTAAATAGTTGAAAGTTTGTGTTGTGTGGAGACATTTCTATAAGTATGTGGAAAATAGTGTTGTGATTTTTATAAAATACTTTGAGAACTTTACTAGCGCAAGGAAATTCTTTGTTCATAAGTGTTAACAAAATGTCTTAAAAGATAGAAGGGGTATAAGCCAGGCAACAGAAGGCAAATACTGTATGATATCACTTATATGTGGAATATAAAAATGACAAGTTCATAGAAACAGAGTAAAGTGGTGGCTGCCAGGAGCTGGGAAATAGGATGGAAATACATTAGTCAGAGGGTACAAACTTCCAGTTATAAGATGAACACATCCTGGGATCTAAAGCACAGCATGGTGACTACAGTTAACAATAGTGTTTTCTGGGCCACCTGGGTGGCCCAGCCGGTTAAGCATCAGCTTTCAGCTCAGGTCATGGTCCCAGGGTCCTGGAATCAAGGCCAATGTAGGACTCCTAGCTCAGCAGGGAGCCTCCTTCTCCCTCTCCCCACTGTTCATGCTTTCTCTCTCTCTCCCTCTCTCTCTCTCAAATAAATAAATAAAATTTTTAAAAATCTACTTCTTTATGTACTTGAAAGTCTCTAATACAATAAATCTTCAATGGTCTCACTACAAAATAAAAAGCAGTCATGTGATATCATGAAGTGTTAACTAACTTTATTGTAGTAATCATTTCAGAAAATACATGTGTATCAAATCATCATGTTGTACACCTCAAACTTACATAATGTTATATGTGAGTTATATCTCAATAAAGCAGGGGTGGGGATAGTAGAAGAGTTGACAAGGATTTTCTTTCTTTTGGTAGTATAAAGTGAACACTGGAATTATCTAGAACATGCATAGAGATCAAAGGAAGAGGCCAGAAATTCAGAGCGTGGAATTTTCTGCAGCTCTGGCTGACTTGTGTATGTATGTATGTATGTGTGTATATATGTATGTATGTATGTACATATGTAATTATCAGGGAGAGAGAGCAGCACAAGTATGGTGAGTGGCAGAGGGATACGGAAAAGCAGGCTCCTCACTGAGCAGGGAGACCAATGTGGCACCCAATCCCAGGATCCTGATATTGTGAACTGAGCCCAAGACAAATGCTTAACTGACTGAGCCACCTAGATGCCCCTTGTTGTTTTAAGTCTTGAGTGAAGAATAGGACTATGACTAAAAGAAAAGAAATTTAACACAAAAAATATCAAGATCACATGCAATTAAGTAAATGATTCTTCTTTTTTATTATTGTTACTGTAGTGGAAGTCAAAAAATGCTTTATATGAAAGCTTTATAGACGATAGACAGCCTAACAATAAGAATCTCCTTGTCAAATTATTCCTGAGGAACATTAATAAATCACCATTTGGTGAATTTTATTCATCATAGAAGTTTATTCTGATAGGCAACTTCTTAAATTCGGAATGTTTTGAAAGACAGAAATTACCACAGTTATACATCAAGGACTCATGGGTGTCTTAGATCTGCTTGAACTCTAAGTTAGCCATGGTGTAAGTTCAAACTGCACCCACTACTTCAAATAGTTAATTAATAGATTATTCCATGTTTGAATCAAATAATAGCATGAAAAACAATTATCATTTTTTAAACATACTAAAACATTTTGAAAATATTTTTCCTCATATAGTTTGAAATAATAAGGTCTTTAGATTCTATAATGAGGCCTAGGACTTTAACCATATCTCCATTTTATTTTTTTTTCTCCATTATTATTATTTGTTATGTTACATTAGTTATTTTCTATTAACAAGCATTGTATTGCTAAATTACAATACTGAAAGTCAGGAAAACTTACTGCAAAATTCAGCAGTGGTTATGATTAATAACTAATAAATTTTGTACTTTAAGTATTTTTCTCTAAGAATCACATAATTCTAATCATTGATAATATTTTAGGAATTAAGGAGAGTAATACACTTTGAGAATACTCTCACTTGTATGAAATTAGAGCATTACAATTTAAATTCAATTTAATAAACTTCTTAAGTCCTTACTTACAAATAAACATTTGGCTGGGTGCTATGGTCGGATTCCAAAATAAATGAAACTCATGCCCTCAACATACAATTTAGAAAGGGAAATAAGGCATGCTCACAAATAACTTTTTTATTACAGATGCATTACAAACATTCTCTAACAACTGATTAACTTTCTCAAACACAAATCTTTCTTAATACTTTTCATCTGCTCCCATTTCACCTTCATGGCAAGCATCAATATTTTACAAGAATCTTTATCTGATTCCTACCTGCCCCACCCCCTTGTTGTTTCCTTAAATTCACTCCATTATCTCTGTAATCCAATAACAATAACATTGTTGAAATTATTTTGTTGTGATTGTTACATATTAGGCTATTTTTTTCATTTTTAAAAATTTAATCCCTGTGTAGTTAACACACAGTGCAATATTAATTTCAGGTGTAAAATATAGTGATTCAGCAATTCTATATATTACTCAGTGCTCCTCAAGATAAATGTACTCTTAATCCCCATCACCTATTTCACCCATCCCTCCACCCACTTCCTCTCTGGTAACCGTTTGTTCTCTATAGTTAAGAGTGTATTTCTTAGTTTGTCTCCCACTCTCTTTTTCCTTTGCTCATTTGTTTTGTTTCTTAAATTCCACTTGTGAATAAAATCATATGGTGTTTGTCTTTCTCTGACTGGCTTATTTTGCTTAGCAATACACTATCTAACTCCATGTTGCAAATGGCAAGATTTCACTTGTTATGGCTGAATAATATTCCACAGTGTATATATATATGTATTTATACCACATCTTCTTTATCCATGCATCTATTGATGGACACTTAGGCTGCTTCCATAGTTTGGCTATTGTAAATGATGCTATAATAAACATAGAGGTGCATATATTCCTTTGATTAGTGTTTTTGTATTCTTTGGGTAAATACCCAGTAGTTTGATTACTAGAACAAAGGGTAGCTCTGTTTTTAATTTTTGAGTTATCACCATACTGTTTTCCACAGAGGCTGCACCAGTTTGCACTTCCACCAACAGTGTAAGGGTTCCTTTTTCTCCATTTTGTCACCAACACTTATTTCTTGAGATTTCAATTTTAGCCATTCTGACAGACATGAGATAATTTTAACTAATAAGTAATAAATAAATATGTTCCCTTGGTAAAGTAATTAAAATATTACAAGTAAGGTTAAAACACAATTTGAACACTATCCCAAAAGCCATGTTCTGTCTGCCAGCAGCAACTGCTTTTGGTAAGTATGTGTCCTTGCACACTTTTCTAAAACACATTTACATACATAATGTTGCTTTGTTTTGAGTTTTCTCCTGAAGAGGAGCATATTTTGTATGGGCTTTGAAATTTATTTTATTCAACAAATATCTTGGCAATTTTACCATATCAGCATTAAAGTATTTCCATACTTTGAGTTAATTAACAGTTTCAATTTCCTCTTTATATATGTTCTCTTTTTATTCCTTATGCTGTTTATTTATATTTCTATTTTTTCCTTAGTTGTATGCAAGAATAGTTTGTGTAACTTTTTGGTCCTTGCAATTAGTTTTTGTTTTATTGATCAAGTTTATATTTTGTTTTATTTTCTATCATTAATTTTTGTACTTAACTTTATTAATTTTTTCTGTAACATATTTTATGGTTCTCTAAGTTTTTGAATCAAAATTTATTTTAGACTGATTTAGTTCATTTAACATAATATCTTCTAGATCCATCTATGTTATTGCAAGTGGCATGTTCTCATCCATTTTTATGGCTGAGTTATATTCCATGATTTATAGATATGTATCTATATCTATATATATATGTATCTATATCTATATATCTATAAATCATGGAATATAACTACATATATCACATATATATATATCTTCTATATATGTCACTTTTTTCTATATATATCACTTTTTGTCTCTATCTATAGATCTATATATCTATAAATCATATATGTGTATATATGTGTGTGTGTGTGTGTGTATATATATATATATATATATATATATATATATATATATATCACTTCCTCCTTATCCATTCACCATCTATCAATGAACATTTAGGTTACTTCCCCGTTTTGGCTATTGTAAATGATGCTGCAATAAACATAGGGGTGCATACATTTCTTTGAATTAGTGTTTTCATTTTCTTTGGGTAAATACCCAGAAGTGGAATTACTGGATCATATGGTATTTATACTTTAATTATCTGAGGAACCTCCATATTGTTTTCCATAGCGGCCGTACCAACTCATTTCTACTAACAGTATGCAAGTGTCCCTTTATTTCCACATCCTCATTAACAGTTGTTATTTATTGAGTTTCTTGTTTGTTTGTATGTTTGTGTGGCCATTCTGACAGGTGTCACGTGGAATCTTAAAAACAAACAAACAAAAAGTAAAATCAGACCTATAAATACAGAGAACAAACTGTTGGTTGCCAGAAGACAGGGAGTTGGGGGGATGGGCAGAATGGGTGAAGGGGAGTGGGAGATACAGGTTTTCTAGTTGTGGAATGAATAAATCATGAGAATTAAGCTCAATGATATTGTAGTAGCATTGTATGATGACAGATGGTAGCTTTACTTCTTGTAAGCATAGCATAATGTATAAGCTTGTGAAATCACTTTTATACATCTTACACTAATGTAATATTTTGGGTCAACTATACTTAAATTAAAAAAAAAGTTTTTGGGGAGCCTGGGTGGCTCAGTGTGTTAGGCCGCTGCCTTCGGCTCAGGTCATGATCTCAGAGTCCTGGGATCGAGTCCCGCATCGGGCTCTCTGCTCAGCGGAGAGCCTGCTTCCCTCTCTCTCTCTCTCTGCCTGCCTCTCCATCTACTTGTGATTTCTCTCTGTCAAATAAATAAATAAAATCTTAAAAAAAAAAAAGTTTTTCATTTATTTTTTTATTTTTGTTGCTTTTTTTCTTTTTAATAAAGTAATTTAAGAGCTATATATATTGTCACTAAATCTCCCTTTGGTCAGTTTTAACAGTTTGGAATGTGGTGTCATTCAGCTCTAAATAAATTATAATTTTCATTTTTTTCTTTTTAACCCAATATATATTTCAAACTGTAATTTTAAATTTGCAAGTGCATAAGAATTTTGTTTGTCTTGATGGATGTGAGGGTATTGTTTTCTAATTTTATTGCATGGTGATCAGCAAACGTAAAGTGGTCTATTAATTTTTAATTTGTTGAGATTTTTCTTCTTGAGGTTTAATGTGTGATCAGTTTTTGATATTTCACATGTGATTGAAAATAATCCATTTTCTTCTTTTATAAGTGCATATATGTATGTATGTAGGTATGTGAATGTTCATAATATATGTATGCTAAATTGAGTTTGTTAAATGTGAAATTCAAATACTCTATATTCTTTCTACCTTTTTAGTGTATTTGATATAGACAGTGAAGTATATTAAATTGTTACTATGACTGCAGATTTCTCCATGAAATTCTATCAGTTTTGTGGATATATTTTGAAAGTACATAATTAAGCAGTAAAGGTTATATATTTTGATGGGCCATTCTTCCTTTCTTTTTTTTTTAATTTTTTATTTTTTATAAAAATATGTTTTTATCCCCAGAGGTACAGGTCTGTGAATCGCCAGGTTTACACACTTCACAGCACTCACCAAAGCACATACCTTACTCAA
The DNA here is from genome assembly GCF_009829155.1 of Mustela erminea. Taxonomy (NCBI): domain Eukaryota; kingdom Metazoa; phylum Chordata; class Mammalia; order Carnivora; family Mustelidae; genus Mustela; species Mustela erminea. Next base: position 79,850,159 of record NC_045635.1, on the reverse strand, counting down.
TGTCCATAAACCCAGCCCCCTTCTCACAACCCCCCTCCCCCCAAGAAACCCTCAGTTTGTTCTTTGAGATTAAGAGTCACTTATGGTTTGTCTCCCTCCCAATCCCATCTTGTTTCATTGATTCTTCTCCTACCCACTTAAGCCCCCATGTTGCATCACCACTTCCTCATATCAGGGAGATCATATGATAGTTGTCTTTCTCCGCTTGACTTATTTCGCTAAGCATGATACGCTCTAGTTCCATCCATGTTGTTGCAAATGGCAAGATTTCATTTCTTTTGATGGCTGCATAGTATTCCATTGTGTATATATACCACATCTTCTTGATCCATTCATCTGTTGATGGACATCTAGGTTCTTTCCATAGTTTGGCTATTGGGGACATTGCTGCTATAAACATTTGGTTGCACGTGCCCCTTCGGATCACTACGTTTGTATCTTTAGGGTAAATACCCAATAGTGCAATTGCTGGGTCATAGGGCAGTTCTATTTTTAATATTTTGAGGAACCTCCATGCTGTTTTCCAGAGTGGTTGCACCAGCTTGCACTCCCACCAACAGTGTAGGAGGGTTCCCCTTTCTCCGCATCCTCGCCAGCATCTGTCATTTCCTGACTTGTTGATTTTAGTCATTCTCACTGGTGTGAGGTGATATCTCATTGTGGTTTTGATTTGTATTTCCCTGATGCCGAGTGACATGGAGCACTTTTTCATGTGTCTGTTGGTCATCTGGATGTCTTCTTTGCAGAAATGTCTGTTCATGTCCTCTGCCCATTTCATGATTGGATTATTTGTTCTCTGGGTGTTGAGTTTGCTAAGTTCTTTATGGATTTTGGACACTAGTCCTTTATCTAATATGTCGTTTGCAAATATCTTCTCCCATTCTGTCAGTTGTATTTTGATTTTGTTAACTGTTTCCTTTGCTGTGCAAAAGCTTTTATCTTGATGAAATCCCAATAGTTCATTTTTGCCCTTGCTTCCCTTGCCTTTGACGATGTTCCTAGGAAGATATTGCTGCAGCTGAGGTCGAAGAGGTTGCTGCCTGTGTTCTCCTCAAGGATTTGGAAGGATTCCTTTCTCACATTGAGGTCCTTCATCCATTTTGAGTCTATTTTTGTGTGTGGTGTAAGGAAATGGTCCAATTTCATTTTTCTACATATGGCTGTCCAATTTTCCCAACACCATTTATTGAAGAGGCTGTCTTTTTTCCATTGGACATTCTTTCCTGCTTTGTTGAAGATTAGTTGACAATAGAGTTGAGGGGCTATTTCTGGGCTCTCTATTCTGTTCCATTGATCTATGTGTCTGTTTTTGTGCCAGTACCATGCTGTCTTGATGATGACAGCTTTGTAATAGAGCCTGAAGTCCGGAATTGTGATGCCACCAACGTTGGCTTCTTTTTCAATATCCTTTTGGCTATTCGAGGTCTTTTCTGGTGCCATATAAATTTTAGGATTATTTGTTCCATTTCTTTGAAAAAGATGGATGGCACTTTGATAGGAATTGCATTAAATGTGTAGATTGCTTTAGGTAGCATGGACATTTTCACAATATTTATTCTTCCAATCCAGGAGCATGGAACATTTTTCCATTTCTTTGTGTCTTCCTCAATTTCTTTCATGAGTACTTTATACTATTCTGAGTATATATTCGTAGCCTCTTTGGTTAGGTTTATTCCTAGGTGTCTTATGGTTTTGGATGCAATTGTAAATGGGATTGACTCCTTAATTTCTCTTTCTTCTGTCTTGTTGTTGGTGTAGAGAAATGCAACTGATTTCTGTGCATTGATTTTATATCCTGACACTGTACTGAATTCCTGTACAAGTTCTAGCAGTTTTGGAGTGGAGTCTTTTGGGTTTTCCACATATAGTATCATATCATCTATGAAGAGTGATAGAGTGACTTCTTCTTTGCCAATTTGGATGCCTTTAATTTCCTTTTGTTGTCTGATTGCTGAGGCTAGGACTTCTAGTACTATGTTGAATAGCAGTGGTGATAATGGACATCCCTGCTGTGTTCCTGACATTAGTGGAAAAGCTTTCAGTTTTTCTCCATTGAGAATATTTGCAGTGGGTTTTTCATAAATGGCTTTGATAATATTGAGGTATGTGCCCCCATCCCTACACTTTGAAGAGTTTTGATCAGGAAGGGATGCTGTAATTTGTCAAATGCTTTTTCAGCATCTATTGAGAGTATCCTATGGTTCTTGTTCTTTCTTTTATTGATGTGTTGTATCACATTGATTGATTTGCGGATGTTGAACCAACCTTGCAGCCCTGGAAGTATTCCTACTTGGTCGTGGTGAATAATCCTTTTAATGTACTGTTGAATTCTATTAGCTAGTATTTTGGTGAGAAATTTTGCATCTGTGTTCATCAAGTATATTAGTCTATAGCTCTCTTTTTTGATGGGCTCCTTGTCTGGTTTTGGGATCAAGGTGATGCTGGCCTCATAACATGAGTTTGGAAGTTTTCCTTCCATTTCTATTTTTTGGAACAGTTTCAGGAGAATAGGAATTAGTTCTTCTTTAAATGTTTGGTAGAATTCCCCCGGGAAGCCGTCTGGCCCTGGGCTTTTGTTTGTTTGGAGATTTTTAATGAGTGTATCAATCTCCTTACTGTTTATGGGTCTGTTCAGGCTTTCTATTTCTTGCTGGTTCAGTTGTGGTAGTTTATATATTTCTAGGAATGCATCCATTTCTTCCAGATTGTCAAATTTGTTGGCGTAGAGTTGCTCATAGTATGTTCTTATAACAGTTTGTATTTCTTTGGTGTTAGTTGTGATCTCTCTTCTTTCATTCATGATTTTATTTATTTGGGTCCTTTCTCTTTTCTGTTTGATAAGTCTGGCCAGGGGGTTCTCAATTTTATTAATTCTTTCAAAGAACCAGCTCCTAGTTTCGTTGATTTGCTCTATTGTTTTTTTGGTTTCTATTTCATTGATTTCTGCTCTGATCTTTATGATTTCTCTTCTCCTACTGGGGTTAGGGTTTCTTTCTTGTTCTTTCTCCGGCTCCTTTAGGTGTAGGGTTAGGTTGTGTACCTGCAACCTTTCTTGTTTCTTTTTTTTTTTCTTTAATTTATTTATTTATTTGACAGAGATCACCAGTAGGTAGAGAGGCAGGCAGAGAGAGAGGAAGGGAAGCGGGCTCCCTGCTGAGCAGAGAGCCTGATGTGGGGCTCGATCCCAGGACCCCAAGATCATGACCTGTGCTGAAGGCAGAGCCTTTAACCCACTGAGCCACCCGGCACCCCATCCTTTCTTGTTTCTTGAGAATGGCTTGTACCACTATATATTTTCCTCTCATGACTGCCTTTGTTGTGTCCCACAGATTTTGAACTGTTGTATTTTCATTATCATTTGTTTCCATGATTTTTTTCAATTCTTCTTTAATTTCCCGGTTAATCCATTCATTCTTTAGAAGGATGCTGTTTAACTCCATGTATTTGGATTCTTTCCAAACTTCCTCTTGTGGTTGAGTTCTAGCTTCAGAGAATTGTGGTCTGAAAATATGCAGGGAATGATCCCAATCTTTTGATACCGGTTGAGTCCTGAATTAGGACCGAGGATGTGATCTATTCTGGAGAATGTTCCATGTGCACTAGAGAAGAATGTGTAATCTGTTGCTTTCGGATGAAATGTTCTGAATATATCAGTGATGTCCATCAGGTCTAGTGTGTCATTTAAGGCCTTTATTTCCTTGCTGATCTTTTGCTTGAATGATCTGTCCATTTCAGTGAAGGGAGTGTTAAAGCCCCCCTCTATTATTATATTATTGTTGATGTGTTTCTTTGATTTTGTTATTTATTGGTTTATATCGTTGGCTGCTCCCACATTGGGGGCATAGATATTAAAATTGATAGATCTTCCTGTTGGACAGACCCTTTGAGTATGATATAGTGTCCTTCCTCATCTCTTATTAGAGTCTTTGGCTTAAAATCTAATTGATCTGATATAAGGATTGCCACTCCTGCTTTCTTCTGATGTCCATTAGCATGGTAAATTCTTTTCCACCCCCTCACTTTGAATCTGGAGGTCTCTTCGGGCTTAAAATTAGTTTCTTGGAGGCAACATATAGATGGGTTTTGTTTTTTTATCCATTCTGATACCCTGTGTCTTTTGATTGGGGCATTTAGCCCATTAACATTCAGGGTAACTATTGAGAGATATGAATTTAGTGCCATTGTATTGCCTGTAAGGTGACTGTTACTGTATATGGTCTCTGTTCCTTTCTGATCTACCACTTGTAGGCTCTCTCTTTGCTTAGAGGACCCCTTTCAATATTTCCTGTAGAGTTGGTTTGGTGTTTGCAAATTCTTTCAGTTTTTGTTTGTCCTGGAAGCTTTTAATCTCTCCTTCTATTTTCAATGATAGCCTAGCTGGATATAGTATTCTTGGCTGCATGTTTTTCTCGTTTAGTGCTCTGAAAATATCATGCCAGCTCTTTCTGGCCTGCCAGGTCTCTGTGGATAAGTCAGCTGCCAATCTAATATTTTTACCATTGTATGTTACAGACTTCTTTTCCCTGGCTGCTTTCAGGATTTTCTCTTTGTCACTAAGACTTGTAAATTTTACTATTAGGTGACGGGGTATGGGCCTATTCTTATTGATTTTGAGGGGCATTCTCTGAACCTCTTGAATTTTGATGCTCGTTCTTCTTGCCATATTGGGGAAATTCTCCCCAATAATTCTCTCCAGTATACCTTCTGCTCCCCTCTCTCTTTCTTCTTCTTCTGGAATCCCAATTATTCTAATGTTGTTTCATCTTATGGTGTCACTTATCTCTCGAATTCTCCCCTCATGGACCAGTAGCTGTTTGTCCCTCTTTTGCTCAGCTTCTTTATTCTCTGTCATTTGGGCTTCTATATCACTAATTCTTTCTTCTGCCTCATTTATCCTAGCAGTGAGAGACTCCCTTTTTGATTGCACCTCATTAATAGCTTTTTTTATTTCAACTTGGTTAGATTTTAGTTCTCTTATTTTTCCAGAATGGGCTTTTATATCTCCCGAGAGGGTTTCTCTATTATCTTCCATACCTTTTCCGGCCCAGCTAGAACCTTGAGAATTGTCATTCTGAACTCTAGATCTGACATATTACCAATGTCTGTATTGATTAGTTCCCTAGCCTTCAGTACTGCCTCTTGTTCTTTTTTTTTTTTTTTTTGTGGTGAATTTTTCTGCCTTGTCATTTTGTCCAGATAAGAGTATATGAAGGAGCAAGTAAAATACTAAAAGGGTGGCAACAACGCCAGGAAAATATGCTTTAACCAAATAAGAAGAGATCCCAAATCGTGAGGGGGGAGAAAGGGGATAAAAAGAGGTTCAAAAAGAGAGAAAAAAAAATAAAAGAAAGGAATTAAAAAAAAAATGAATAAAGAAAAATATAAAAAAGAAAAATATATATATATATTAGATATACTATTTAAAAAACGTTAATACAGAAAAGGGTGGAAGTTAAAAAAAATTTTAGCAGAAGAGGATTTAAAAAAATGAAAAAGAAAAAAAAATTAAATTAACTGCAAGACTAAAAAAATCACAAGGAGAAAGCCATGAGTTCTGTGCTTTGCTTTCTCCTCCTCTGGAATTCTGCTGCTCTCCTTGTTATTGAAACCGCTCTCCTTGGTAGGTGAACTTCGTCTTGGCTGGATTTCTTGTTGATCTTCTGGGGGAGGGGCGTGGTGTAGTGATTCTCAAGTGTCTTTGCCCCAGGCGGAATTGCACCGCCCTTACTAGGGGCCAGGCTGAGTAATCCGCTCGGGTTTGCTTTCCGGAGCTTTTGTTCCCTGAGCGCTTTGCGTAGAGTTCCGAAGGATGGGAATACAAATGGCAGCCTTCTGGTCTCTGGCCCAGAGGAGCCAAGAGCCCGGGGCCGCACTTCTCAGTGTGCCCTCAGAGAACAGCACCCAGTAACTCCTGTTTGCATGATCTCTGGCCGTGCTCCAAGCTCACCAAGCCTGCGACTGTTTCAAGGTAACCCTGAGCTGCGAGCTTACTCTCGGCTCTGTCTCTGTAGCCGGCTTTCCCTTTCCAATACCTGCAAGCTCTGTGACACTCAGACACCCCCGATACTTCTCTGACCCTGCGGGACCTGAGGCCATGCTGATCCCGCATGGGCTTTGCCGCAGTTTAGCCTCTGGAGCGATGTCCCTCAGCGGAACAGACTTTTAAAAGTCCTGATTTTGTGCTTCGTTGCTCTGCCGCTTGCCGGGAGCCGGCCCCTCCCCCCAGGGTCTATCTTCCCGTCGCTTTGGATTCACTTCTCCGCCAGTCCTACCTTTCAGAAAGTGGTTGTTTTTCTGTTTCCAGAATTGCTGTTCTTCTTTTCAATCTGCCGATGGATTTGCAGGTGTTTGCAATCTTTAGATAAGCTATCTAGCTGATCTCCTGCTAGCTGAAGTAGTCTCAGCCTGCTACTTCTCCGCCATCTTGACTCCTCCCCATGGGCCATTCTTTCAATATGAAATATTCTCTCTGTACCCTTTTGATACTTTTTGCTTTGAATTAATGACATTAATAATGTCACACTTGAATGTCTTCATTAGTATTTTTCCAGTACACATTTTATCTCTTATTCTCACACTTCTTGTATCTCATATACATAACACTTAAATTGGTTATTTTAGCAAATCTCAGGGAGCTTAATCTGATTATATTTATATATATGAACTTTCATATATTTGGTTCTATTGCTAATATATACTTTTGTCTTTTCTAATATCCATGCATTTATATTTCTTAATTCATGTTTTCCCCTTTAATTTTTTTTCTTGAAATATATGTGTGTTTGTATTTGTTTGAGTTTGTCTCTCTCTGCATATATTCTACTAGTGGTTATCCTTAAATTTCAGATGCAAACATTAAACTTATATTTTCTAAAATATTCAGTAGTATTTATTTTCTGTCCTTCAACAAAAACCAGAAATGTAGCATATATTTGTATACCTCCTTTCCTTCTGCTTCTTCTCCTCTCCCCCCTCTTTATTATTTTTTTTAATTTTAAAATATTTTATTTATTTATTTGAGAGAAAGAGCAAGAGCCTGAGTGGGGGTGGGAGAAAGGGACACAGGAGGGGGAGAAGCAGACTCCCCACTAAGCAAAAAGCCCGATGCTGGACTCCATCCTAAGACCCTGGAATCATAACCAGTTGTGAAGGCAGATGCTTAACTAAATGAGCCACCTAGGTACCCTGACCGTTCCTTTTTAAACTGTCAAATTTCAGTTCCAGTTTTTAATTTAACATTTTAAAAATCATCAACAGTGTTCCATTTCAACAATTTTTATTTGTTTCTTTTTTTTTATTTTATTTTACATTTTCAGTGTTCCAAGATTCATTGTTTAGGCCCCACACCCAGTGTTCCAGGTAATATGTCCCCACCACAATGCCCATGACTAGGCTCACCTAAACCCAACCTCCTCCCCTCCAAAACTCTCAGTTTGTTTCTCAGAGTTCACAGTCTCCCATGCTTCATCTCACCCTCCAATTCCCCAATTCACTTTTCCTTTCCTTCTCCCAATGTCCTCCATCTTATTCCTTATGCTCCACAAGTATGTGAAACCATATGATAATTGACTCGCTCTGTTTGATTTATTTCACTTAGCATAATCTCTGCTAGTCCCATCCATGTTGATAGAATATTGGGTAGTCATCCTTTCTGATGAAGGCATAATACTCTATTGTATATATGGACTATATCTTCTTTATCCATTCATCTGTTGAAGGGCATCATGGGTCTTTTCACAGTATGGAGACTGTGGCCATTGTTGCTATGAACTTTGGGGTACAGATGGCCCTAATTTTCACTACATCTGTATCTTTGGGGGTAATACCCAGTAGTGTAATTGCAGGGTCATAGGGTAGTTCTATTTATAATTCCTTAAGGAATCTCCACACTGTCTTACAAAGTGTCTGCACCAATTTGCATTCTCACCAACAGGTAAGAGGGTGCTCCTTTCTCCACAATGTTTCCAATAATTCTATTTTACTGTCTTGTTAATTTTCGAAATTCTGACTGGTGTAAGGTGGTATCTCAATGTGGATTGGATTTGAATCTCCCTGATGGCTAATGATGATGAACATTTTTTCATGTGTCTGTTAGCCATTTGTATATCTTCTTTGGAGAAGTGTCTGTTCATGTCTTCTGCCCATTTTGTGACATAATTATCTATTTTGTGTGAGTAGAGTTTGAGGAGTTCTTTATAGATCTTGGATATCAGCCCTTTGTCTGTAGCATCATTTGCGAATATCTTCTCCCATTCTGTGGGTTGCCTCTTTGTTTTGTTGACTCTTTCTTTTGCTGTGCAGAAGCTTTTGATCTTGATGAAGTTCCAAAAGTTCATTTTCACTTTTGTTTCCTTTGCCTTTGAAGACATGTCTTGAAAGAAGTTGCTGTGGCCAGTGTTGAAGAGGTTACTGCCTGTGTTCTCTGGGATGATGATAGGTTCCTGCCTCACATTAAGATCTATCATCCATTTCAAGTTTGTCTTTGTGTATGGTGTAAGAGAATGTTCAAATTTCATTATTCTATATATAGCTGTCCAATATTCCCAGCACCATTTATGGAAGAGACTGTATTTCTCTACTGGATATTTTTTTCCTACTTTGTCAAATATTAGTTCACCATAGAGTTGCAGGTCCATATCTGGGTTCTCTACTCTGTTACACTGGTTTATGTGTCTGTTTTTGTGCCAGTACCATTCCATTTTGGTAATCACAGCTCTGCAGTAAAGCTTGAAATGAGGCAACATGATGTCCCAGTTTTGATTTTCTTTTTCAACATAGCAGCAATGGCCGCCATTGCTGAACTGTGGAGAGAGCCAAGATGCCTTTCAACAGATGAATGAATAAAGAAGATATGGTCCATATATACAATGGAATATTAACTTTTTGTCAACATGGACTGAACTGGTGGAGATTATGCTGAGTGAAATAAGTCAAGCAGAGAGAGTCAATTATCATAGGTTCAACTGATTTGTGGAGCATAAGGAATAACACAGAGAACACTGGGAGTTAGAGAGGAGAAGTGAGTTGGGGGAAACCAGAGAGGGAGATGAACCATGAGAGACTATGGACTCTGAGAAATGAACTGAGGGTTTTTGGGGGGAAGGACTTTGGAATTTGGGAGCACCTGGTGGTGGGAATTAAGGAGGGCATGTATTGCATGGAGCACTGGGTGTTGTGCATAAACAATGAATCTTGGAACACTGAAAAAAATTAAATTACAAAAATAAAAAATAAAAAAATCAATGTTGACATTGAAATAGCTACTACTTACCCCAAATGTCAGGTGGCATATAACTTGCAGTGGCAAAATGGACCAGTTTCCCATTCTATGATACTCCAATTGTCCTTGTTGTTGGCTGCCTTTGAGTTTCTTCTTACTTCTGGTATTCCTTTTCTACAAGGATCGGTAATTCTCAGTGTTTAGTTCATGTTTTACAGTAGAATAGTCCCTCATACCTATTTTGGGCATATTTTCTTTCTTCAGGTTGATCATCTATTGAACGTCCTCCTCTTTCAAGTTTTTCTCACATCTACTAGTCAACCCTTATTGTTTTTAAGCATAAAAGTAGCTTTATTGTTTATATCTATTGTATATCACTTCTTGAAATGTGAAGGTTGGAAGGAAAACTGCAAAATAAGCTCAGCCTTCATTTTAGAATGAAAACCGTGGTAGGGTTTTGACAACTAGGAATGAAACAGATATGTATTCCAGATAGAAACAATAGTATGACATTGTCTTTGGAGGTTAGTGAATAATCTAGTCTGACCCACAACGGAGTGGGGAGGGAAATATTGGGAGACACTGCAGGAAAGCTGGCCATGAGAAGGAAGTCACAGAACTTTTAGGTAAGCTTCATAAAATCAAGGGATGTGTCTGAGATTTTCACAACTATTGGAAGAGCATCTAACACGATACAATAATTGCTAAATAAGCATGGAGTGAATGAATGAGTGAGATTCTTTATACACTGAGATTTTTAACACAAAGGTCAGAATAAAGATAACAGATTTTCATAAATTCTCAGGTTTTAATGAGAAGATTTAGATTAAGGAAAGTGAATATGAATCTATTTATAGTAAGCAGCATATAGAGGCCCAACTGTTATAAAATGAATACTTCGCAATGCAAATCTTGACACATGAATAATTGCAAGAGTTTGCAGGTCATACTGTCTGTTGCAACTACTCCACTCTGCTATAGTGTGAAAGCAGCAATAGACAATATGTACACAATTTAGTGTGACTGTGTTCCAAAAAAATTTTATTTACAAGAACTCCTGGTAGGCTAGCTTTGGCTAGTGGACCATACTGTGCTAACCTCTACTTCAGGTAGACAGTATTACAGTTTAAGAGGATTTTTGCTACAATCAACTATTTTACTCTCTTAAAGCACAAAGATGCCAATTATTATGAGTTCTGAATAGAAAGTAGCTTTCACAACTTTCCAAGTATCTCACAAGCACTGCACTAATTAAAATATCTGAGAAGTGGGCGCCTGGGTGGCTCAGTGGGTTAAGCCGCTGCCTTCTGCTCAGGTCCTGATCTCAGGGTCCTGGGATCGAGTCCCGCATCGGACTCTCTGCTCAGCAGGGAGCCTGCTTCCCTCTCTCTCTCTCTGCCTGCCTCTCCATCTACTTGTGATTTCTCTCTGTCAAATAAATAAATAAAATCTTAAAAAATAAATAAATAAAATAAAATATCTGAGAAGTTACCAGATTTTATGAGGGTATAAACTCACACAAAGCCACAGAGCTGCTCAAGGAGTTAGTAAAAGGCAAAATAGTGAATGCTATCCATCAAGATGAGACTGAACTTTCTAAATAACATTTTTGTTAGGGCAGATAAGGAATTACCTATACTTGCTTTCCAGTTCTAAAAAATCCACTTTTCAAGAGTCCTGGCTTGCACTATCACCAGGAGTGTAAATAGTGCCACTATATGGGAAAACTAAAAAAAATTAAGAACAGCTTATTTTTCACAGATATTTTTCCCTAACATGCTTTGGCATTATTTAATTTAATAATCCATTAGTTTGTGTTTTGTTTATATTCTTATACAGGTATAGTGGAAATAAACTTTTACCTCCACTCAGAGTTTTTTAGCAGGGTTTGAGAATTAAACTAATATTAGACCAATCAACAACAACAACAAAAATATATATATATTTATATTGTCTTATTCACTTGGAAGCCCTCAGAAAGAATGAAGACTCATAGAAATGTTGAAATCTATATGCTTTTATAGTATGCTGACAAAAGAGAGGCAATGTGGAAAAGTATATAGGGAGGCTAAAGGAAGCTACAAATTATTTCCATAACATCTATTTGTATAGAATTCTTTTGTTCTCAACTGCTCATCCTTGGTGATAAAAATGTTGCTTTCCTACTAATACAGGGAGCACATCTTTCATAGCATAATGCATCTGCTTTTAGAAATAAAAAGGAAGTCAGAGTGCCCTTCCTGCCTCTGCTGCTTCCTATGTCTGTTTAACTGAAATTTATCAATATTTAAAAGTGGCATATTTTTTGGTGACATAATCTGAACTCCTTCATGGGCAATCATTAAGGAAACATTAATGTAGAGACCACTTTTAGACAATAAGCTTGAAAATGGAAACCTGAGAAAGATAAAATGACTCATAGTGACCACTAGGCTGAAAGCAAACAGGCTCATTAAGGGATCCCCTTGAAAATAGTCATATGCCTAGGTGACCAATAGGCTACTTACAAGTGGGCATGTTTACCAAAAAAGGGAACTTGGTGTATTACTTACCAAAAATGGGAATTTGGTGTATACTTCTAAACTCCACCGTGTAACTATAGCTCCAAACCACTGCCTTGTGGCAGATAGTCTCTCCTTTGCTGCACTGTACACTGCTCCCTTGCAGTGTATTCAATAAACTTTAATCCCCTTTGCTCTGTCTTGGGTCAATTCTTTCACTGCCCATCCTACTGGACTCCACCCAGTTGGTACACCCAACAATTAAGGAAAAGGATTGTAATAATGTTAATAGACTTCTCATCTCTACTCATATTTTTTGTTTCCTTGCAAAGCCCTTAAAGCATTCTTAATTTTTCTCTTGAAATATACATGTGTAAAAATAGATTTTATAAAGATTCACCAATAAATAAATAAATAAATAAATAAAACGAACAAAACAGATGAACAGAAAGAGGGAAGCAAATCATAAGAAACTCTTCTTCTTCTTCTTCTTCTTCTTCTTCTTTTTAAGATTGTACTTATTTATTTGGTATAGTGAGAGAAAGAGAGTAAACACAACTGGTGCAGGAGAAGAAGGGGCAGAGGCAGAAGGAGAGGAAGAAGAAGACTCCCTGCTAAGCATGAAGTCTTACTTGGAGCTAGATCACAGGACCCGAAGACCATGACGCGAGTTGAAGTCAGAGTCTTAAAGGACTGAGCCACACAAGGACCCTGACAGCTGCCTTTTTGCTGTGTGGAGAGAGAGAGAGAGATAAACACACAGAGAGAGAGAAACGCAGAGGGAGATACAGAGAGGGAGAGAGAGGAAGCCCCTAAGAAAGTCTTACTGATAAAGAACAGGGTTGATGGAAGGAGGTTGGTGGGGGATGGGCTAAATGGATGGTGGGTATTAAGGAGAGCACTTGTTATCATGAGCACTAGGTGTTAAATGTAAGTGATGAATCCCTAAATTCCACTGCTGAAACCAATATTACACTATATGTTAAAATTTAAAATTTAATTTAAAAATTTATTTTAATTTTAAATTAATTAAAAATTAATTTTAATTTAATTAAAATTTATTTTAATTTTAAATTTACTTTAAAAATTTATTTTAATTTTAAATTAAATTTTAAATTAAAATAAAATTTAAATTTAAATTTAAAATTTAAGTTAAAATTTTAAGAAAAAAGATAAATCAATGCACAGAGGTCTACCTCTGGTATTTTCCCAAACTGGTTTTCTTTGGTAGTCTTTTTTTTTTCTTTTCAAATATTGTATAAATGTTTTTGTAGTCAAATATGTCAGTCTTCCCATTGTGATACTGTTATTGCAAAAACTCTTCTCCATTTTAGGAATAAGCTTTCTCTATTTGATCTTGGAGCAGAGAATAAATTTATGTAAGAAAATGATTGCCATTTTAAAACATCTGGCTAGGGAAATTTAAAGGTAAGCATGGCTCCAGAACTATAAAATTGAATGAATCCGAGGAATGCTATGCCCTTTGTCATTATAAAGAAAAGGTCAGGCCAATTTGATCAGTTACTTTCAGAAAAATAATTTTATAAAAGTGTTTTTCCTTTTCTTTAATTCTGTTTACAAGATTCAAAGGATTATTTTATTCTTATTCTTGGCTGTGAGATTGCAAAGGATCTGTTTATTAGAAAACTACTTTGAACAATATTTGAATGAAAGTTTGGAAGTATATTAATTATAGAGTATTAGGCTTGCTTTTAAATTTCCAAGATAGTAAGTGTTGCATCACTGTTTGGGGTGTCATCTTTTCCTTCTATAATACTTTTACAAATGCAAATGTAGAAACAAAACTCTCACTTCAAAGAGAAATAGAACTGTTTTGAAAGACAGCGTTTGAATGCGATCTTATTCAAAAAGAAGCCTATTTAGAGAAAATGGAATACAAAAACGTCAAGATTTGTATTCTGTTTGAGTATATGCCTTCTTTTTGACAATATCACAAGACTAAAAGTACTTTTGGAAGCAAACACACTTCACTTTATTTGGTTATAGAAAAGGTAGTGGAAATGTCATGGTACTCCCATCCTTACATTTTCATTAAAAAGCAATACTTTTCACAAGTTTGATCTGGGCAATTGCCTAAACCCACATACTGTATATTCTAAGACACAACTTATTTTTAAAAATAAGTCAGAAGATGTGTGCGTGCATGTGTGTATGTTTCTAAGACATCTACTCAAACTTAAAATATAATTTATGTGTTATAATTCTGATGAATTATTAAAGTTGGAATATAATGCAATATGATGGAAAATATGTTCTCACATTACAGAATTGATTTTGCTTGTTTTTATAGATTATTATAAATACTCTTTGATCTAAAAGAAAATATGTTTTCCTCACTGATAGCACAAAATATATCAAATATGACAAAAATATTTTTAATAATATTTAATAAAAGCATTATGGATAATGATGCTTGCTTTCTGACAAACCAGGAAAAGATAAATGCTACTGTCACTGTTAGTTAAAAAAGAGTGATACAGAAATTGCAAGGAGGATGTTGTCTCCCAGGATTTCTGGTAGTCATTTTTAATAATACATGCCACTTTGCTTCAGGGGTTTACACTAATAAGAATAATAAGACAAAATGGTTATGTAAACCACTAAAGGAAAAAAAAAAGCCTGTAGTATTTAAAACATCTTGTGTTTTGTAGTTTTGTACACAATTCTCATAAAAAGTTTTGTTGTTTATTTTCCAGAAGAATGTATTCACTAGTGGGGCACCTGGGTGGCTCAGTGGTTTGGGCTGCTGCCTTCGGCTCGGGTCATGATCTCAGGGTCCTGGGATCGAGCCCCGCATCGGGCTCTCTGCTCCGCAGGAAGCCTGCTTCCCTCTTTCTCTCTCTCTCTGCCTGCCTCTCTGCCTACTTGTGATCTCTGTCTGTCAAATAAGTAAATAAAATCTTAAAAAAAAAAAAAAGAATGTATTCACTAGTAAAGGTGATGATCCTAGGTGAAACTTAATGATGTTATTATTTTGATTAACATACCTTTTGTCTATGTAATTAATTTTCTTAAAAATTATCATACCTCAATCAAAATTTATCCTCACATCAAATAAGCACTATGGATGGTTATATAAAGCTAAATAGTCACATTAACTAACCTACAATATAAATCTCATATAGTTCTGTAAGTTTTTGACAAATTTTTAATTTTATCCTTTAAATGTAAACTCTTCATTTTACATCAGACTGTGAAAGTACAATGGTTTGTTTCAAATTAACTCATCCTTCTATGCTATTCCACTTGTAATCTAATTAAGAAAAAAGATCTAACCTAATGATAACTTTATCTTAGTTTTGAAAGTATCTTATAGATAGAGAAGAAAAATATTTGGTTTTCTGTTTGTTTTTAAAGATTTAATTTATTTATAGAGCTAGCACAAGTAGGGGGAGCTGCAGAGGGAGAGAGAGAAGCAGGCTCCCTGCTCATCAGGGAAGGGTTTCATCATGAGGGGTTTGAATCCAGGACACTTGAATGACTGAGCCACACAGTTGCCCCTTTTTGTTTTGCTTCATTTTTTTTAATGTATCGGTATTGTACACTTTCTTCTCCTTTGTGTTACTTGTTTTTTTGTTTGTTTGTTTGCTTGTCTGTTTTTGTTTTGTTTTTGTCTAATGTGAAGCTCTATCAAGCATTACAGAAAGGGTTCAGAGGTCTCTGAAGTCCCAACAACTCAAACAGAATCACTCCTAAAGACTAGATCTTTTGGAATAATGTGATAAAGGAGATAAAGAAGCGCTGACATTAAAAAGGGTGTTCTGTTCTTTTGGGGTTTTTTGTTTGTTTGTTTTCGGGGTTTTTTTTGTTTTGTTTTGTTTTTTAGATTTTATCTAGTTATTTTGAGACAGAGAGCTGAGAGAGAGGGTACAATCAGAGGGGAAGGACAGAAGAAGAAGGAGAAGCAGACGCCCCACTGAGCAGAGAGCCTGATGAGATACGGGACTCAATCCCCAGGACCTTGGGATCATGACCTAAGCTGAAGGCAGAGGCTTAACCAACTGAGCCACCCAGGCACCCAAGAAGGGGTCTTGTTTTAACATACTCAAATATACACCAATCAATATGAAGATCAGAAAAATGTGTGCTTTGAGTACTCACTGAAAGTTGAGAATCAGACTGTAGTTAAAGATGCTGAACTAGGAAAAGTTGAGATGAAACTACTAGACAGGTAGAAGCATGGACAAGGCAACAAGTGCATTGGCAGGATTTAGGTACTGGGGAACCAGTATTCCAGGTAGTAAACCTAGTGTTGGGAAAACCTGAGGCAAAAGTTGTGGAAAAAAGTTAGAAGAGGACAAGAAGCAAAATTCAGGGGTCTCATTATATTCTTCCTCTTCCTAATTCAATCACCACTTTTACACACACACACACACACACACGCACGTGCATGCATGTGCATGCACTGATAATCTCTATAGCAATATGGAATCTGAGGGGTGGCAGATCCTGAAACAAGATAAGGTGGGAATAACTAAGAATCATAGACTCCCATAACTATTAGGTGTCCTTGAGGCATCTAACCTCTTTTTTTAGATGGAGAATATGAGACTCAGAAAAGTTTCTCAACTATTCTTCTCTGAGACCATTTCCTCCTATAAAACAAAACTTTTAAGAGGATTAAATATGGAATAACAAGTAAAGCTTCTTAACTATTAGATGATCCCTATTTGCATCTGCTTCTTCCATAAAACCATTCTGATTTTTCCTATCTAGAATAGGAAGGCTCTTAATAGATGTTCAGGAGTCCTGAAAATCATGTATACTATTACTTTTAGCCCCGTTTGCTTATTCTTCAATTGCATTACATTTTGGGAGGAAGCATTTTCTTAGGAATAAGTTTTGCCTCACCTCTGAAATGTTACAGCTCACAAAATAATGACTAGAAAAACATAAGGCTGCATGCTAAGATAACTCCATTCTCCAGAGCAGTGTTATTGAATGCAATAATAAAATAAAAATTACCAAATAGCAGGGATTTTCAAAGTCATTTGTCATTAGTGAAATCACAATTGTCAAATCTGTATACCATAACACTTTTTTTATCTATGAGGTACAAAACTACTCTGCAGGATCATGTATATATATATATATATATATATATATATATGTGTGTGTGTGTGTGTGTGTGTGTCTAGGATAGGTATCTAGGTAATGTAAATAATCTAGGATATATCTATATGTATATCTATTTATCTATTTGTATGTATATTTATATATCTGTATATCTAATGTAAATAATCTAGGATATATCTACCTATCTATCATCTATCTATCTATATATCTGTCTTTGGAATATATAGATAGATATAGATATAGCCTATGTCCAGAAGATTTCAAATTAATTACAATTTAAGATATTGCCATATTTGAAGACAGGACTGTATTTTTCCATTCTCACTCTCACTATCTTATGTTATAAATTATTCTAAGATCAAGCCGTAATGTAAATGACATTGGGTTTTCTTATACAAAATGCAAACAATAATGATAAATTTATGTAGAACCAGTTTTCTCCAGAAAACTGAAGAGCTCTTCAATTAAAAAAAAAAAAAAAAAGGATGGGGACTGGTATTCATGACAATATGTTACGGTGTTTTCATATTCCTAGAGTGCAACTTTGGCTGATATACAGGTGTCAGAACAACACATCTTTATGGCATCCACTAATGGAAGAAACATGACAAATGCCCTTGAGCACAGTGTAAGGAGGAGATAAGAAGTAGAGCTTAGGGACAGATGGTGCTGATTTATTACTTTGAAATGTTAGAGGGGAAGTGTTTTCTGCATATTGAATTAGAGGTAATGCAGAGGTAATGTTTGAGATTATTGTGTTGGGCTTGATATTTTGAGACTGAATTTGAAACAAAATTATCTTATCTTTTAGGCAGATTTAATGACAATAGAGATGGCTGGATTTGAAAAGGCCTTGTATCTTTTGAGATATGCTCAGGTAAACAATGCCCTGGGTCTATGGCTCATGAATACATTTGAAGTGAATGCTGGCTTTTTTTAAAAAAAAGTTTTTATTTTCTATGGCAATTACAGTATGATTCAAAAACAAAGCCAAAATACTTTGTAACCAAAGCATTTATTGTATTGTGGTTTGTCAATAAGATTAAATCTAAAAGAAATTATTGTGGATGGAACATCCATAATCACAGATATTCACTTGTCTGTTGCTTTACTGATCAACTTTGTGTTATATGGATTTGGTTTCAAAGAAATAACTACAAGATGATTTATTTCATTACTTTGTTATTAAGATAATAGATACTTTAAATTGTTTAATTGGTTCTTCAACCACATTAGGTTTTTGAGACTTCCAAATTAAAATGAGTTCATATAAATTGCTTGATGATTAAATTTTAGAAATGAACTCTTAATTTTATATAATCTCTACCCTAGTATCTGAGAAAGGTGCAAGATTCTGTAGTATATCATATATTTGATCACATTTTATGGGTCCAGCATGCTACTTTGCACTACTCTGCTGTTATGTGATCACATTTTAAATTAAGCATTCTCACTTAGGAAATCTGAACTGATATGCACACAGTTGGGAAAAATGTGTTTACCTCAATGGAGTTACAATTCGGTTAAAAATACTATACAGCTAAACATTCTGTAACTTCTTTCCATTTCATTACCTATTGAGACATTTTCATTGATGTTTACCGTTTTCAGAAATAGGTGAAAAGGAAAACATGGTCTACTACATAAAAATATCAGATTGAAAAGGAGACTAAAATTGTGTTGTTTCTCTTCTTGTTTTATTTCTCTTACTAAAGCCCCTCACCTATAAAAAATGTAATCATTTACACTTATTGTACATCTATAAATATTGTGTAGAATGTTTACAAAGAGCTCAGACCTCAGCATAAAATGAAATTTCTAGAGATAAGCAAGTGGCTAATATATAAAACATACTTGTATAGTACTTTAAAATCTCAACTTATCTGTTTTAATATTTTATTTATTTGTTTGACACAGAGATAGATCACAAGTAGACAGGCAGAGAGAGGGGGAAGCAGGCTTCCCGCTGAGCAGAGAACCTGATGCAGGGCTCAATCCCAGAACCCTGAGATCATGACCTGAGCTGGAGGCAGAGGTTTAACTCACTGAGCAACCAAGCTACCCCTAAAATCTCAACTTATTAAAATACTTTATATTTGTTATGGTAAAAATCCTAAAAGATCATCAATGTCTGTATCATTGACTCCACTTCTGTATTTAAGCTAATTGAGATTCCAAGGAAATAAATGATTGATTCATGGTCATTCAGCTGTAAGTGGAGCAGTAACATGGATATTTGAAGACAAGTGTTCATTATCCTATAACCACACTGTTTTACTTTATGAACAATAAATATATGTGTGCCATCATATGTAGACATTGTGAGTAATGACACATGTCTAGTCTGCTATACATAGGAAGGAAAAATAGTGAACAGAATATAAACTATACATACAATATACTATTTGTTGAATTTAAACACTTATTGAGTTAAAAAATAAATTAAATTGCATAAAGGACATTTTTCTCTCGAAAAGCTTAATCAGGAGACAAATGGGAAAATTTGTTGAATATGTAAATGTTAGACACTGTAAAGAATTTTACATTTGCCAATTATTTTACTCTGTCTAGCTCCTCTGATGCAACACACCAATTCATTGTAAATATTAAAAAAGCTTTAAGTGATATGATAGTATGAGTTTAAAAAAAAAAAAAATTGAATGGCACCACCTGTCTTTAACAGAGCTCCCCAAAATAAATATATAAATTAGAAACGCTTGGGTTTCCATGTGATGCCATAGAAAAATATGGAAAAAAAAATAACACAAGGAAGCTGATTAGTGAATCATACCAGCTGGTTAGTAGGGGGGCAAAAAAGCAAAAGTCAAAGAAGCTGCCTCAGGTTCACATGCTGTTGATTGGCCAACTAATGCAGGACTAATTAGGGTATTCAACTCCAAAAGATAATACTGAAAGAGGGAAAAGAAGCACATTCCCTGCAGATTTCTTTTTTTTTTTTAATTTATTTACTTGACAGACAGAGATCACAAGTAGGCAGAGAGGCAGGCAGAGAGAGAGGAGGAAGCAGGCTCCCTGCCGAGCAGAGAGCCCGATGTGGGGCTCAATCCCAGGATTCCATTTAAAGGATTAGATAGCTAACATATTCAATAACCCTCACTTTCTAGTAAGAAATATATTTCAAAAGTAAAAGATTTATAGGTTTCTATGATGATAGCTTATATGATAATTGTTCATACTTACTGTAGGATATCTGGGAAACAAAATGTTTAACAAAATCTTTAAAACGTTTAAAAAGGCAGTATAACATTATCCATAATTTTACCATTCAGAGATGAATGTTGTTAATATTTTTGTGTAAATAAAGCAAGCCTTTTTTTGAATGCACACACAAACAGAAAATGGCACATCCTGGAGGGACCTGTCCTGAACCACCTCAAGGTTCATCAATTATAATAAATGTACACTCTGATGGGGGATGTTGATAGTGGAGAATGGCTGTCCCATTTATTGAATTTCCTAAACTGACGACTATATATTATTTTTATCTCTACACTTCTAATTATTGGCTTTTTATTATTTCTGCACAGATATTTCCAGATATGCAAGGACTTGAGATTCATATTCTCTAAGTGTTCTTAGATGTTGCAACATCAAGTATTTCTAAGATAATATTTTACTTCTATTTAAGAGGATGTTCTAAGTAAGTTTTATTGAACTAGATCCCCTGTTCAAAAATAACAACTTTAGTAATACTATGCTGTCATTAACTGTTACAATTTAATTTATTTGTAATCCAAGGCTTTTCCATCCAGAGTTTTATTTGAAAGGCACTCCTTAAGTGGAAGCTCACTCCTTAAAAATCAATTTTATTTAGAAGGAGTCAAGATGGTGGAGAAGTAGTGGGCTGAGATTACTTCAGCTAGCAGGAAATCAGCTAGATAGCTTATCTAAAGATTGCAAACACCTGCAAGTCCATCGGAAGATCGAAGAGAAGAAGAGCAATTCTGGAAACAGAAAAAGGACCACTTTCTGAAAGGTAGGACTGGCGGAGAAGTGAATCCAAAGCGACGGGAAAATAGACCCCGGGGGGAGGGGCCGGCTCCGGGCAAGCGGCGGAGCAACAGAGCACAAAATCAGGACTTTTAAAAGTCTGTTCCTCTGAGGGACAGCACTCCAGAGGCTAAACTGGGGCAAAGCCCACGCAGGGTCAGCGTGGCCTCAGACCCCGCCGGGTCACAGAAGGATAGGGGGTGTCTGAGTGTCACAGGGCTTGCGGGTATTGGAACAGGAAAGCCGGCAACAGAGACAGAGCTGACAGTAAGCTCAGAGCTCAGGGTTACCTTGAACCGGTTGCAGGCTCGGTGAGCTCAGAGCACGGCCGGAGGTCTGGCAGATGGGAGAAACTGGGCACTGTTCTCTGAGGGCATACTGAGGAGTGGAGCCCCAAGCTCTCGTCTCCTCTGGGCCAGAGACCAGGAGGCAGCCATTTGTATTCCCATCCTTTGGAACTCTACGGAAAGCGCTCAGGGAACAAAAGCTCCGGAAAGCAAACCCGAGCGGATTACTCAACCCAGCCACAGGTAAGGGCGGTGCAATTCTGCCTGGGGCAAAGACACTTGAGAATCACTACACCAGGCCCCTCCCCCAGATGATCAACAAGAAATCCAGCCAAGACCAAGTTCACCTACCAAGGAGTGTGGTTTCAATACCAAGAAGAGCAGCAGAATTCCAGAGGAGGAGAAAGCAAAGCTCGGAACTCATGGCTTACTCCCTGTGATTTTTTAAGTCTTGAAGTTAATTTAGTTTTTTTTTTTCCTTTTCATTTTTTTATCTTTTCTTCTGGTAAAATTTTTTTAACTTTTACCCTTTTCTTTTTTAATGTTTTTTACAAGTTTATCTAATATATATTTTTTCTTTTTTGTATTTTTCTTTATTCGTTTTCTTTTTTAAATTCTTTTCTTTTCTTTCTTTTTTTTTTCTTTTTCTTTTTTTCTTTTTTTTTTTTTTTGTTTAAAAAGCCTTTATTCATTTTTGATCAGGGAAAGGACAATCTCCATGTCAACTTCTTACCTAATCATAAATTTGAACAGGATTCACTGCCCTCGAGACACTGCACCTACAGAATTTGACAACATAACTTAAAATCAAAATCTTCCTCCTTCCCTAACGTTGCATGTTGATATAATGAACAGTCCCTTGCAATAACCCAACATTGGTACTTGGCCTAGGTTTAAGGTCAAATAGCAAAACAGGATGCAAAAGGAGGCCAAGTGCATTGTAACTTGATAGCCAGCAAGTACAAACATCATTGAACAGAGAAAAGTTGCAGGCACCAAATGAAACAAAAAGCAGGTTCATCAGCATAAAAAATTAACATCTGGTTGAAGGTGAGGTCAACTACTACACATTTGAATATGTATGCCAATCCTAGAACTTAATGTGGAACCACAGAAAACAAAAGTTAAAATCCTTAAATCCAACTACACTGAATGTTAAAATTCAAAAACTTGGGTTTACCCAGGAAATTATCCCAAATCTAGGGCTAAAACTGCTTTTTGATGTACCAGGAAGATGTCTTAATGACTCAGTCACTTAGACTTGCATTGACATACATAAAACTTAAAGTGTACTTTCTCCTATTACTCCTTCCTATATCTGAATTTGGGTATGCTTAACTACTCGGCTCATGCACTAACGCATTAAAAATGATGAAATCTACTACCATGACTTTTTCTAAGAACTCACACCACATTAACAGTTAACACCCAATATAGCTTCCTAAAAATGCCCCAATAGAAAACATTTTGTTCAGTTTGGTGCTTGCTTTGACAATACCAGAATACAACTGTATTTCCTCAGCCACTACTACGTCAAATACCTCAGTCTCACATTTGCTCAAATTTTAACCACCTGACAAAATGCTTGTTAAAATTTGTTTTTGATACTCTTAAACTGTAGCTTCTACATACAGTTTAACAGGGCCTTTTGCCTGGGTACATCTGGACATTTTAATCAAGAAATCAAAGTCAGGGTATTATGATCAGCCGAAGCTCTAACAGACCACACTGATCCTGATTTAGCAGATCTCTAATGGCTTCCCAGAGACAGAAACAAAGCACCATCTTTTCTATTCATGAAAGGAGCTACCAACATGCTTTGTGCTAAAAGGTGCACTTTACCAAGACACAGTCCAGAAAGATTCATGGTCTGCTAGAAAACCTCCACTACTGACAACCCTATGACAAGGCCTCCAGATACACAAAGAACATTAAAGGTGTGGTAGAAATCTCTTTTAGCAGGGAAATGAAGCCTTAGCGGATAGTATACATCTAACAAAAATGGGTAACAGGGGGACACTGTAGCTGGCTATTCATAAAGGACCACAGTTTCTCCCTATGGACCAATACTCCCTACAAAATAAACTGTGCCTTAATTATTGCTTATTTTAAATTACACTTTTACAGAGCTATTTAGTACCTGACGCAGAAAAACAATCACATAAGGAAGCATTTATTTGAGGTTTAACATGAAATCATACAAATAAAATTTGTATAAACACAAATCCACATCGAGTCATAACACAGATAGCAAAAGACAAAGTAAAAACAAAGAAAACTAATTGGCGGCTATATACAGTTGGACACAGTTGTGTCTTGTACACTAGAAAGTCTTTTACAAAATAATCATCTTAGATCAACAGAAGACCAATCTTCAATGTCGTCCTGCAAGATGGGTTAACTTTAGCAATTTCCTCCTGTTTTCTCCAATGTCCTCCTTTAGTATGGCTGGTAATTGTTTTGGTGATTGCCACCCCCTCGAGATGCCTTGCCGTAAGTGCTCTGTTGGCCACTGTAGTCTGCATATCCCTGTCCATATCCATAGTTCCCATAGTTATACCCAGTATAATCATAGCCGCCATAGCCACTATAGTTTTGATCACCACCATAGGCACTATTGTAATTTCCATATCCTTGATCATAATAGTTATTAAATCCTTGGTTCCAGTTTTGGCCCTGACCTCGTCCACGACCCCTAGTGCCACCTCGTCCACCAGCTGCAGCACCTCTTCCTCCTTTTTGTTGCTGCTGTTGCTGCCTGTATACCTCTTTGGGTTGTGCAACTTTGATTTCACACTTCCCAGAACCGATTTGATGATATCTGCTTTCTAATAATTTCTTTACTGGCTCTTCATCTGTATATGTGATAAAACAAAATCCTCTTCTTTCATTTGTTTTTGTATCCATGGGAAGTTCAATATTTTCAATCTCTCCAAAGGCTCCAAAATATTCTTTAATTTGTTCTTCCGAAGTATCTGGGCTCAATCCACCCACAAACACCTTTTTGGGCGGTTCTTTCCCTTTTAAAGCTTTGGCCCTTTTGGGGTCTATCAATTTGCCATCCAGTTTGTGTTCCTTCAGTTCCAACACCTTGTCCACACTAGCCGCGTCTTTGAAAAGCACGAATCCGAATCCTCTCGATCTTCCGGTCACCGGGTCCGTCTTAATCGTACAGTCCACCACTTCCCCAAACCGGGACAGATACTCGGTCAGATCTTTCTTGCTCGTGTCCCAGCTCAAGCCTCCAATAAACATTTTACCGTCATCCTGCTGGTTCTTGCTCGCGTTGATCTTGGATCCCTCTGCGAACTCCTCTATGTTGCTGTACTCGCTCATGTCTTCCATGGTGGCGGAGCTGTCGGCCGGGGGGTGCTGGAGCGCAGTCCGGTCGCGGCGGCAGCGGCGGCGGAGCGTTGTATGGAGCTGGATTTAAAATGGCGGCGGAAGAGCTGAACCTCTTTTTATCCCCTTTCTCCCCCTTCACGATTTGGGATCTCTTCTGATTCGTTAAAGCATATTATCCTGGGGTTGTTGCCACACTTTTAGTATTTTACTTGCTCCTTCATATACTCTTATCTGGACAAAATGACAAGGCAGAAAAATTCACCACAAAAAAAAAAAAAAAAGAACAAGAGGCAGTACCGAAGGCTAGGGAACTAATCAATACAGACATTGGTAATATGTCAGATCTAGAGTTCAGAATGACAATTCTCAGGGTTCTAGCCGGGTTCAAAAAAGGCATGTAAGATATTAGAGAAACCCTCTCGGGAGACATAAAAGCCCTTCCTGGAGAAATAAAAGAACTAAAATCTAACCAGGTTGAAATAAAAAAAAGCTATTAATGAGGTGCAATAAAAAATGGAGGCTCTCACTGCTAGGATAAATGAGGCAGAAGAAAGAATTAGCAATATAGAAAACAAAATGACAGAGAATAAAGAAGCTGAGCAAAAGAGGGACAAACAGCTACTGGACCACAAGGGGAGAATTCGAGAGATAAGTGACACCATAAGACGAAACAACATTAGAATAATTGGGATTCCAGAAGAAGAAGAAAGAGAGAGGGGAGCAGAAGGTATACTGGAGAGAATTATTGGGGAGAATTTCCTCAATATGGCAAGGGAAACGAGCATCAAAATTCAGGAGGTTCAGAGAACACCTCTCAAAATCAATAAGAATAGGCCCACACCCCATCACCTAATACTAAAATTTACAAGTCTTAGTGACAAAGAGAAAATCCTGAAAGCAGCCCGGGAAAAGAAGTCTGTTACATACAATGGTAAAAATATTAGATTGGCAGCTGACTTATCCACAGAGACCTGGCAAGCCAGAAAGAGCTGGCATGATATTTTCAGAGCACTAACGAGAAAAACATGCAGGCAAGAATACTATACCCAGCTAGGCTATCATTGAAAATAGAAGGAGAGATTAAAAGCTTCCAGGACAAACAAAAACTGAAAGAATTTGCAAACACCAAAACAGCTCTACATGAAATATTGAAAGGGGTCCTCTAAGCAAAGAGAGAGCCTACAAGTGGTAGATCAGAAAGGAACAGAGACAATATACAGTAACAGTCACCTTACAGGCAATACAATGGCACTAAATTCATATCTCTCAGGTTAACCTGAATGTTAATGGGCTGAATGCCCCCAAACAAAAGAAACAGGGTATCAGAATGGATTAAAAAAAACCCATCTATATGTGGCCTCCAAGAAACTCATTTTAAGCCTGAAGACACCTCCAAATTTAAAGTGAGAGGGGTGGAAAAGAATTTACCATGCTAATGGACATCAGAAGAAAGCAGGAGTGGCAATCCTTATATCAGATCAATTAGATTTTAAGCCAAAGACTCTAATAAGAGATGAGGAAGGACACTATATCATACTCAAAGGTTCTGTCCAACAAGAAGATATAACAATTTTAAATATGTATGCCCCCAACGTGGGAGAAGCCAACTATATAAACCAATAAATAACAAAATCAAAGAAACACATCAACAATAATACAATACTAGTAGGGGACTTTAACACTCCCCTCACTGAAATGGACAGATCATCCAAGCAAAAGATCAACAAGGAAATAAGGGCCTTAAATGACACACTGCAGCAGATGGACATAACAGATATATTCAGAATATTTCATCCCAAAGCAACAGAATACACATTCTTCTCTAGTGCACATGGAACATTCTCCAGAATAGATCACATCCTTGGTCCTAAATCAGGACTCAACTGGTATCAAAAGATTGGGATCATTCCCTGCATATTTTCAGACCACAATGCTCTGAAGCTAGAACTCAACCACAAGAGGAAGTTTGGAAAGAACCCAAATACATGGAGACTAAACAGCATCCTTCTAAATAATGAATGGATGAACTGGGAAATTAAAGAGGAATTGAAAAAAATCATGGAAACAAATGATAATGAAAATACAACAGTTCAAAATCTGTGGGACACAACAAAGGCAGACCTGAAGGAAAATATATAGGGGTACAAGCATTTCTCAAGAAACAAGAAAGGTCACAGGTACACAACCTAACCCTACACCTAAAGGAACTGGAGAAAGAACAAGAATGAATCCCCTAAGCCCAGCAGTAGAAGAGAAATCATAAAGATCAGAGCAGAAATCAATAAATAGAAACCAAAAAAACAATAGAACAAATCAACGAAACTAGGAGCTGGTTCTTTGAAAGAATTAATAAAATTGATAACCCCCTGGCCAGACTTATCAAAAAGAAAAGAGAAATAAATCAATCAATAAATAAATAAATAAATAATATCATGAATGAAAGAGGAGAGATCACAACTAACACCAAAGAAATACAAACTATTATAAGAACATACTCTGAGCAACTCTACGCCAACAATTTTGACAATCTGGAAGAAATGGATGCATTCCTAGAAACATATAAACTACCACAACTGAACCAGCAAGAAATAGAAAGCCTGAACAGACCCATAACCAGTAAGGAGATTGAAACAGTCATTAAAAATCTCCAAACAAACAAAAGCCCAGGGCCAGACGGCTTCCCAGGGGAATTCTACCAAACATTTAAAGAAAACTAATTCCTATTCTCCTGAAACAGTTCCAATAAAAATAGAAATGGAAGGAAAACTTCCAAACTCATGTTATGAGGCCAGCATCACCTTTATCCCAAAACCAGACAAGGAGCCCATCAAAAAAAAAAAAAAAAAAAAAAAAGAGCTATAGACCAATATCCTTGATGAACACAGATGCGAAAATTCTCACCAAAATACTAGCCAACAGGATTCAACAGTACATTAAAAGGATTATTCACCACGACCAAGTGGGATTTATTCCAGGGCTGCAAGGTTGGTTCAACATCCGCAAATCAGTCAATGTGATACAACACATCAATAAAAGAAAGAACAAGAACCTTATGATACTCTCAATAGATGCTGAAAAATCATTTGACAAAGTACAGCATTCATTCCTGATCAAAACTCTTCAAAGTGTAGGGATAGAGGGCACATACTTCAATATCATCAAAGCCATCTATGAAAAACCCACCGCAAATATCATTCTCAATGGAGAAAAACTGAAAGCTTTTCCGCTAATGTCAGGAACACGGCAAGGATGTCCATTACCACCACTGCTATTCAACATAGTACTAGATGTCCTAGCGTCAGCAATCAGACAACAAAAGGAAATTAAAGGCATCCAAATTGGCAAAGAAGAAGTCAAATTATCACTCTTCGCAGATGATATGATACTATATGTGGAAAACTCGAAAGACTCCACTCCAAAAATGCTAAATCTTGTACAGGAATTCAGTAAAGTGTCAGGACATAAAATCAATGCATAGAAATCAGTTGCATTTCTCTACACCAACAACAAGACAGAGGAAAGAGTAATTAAGGAGTCAATCACATTTACAATTACACCCCAAACCATAAGATACCTAGGAATAAACCTAACCAAAGAGGCACAGAATCTTTACTCAGAAAACTTTAAAGTACTCATGAAAGAAATTGAGGAAGACACAAAGAAATGGTGAAATGTTCCATGCTCCTGGATTGGAAGAATAAATATTGTGAAAATGTCTATGCTACCTAAAGCAATCTACACATATAATGCAATTCCTATCAAAGTACCATCCAACTTTTTCAAAGAAATGGAACAAATAATCCTAAAATTTATATGGAACCAGAAAAGATCTCGAATAACCAAAGGGATATTGAAAAAGAAAGCCAAAGTTGGTGGCATCACAATTCCGGACTTCAAGCTCTATTACAAAGCTGTCATCATCAAGAGAGCATGGTACTGGCACAAAAACAGATACATAGATCAATGGAACAGAATAGAGAGGCCAGAAATAGCCCCTCAACTCTACAGTCAATTAATCTTCGACAAAGCAGGAAAGAATGTCCAATGGAAAAAAGACAGCCTCTTCAAAAAATGGTGTTGGGAAAATTGGACAGCCACATGCAGAAAAATGAATTTGGACCCTTTCCTTACACCACACACAAAAATAGACTCAAAATGGATGAAGGACCTCAATGTGAGAAAGGAATCCTTCCAAATCCTTGAGGAGAACACAGGCAGCAACCTCTTCGACCTCAGCTGCAGCAACATCTTCCTAGGAACATCGTCAAAGGCAAGGGAAGCAAGGGCCAAAATGAACTATTGGGATTTCATCAAGATCAAAAGCTTTTGCACAGCAAAGGAAACAGTTAACAAAATCAAAAGACAACTGACAGAATGGGAGAAGATATTTGCAAACGACACATCACATAAAGGACTAGTGTCCAAAATCTATAAAGAACTTAGCAAACTCAACACCCAGAGAACAAATAATCCAATAAAGAAATGGGCAGAGGACATGAACAGACATTCTGCAAAGAAGACATCCAGATGGCCAACAGACACATGAAAAAGTGCTCCATGTCACTCGGCATCAGGGAAATACAAATCAAAACCACAATGAGATATCACCTCACACAAGTCAGAATGACTAAAATCAACAAGTCAGGAAATGACAGATGCTGGCGAGGATGCGGAGAAAGGGGAACCCTCCTACACTGTTGGTGGGAATGCAAGCTGGTGCAACCACTCTGGAAAACAGCATGGAGGTTCCTCAAAATGTTAAAAATGGAACTGCCCTATGACCCAGCAATTGCACTACTGGGTATTTACCCTAAAGATACAAACGTAGTGATCCGAAGGGGCACGTACACCCGAATGTTTATAGCAGCAATGTCCCCAGTAGCCAAACTATGGAAAGAACCTAGATGTCCATCAACAGATGAATGGATCAAGAAGATGTGGTATATATACACAATGGAATACTATGCAGCCATCAAAAGAAATGAAATCTTGCCATTTGCGACAACATGGATGGAACTAGAGCGTATCATGCTTAGCGAAATAAGTCAAGCGGAGAAAGACAACTATCATATGATCTCCCTGATATGAGGAAGTGGTGATGCAACATGGGGGCTTAAGTGGGTAGGAGAAGAATCAATGAAACAAAATGGGATTGGGAGGGAGACAAACCATAAGTGACTCTTAATCTCCCAAAAGAAACTGAGGGTTGCTTGGGGGGAAGGGGGTTGGGAGAAGGGGTTGGGATTATGGACTTTGGGGAGGGTATGTGCTTTGGTGAGTGCTGTGAAGTGTGTAAACCTGGTGATTCACAGACCTATACCCCTGGGGATAAAAATAAATGTTATTAAAAATAAAAAATTTAAAAAAAAATTAAAAAATTAAAAAAAAATTAAAAAATAAAAGAAAAAATCAATTTTATTTATATACGTATGTGTGTGTGTATATATATATCTATATGTGTGTGTGTGTATATGTAGATAGATATATATGTATACATACATATATACATACACACACATATATATGTATGTACATATATGTATATATATACACATACACACACACACACATACATATAGTTATATATACACACATACACACACATGCATGCTATAGAAATGCTACCCTGTTGGAAACTGGATAGGGGAATGGCAACAACAACAATAAAATTAGGTCCTGACATGTAAGGTGAAAGGATCATTAAAAGCAAATTCACATTTGTGTCCAATATTTAAACAATATCACTTAAAAATGCATTAAAAATATGTCCCTACAATTATATATAGATGTTCCATGGAATTTTCAGTGGAACTAAAGGAAGTTTGCATAATAGTATCAATGCATATGATTTAATATATCTTAAATATAACCTGAGTGATCTAAGGATAAAAGAGGACACCCTTAATGAAAACAACCACCTTTCATGCCTTTTTTGGCACTTTCTTAAATGCATATCCTGTATTTTATGGTGAAGGAAAAATAAAGTAATTCTGTTCTGATTTAGTTACTCTACATGTCATGTCTATAAATGACATTACTGCAAAATCTTGATAATTACCTAGAAAATAGATGAATCTTCTATTTTTCAAATTGATACCATTGGTAATACTCTTTTGGTTAGCTGTGTCTGACTACTGAGATACCACAATTAACGAAAATAATGTGGGATTTGTGAATATACAATATCTGATATAACTTTTAAATAATGTTATTTCATTCTAAGGTACTCAATATTCATTCAAGAAAATGTATATGCCATGCAATTTACTATGTACATGGTATTTGATAGTTAAGGGGAGCAGATTTTGCCATCCCAAAAATATTCTGCTTTAGAGAATCAATTATTTTAAACTAGTTAATTTTAAGAAATAGCAGACACAGTGAAGCTCTGAAAACAGCGTAGAAGTTATACTTCTTTAAGAAATACTTATATTGGGGTGCCTCGGTGGCTCAGTGGGTTAAGAAACACTTATATTTATAAGAGAAATCTCCATTTTAAATATGTCTTCCATGCTGCAGCAGAAAATGAAAGATAAGCCAATCTCTAGAAACTGTTAGTAGAGAAGGCAAGGATTTAAATCACATAAGAACTTTTTCTAAGGTGCTTTTCCTGGTAACCTCCCATAAGTGACTCCCCACCCCAACTTTTTTGTTTGTTTGTTTGTTCGTTTGTTTTGATGAAGTTCTAGAACCTAGGTGAGGTTCAGTTGGCTGAGGTCTGGAGTCGATGACCAAGAAAGAATTCTTGAGACATCTTTGGTGCAAAATGGTGATTTATTAAAGCACAGGGACAGGACCCATGGGCAGGAAGAGCTGCTGCCCTGGGTTGTGAGGGATGGCAGGTTATGTACCCTGTGATTGGGGGAAGGTGAGGGGAAGGGAGGTTTCAAAATAGTTTTCATATGCTAAAGAGGGCCTAGGAGGTGCTGGGAGACCAATGTTGTCTTTTAGCAAGCCATTCACATTTTTACTATCAAGAGTCTTTGTTAGTGAAACTTGGGTTTAGAATAAATTTAACTTTTATTTAGGGCTGAGGAACTGAGTTATTTGCCTCTGGAAATTGTGCTATTGATAAGGTAACTTCTTTGTTTATAGATCTCTAGGACATTTGTAAAGCAAGGGAGACTCCTGTCTGGCAGGATGTGATCTCTGCAAGTTAACTATTTGTTTCGTATGGTGGTCAGGGGTGCCTGAAGAATGCCACACATATGACTGAGGGAAAGCGGATGAAGAGGGGGGTGCAAGGCGCCAGCTTTTGCTTTGTCTTCAGCCAGCCTTGTGCTCCCTCATCAGGATTTTGTTGTTGTTGTTGTTGTTTGTTTGTTTGTTTGTTTGTCTTTAGGGTGGTATTTAAGGTGATGTCTTTGGCCATTTCAAGGAGTTACTCAGTTTTTCTGGGTATCCCTGATGCATACAGGATGTATACCTGCCATTAAACTTTTGTTTTCTTTCTGTTAATCTGTTTTTTATCAATTTAATTATTAGACCATCCAAAAATCCTAGAAAGGAAAACCTTTCTGTCCTTACAATGGGTACTTGGGACTATGACAGTGAAAGAGAATTGGTTCTGGCCTTCCAAGAAATTATATTCATATTGAAAAGGCAGTTAAAATTACTTCAGAAATTAACTGTTTAATGATAATTTTGAGCAATACTCTGGAGGTGTTTAGGGAGTACTTAACAGGTACATCTGCCCTAGGTTGAGAATTGAAAAGGGGAAAGAAAATTCCAAGCAGAGGGAATAGTATGTGGGAAGGTAATGAGATGGTAAGAACAGAGTTCATTGCAGGAATTAAAAGTAACTCAGTGTGAGTGTAATTAAAAAAGTTAATGGAGAATGGGGTGAAACAGGTTCATAAGGGTCCTATTAAGATTTTTAGTCTTTACCTTAAGAGCAATAGAAAGCAATTACAGTATTCTAAAAGAATAGCAGAATCAAGGGGCATTTTAAAAGATCATTCCAATTAGAAAGAGAAAACTACTTAATTTAAGAGTATTTTTGTAGTTTGGTTAAGGAATTGTGGTAGCTAGGACTGAGAGTGTGACAGTGAGAATAAGAGAAGCAGACATATTTGAAAGATTTGAGAGATATTTTAGATATAAGATTGACAAGACTTTTATGATTAACTGGCTGTGTGTTGTGAGGCAAAAGAGACGAATATAGGGACCAAGGACAGGCTGCCTCAAGATGGGCCACTTTGGTATGAACTTTACTTTGATTTAAAAGTAATCAAAACACAGAAGATGCAGGAAAACCTCTCCTGGTTCTCAACTGCCTAAATTTTATATTGGAAAGGAGAGCATAAACCAGGAAGTTAAAATTTCCTTTTACCTAAGAAAGTTATCTGCATAATAAGGCAATCTTTGTTTTTCAAAAATTGTTCTTGTGCCTTCCTGTTAATGGCCTTCCTCCCCTTTGTATCCTTACAGCTTACCTCTCTCCTTGGCTCAAAGAAGTTTCCTGTTTCTTCACTGTCTTTAGAATTTCCATGTCTGTGTGGATTTCCCATACATATACATATTAACTTTGATTTTCCTCTGTTAATTTGTCTCATGTCAATTTGATTCTAAGTCCAACTGATGAAGTTTTAGAATATAGGTGAGGTTCAGTGGGGTGAGTTCCAGAGCCAATGACCAAGAAAGAATTCTTGAGACATCTTTGGTGCAAAATGGTGGTTTATTAAAGCCTAGTACAGGACCTGTGGACAGAAAGAGCTGCTGCCCCAGGGTTGTGAAGGGGGCAGGTTATATACTATGGAGTTGGGGGAAGTAAAGTAAAAGGGAGGTTTTGAAAGAACTTTCGAATGCTAAAGAGGACCTACAGGACACCAGAAGCCTTGAGGCCTTGCCATTATCAAGGTTTTTCCATCTAGCAAGCTATTAACATAAAGATAGTTGGGAGATTCCTAAAGAATATCACATATGTCCCACCCAAGAGTGGTGGCTGGGGAAGGTTGCAGGGTGTCAGCATTTGCTTTGTCCTCACCAGTCTTCTGTTCCCTCATCACAACTAGGACCTTGCAGGGCAGAGGAAGGTCTTCCTCTCTGACAGGAGTCAAGGATAACTCCCAGGTTTCTTCCTTGCATAATTAGACATATAAACCACTGAAGGAGGACAGAGTTTGAGAAAAGAGATTTGTTCAATTTTGTCCATCCTGAATTTGAGTGGTTTGTAAAATGCACAGGTGAAAATGCTAAGGTGAGGCATATATATGAGTCTGAGGCTTACTGTAACTTTTCATTGTGGGTCTATGTTTAAATGGATTTAATTTCCAATTAAATTTTGCAAGTGAGCAGTTTTGTCCCCGTTTTACAAGTATTATGTCACTGTATGTCTCCAATGTTTTTTTTAATTTTTATTTACCAGTAACTTTTTATAAGAATATGCTCATGACATTCTACGTAATCTAACATTTTTAGTTAATGTTATACATAAGAAACAATCACCTAGAAATTAGTAGGCTAAAAATTAAAAAGCTGTAGAATAAATAAATATTTTTTCATCTCCTTACCTACTTCTGGCTTGCCTATATTTTTTCCATTTCTGTTCTGTATTTTTCCAGCTGTTTTGAAGAAAATGTTGATATGACCACAAATTCTAAAAATACCTTCACCCATGTTAAATCACTTTAACATTTGAAAGGTCCCCCAATGATAGGTCTGTGATCAAAGTGATGAGGGAGCAGGAGGCTGGATGAAGACAAAGCAAAAGCTAGCACTTTGCACCTCCATTTGCTACCCCTCGGTAATATGTGTAGGCAGGCACCCCTGACTGCCATAAACGATAAACAAATAGTTAACTTTCAGAGATCACAATCCTGCAAGATAGGAGTCTCCCTTGGTTTACAAATGTCCTAGAGATCTACAAACAAAGAAGTTACCTTATCAATAGCACAATTTCCAGAGGCAAATAACTCAGTTCCTCAAGCCCTAATATCTCCCTCCCCACCATAAACAAAACTGAAGGAGGATGATGTAGAAGGGAATGTAAATATAGTTAAATCTCTTCTAAACCTAAATATCACTAACAAAGATGATTGATAGCA
This sequence comes from Mustela erminea, assembly GCF_009829155.1. NCBI lineage: Eukaryota > Metazoa > Chordata > Mammalia > Carnivora > Mustelidae > Mustela > Mustela erminea. The sequence goes on along the minus strand of NC_045635.1, from coordinate 79,815,652 downwards.
GGGTTGTGACATCCCACCAAGAATCTCCCAACTATCTTGATGTTAATGGCTGGCCTAAAGACAACATTGATCAAGCTGCAAGGGAAAGGCCTCTGGTAAACCTGCAATATCTTGGCATCTTATAGGCCCTCTTTAGCATATGAAAGTTCCATTGAAACCTCCCTTCCCTCACCTTCCCCCAACCGCAGGGTACATAACCTGCCATCCCTCACAACCCTGGGGCAGCAGCTCTTTCTGCCCACAGGTCCTGTCCCTATGCTTTAATAAACCACCATTTTACACCAAAGATGTCTCAAGAATTCTTTCTTGGTCATTGGCTCTGGACCTCAGCCCACTGAACCTCACCTAGGTTCTAGAACTTCATCAAAAGTAGCGAGACTGATACAAAGCAAAGGTCAAGCAAAGCTTTATTTCATGCCAAGCATCGAGAATCAAACCAACCGTTCAGCGTTACCTCTTACAGAAAGGGCGACCCCTCCCTGCCTTACAGACTGACTTTTATAGAGCAAAGGCCATGTGGTTGAGCCTGGCCACATGCAAATGGCCAATGAGATTGTAACACACAGAGAAAGCTGCACAGTCATGCTAGGTTACACATGGGTAGACAATTGAATTACAATTCACCCCATAGTAGCTATTTGAACTAGCCTATCATCTTGGTCAGAATTGGTGCCCAAAAGGCGGGTCCCACACTCCTTGGTAGCTAGGGAGACAGTATATGTGCCCCACTGATTGGATGTCTCCACCTGGCCCAACTCATCCCTGAATTCAGGCTCTATTATCTGTACCTGACCTGACCCACCCTTGTATTTGGGCTCAGTTATCTGGGACTGGTCGACCATATTTTACTGGTTTCCTGGACTTGCTTTTAAGTAGTTTCCTCTGGCAGGGAGTGGGGAGTGGCAGGGTCAGTTTAAGTTTTACTGCATAAACAACAAAAATCACTCTTTAACTGGATGGAATTGCTCTGGCTAAGTAGGCCGTTACAACACTCATATCCTATGAAGAAAATAAATTAAGGGGGAGATAGAATTTTCCCATGCAGGAATTCATAATCTTGAAACTAATGAATACCTAACCTCATCATCCTCAAGTAGAAATAAAAGTCACTTTTGAGCAAAGTAAATTTTATAGATGTTGGTTAGAATACATAGTTTTTCTATACATTTTTTAAAGACAAATGTGTTAGCCCTTTTCTATGCCTAGAATAGGTAGCACAGCCTACCTTAGAATATCAGCAATACAGCTGCAAACACACACTGATTGTGAGAGAGTCGCATGAATCACATTTGTACATAATAAGTTAGTAAACTGTGACACAAAAAGGCAGGGGCATGCTTGCTGAGTGTTCACTTTACTTGGTACTGTACTTCACAAAATGGTTTTCTCACATTCTTGATTCTTTGCTGATGCAGCATCCTCTAGGCCTTCAAAAAGCAATGTACAGTTAAAATAAGGAAGATATATTTTCAGAAAAATGAACACTTGATGCTGTGCATTTTTTCATTTTCAATAAGTGGCATTAAGAGACAAAAAAAAAGTAGAATTAAGAAAGACTAAGAGGGACGCCTGGGTGGCTCAGTTGGTTAAGCAGCTGCCTTCAGCTCAGGTCATGATCCCAGTGTCCTGGGATCGAGTCCCACATCGGGCTCCTTGCTCAGCAGGGAGTCTGCTTCTCCCTCTGCCTCTGCCTGCCATTCTGTCTGTCTGTGCTCGCTCTCCCCCCCCCCCGATAAATAAATAAAAAATTTTTAAAAATTAAAAAAAAAAAAGAAAGACTAAGAAGGGTAGGGGCAGAGGGCTTCAGAGATTCTGGATTGATGGGGATATCATTTAACATGAGGTAGTGATAGGGAAAAACTGTACTCTAAGATGGCTGTCCAAACCAGCAAGAGAATTCCAGTCCCTGTCTCAAAGTCCTTCCAGGTTCTTCTTCCCTACCCTGTTTCCCACGTGTGCCAAAAGTACCAAGTATGTGGAAACAGAAGGGTATAAATCCCCCTCCATGTTTGCGCTCTGGGCTCAGACCTTTGGAGAATAACCTCGTCTGAGCCCATTGGTATCAAATAAACCTTGGATCCTCAAAGTCCCTGAGTGCCTCTTGGTTCTTCCACCAGGATCCAGTCCAGGTTCCACAACAGTAGAATCAAGTTTGGTTTCCCAAATGGTTCTTGTTTCTGGAGGCATTTTTCATAAAGAAAAGTGAACATTGAATAGGAAAAAAAAAAAAAACAAAAACCTTAACCTTAAAATGCTTGAATGGAATATAAATTTTCTTCATATAACTTCAAATGATAAGTATTTTTAGTTACTTTTTTCTTCCTCATGATTATTCTTTTATATAATGTTAGAAAATTGATCTGGTATATATGGAATAATATTATTATAAAGATTAGTCATATTATTTTATCTCCATATAAAAGCCCAAAGAAACAGATAAAAAGAAATGGATGAACACAGAATTTCACACTGTCTTCTGGATTCCCTCAGTTATCAGTAAATTTGAGGAAGGGAATATATGAATGCTTAGTCTTTGGATCACCTACTATACTGCTGCTATCAGTCTACTGCTGATAAAAATTCCCCAAGTTCTCATATTGATTCTTTCAAGTCTCTTTATCAGAAGTGGGGAGGAGACAAGAGACAAATTAGGACAATTTTACATTTGTTAATGTAATCTCTCCAACTTAAGAAATTTGTTCACACATGGTCTCACTAATGGTGAACTTAATTTACATCAGTATATAGTAAATCTCCTCTTTAGTAGGTTCATTCCTAATGGTATCCTGGAACACACTTGTCTCTGTTAATAAATAATAGAAGGGAGAATGTTAGAATGTCGTCTTGAAGACTCTTAGATTTTACACATTATCTTCAGCTGGGAAGGCCTCAAAGTAGAAAAGGAAAGACATTTTTTTTAAAGATTTGTTTATTTATTTGACAGAGAGAGATTACAAGTAGGCAGAGAGGCAGGCAGAGAGAGAGAGGAGGAAGCAGGCTCCCTGCTGAGCAGAGAGCCCGATGCGGGACTCGATCCCAGGACCCTGAGATCATGACCTGAGCCGAAGGCAGCGGCTTAACCCACTGAGCCACCCAGGCGCCCGAAAAGGAAAGACATTTTATGATTACGATGGAATTCTGTTTTATTTTCACTGTCACTGACAGCTATACTGTCCTCTGTACTTTTTTCCTAAGAGGAAGACATGGGTGGGGTTTTATGAAGCAAATCCACATGATGGACTGGCACCCAAGGGCACAGGTCATCTCCCAGCTTCTGCCCACAGCTGCAGGAGCTTTGAGCCATAGCAAGTTATCTTAGCCTCTGGTGCTGTAATTGGGCCCTGACTTTTCTGGCCTCCAGCAAGCACTGCTGTCCCCTCACAGATGGCACTGGTCCCCACACCTACCCATCTGTTGGTATTGCTGGGAAGTGCCAAGTGACCTTCATCTAGTATACAGAAACAGGATGCCAATCACTGCCCCTGTTTCATGGACTTCTTGACTATCCTCATGCACACTCATCCAGTGACCAGATCTTCTCCCTGGGGCTTGGGCAGAGTAGAATGAGGAGCTTCTGGGCTGGGGAAGCACAGGAATTGGAAGGGGTTTCAAGGCCCTGCCCACCAGGCCCAGACACAGAGGATGGGCAGGCTTAAGGAGCAAGTACACATCCAGAGGTGTTGGTGTAGGAACCACCTAAAGGGGTAAGGGGCACCCATGCCTCATGGCATGCCTGGCCCTCCACCTGCTCCATTAGACAGGACTACCAGGACTGGTAGTGTTTTCCCTGTGGCTCCCTCTCCCTTCCACTCAACTTGCAGTTCCTAGTAGTAGAAAGGCAATGACCCCAGGAAGCTGTTCTTAGAGTTCAGCTGTGTCCTCCAGGGAGGAGCAGACTTTGGGTCTAGACAGTGGAGTGGGGCCCAGCTTTCCTTGGGCATGTGAACAAGCATCCCTTTGGGGTAGGGAGGAGGCTGTAACTCTGACAGAAGGGAGGGTTCACCTGTATGGTGGGGAGAGATTTGGTGTTTGTTCAGTCTCTGTGGACAGAGGGGGGGTGGGGACCAACATGGTTGGCAGGCCTGGGGACAGGGTCAGCTAGAGACTGAGGCCCCTGGGCATAGGAGGCAAGGTCTGGGTGCTAGCCAAGAGTGGGTTGAGTTTAGTGTCCTGCAGCCTCTTATCGGTAGGCTTGACCTTGTTTGGCAGGGCCTGGGTCTTAAGGTTGTGGTTGCGGTTGGGACATGGGGGTACAAATGAAGGGAGGATATGGGCAGGCCAAGAGGACCTCCGACAAGAACCTTTTGCTTATCTTGCCCCTTCTCTACTCAAGTGTCAACTTATTAGACAGGCCTTCTCCAGTGTCCCTTAAAGAGGTTTAAATAACCTGCAGACTCTTCTCCCTAGTCCCAACTCCTTTCTCTGTTTTACCTCACTTTGTAACACTTACCATGATACATATCTCTTTGCTTTTATTTTTCTTATGGTACAAGAATACAAGCCCCATGATGTTAAAAAAAAAATTATCTGCTTTACTCAGTGACATATCCTCAGCATCAAGAAGAGTAGAAACTCAAATAAATGAAACTGCAAATAAGTGAATAAGAAAATGAATATTGGACTAAAAGAGCACTAGATACAAACTTCCACTCTAAGTACCATATACAAATAAAAATAATCAAATTGGATCACAAATGGCTCACCATCATCTTTAATTTAGTCTCACTTTAACATGCAGACAATATTTTATATTTTGTGATGGGCAATAATTTAAGTTATTCATTGACTTGTCAGTGACATTATGAACAGTGAAGAATATATCTAACGTGTGCTAACAGGTTATCTAGGCATTGAAATGTTAACAGATTTGGCAGGCCCTGATCATGTTTATTGTGTTATTTCCTATCACCACTAAACATTAATGGGTGTCCTGTCATTCCTTTTTGGTGCCATTAGATTTTCTGTCTGCCATGTAGGTAATAGACAGCTTCTAGAGCAGATGTTTCTAAAGTATCTCTAATAACAACATCATAAGGACTGTGTGGAATCAAAGGCCAACAAGCTTGACTGATAAGTATGAGATTTGGCCAGCTAATCTATGCCTCAGTGAGGTAAATTTTATACTTATGATTCAATAGCTTCTGGAAACAGCCAACCATTTCTAAATAGAAGCCACAGATGTGTAGCAATACCTGGTCTCTTGGTTTTCACCATTTTGACATCATTCATCATTTTCCAATTTACCTTTCTTTGCATTATTTAGTTACATGGCTGCTAAATTTGTGTTTTCATATATTTTCTTCAGAAAGTTGTTTCTCAGCACCTGTGGTTTATGGTACAGAAATATGACTTACAATATCACCTGACTAGGCTTCTTTTGTCATTTTATAGTCTGTCAAGTTTGACTACTAGCTGAATTCTTAAATAGAGCACTCTTTGCTTATCAGAATAATCAAATCCCTGCCACTCCACACCAAAAAAAAAAATAACAAAAAAACCCAAAACAAAACAAAAAAAACAACTCTATTACACTATAACAAAGTACTCAGCATTGCTGTTTTTGTTCTTATAACTGTTTTTAACAAGTTTTTTCCCTGTTCCTTTGTTTTCTTTCCTAAAATCCATATATGAGTAAAATTATATGGTATTTGTCTTTCTCTAACTGACTTATTTCACTTAGCATTATATTTCTTAGCCCCATACATTTTGTGATGAATACTAAGATTTCATTCCTTTTTATGGCTGAGTAATATTCCATCAGATAGATAGATAGACAGATAGATGACAGATGATTGATAGATATCTACATCTTCTTTATCCATTCATCTGTCAATGGACACTTAGGGTGCTTCCATAGTTTGGTTATTATAAATAATGCTGCTATAAACATAGGGGTATATGTATCATTTTGAATTAGTTTTTATGTTATGTGGGGTAAATACCTAGAAGTGTGATTACTGGATCGTATGGTAGTTTTATTCTTAACTTTTTGAGAACTCTCCATACTTTTTCCCACAGCAGCTACATCATTTGGCATTCTTATCAACAGTAGATGAGGGTTCCTATTTTTCTCCATCCTCACCAACACCTGTGGCATCTTCTGTTTTTTTTTTTTTTTTTTTTTTTTTTTAGCCAACATGACAGGTGCGAGGTGATAACTCATTGCAGTTTTGTTTTACTTGTAATTTTTATTTAAATTTTAATTTAATATACAATGTAATATTCTAAGAGTAGAATTCAGTTATTCATTACTTACATGCAACACCTAGTGCTCATCAGAACAAGTGCCCTCTTTAATATCGATCATCCATCTAAGTCATCCCTACCCATCTCCCTCCATCAATCTCAGTTTGTTCTCTATCCATAAAAGTATCTTATGGCTTCTTTCCCTCCCTCTCCTTCTTTTTCCCCTTCCCCTATGTTCATATGTTTTGTTTCTTAAATTCCTCAGATGAGTGAAATCATATGGTATTCATCTTTCTCTGACTTTTTGTTTAGCATAATATTAATTCCACCCCCATCATTGCAAATGGCAAGCATTCATCATTTTTTAAAAAGATTTTATTTATTTATTTGACAGAGATCACAAGTAGGCAGAGAGGCAGGCAGAGAGAGAGAGGAAGGGAAGCAGGCTCCCTGCTGAGCAGGGAGCCTGATGTGGGGCTCGATCCCAGGACCCTGAGATCATGACCTGAGCCGAAGGCATAGGCTTAATCCATTGAGCCACCCAGGTGCCCTGATTTCATCATTTTTAATGGCTGAGTAATATTCCATTGTGCATATGTACACCATCTTCTTTACCCATTCATTGGCCAAAGGATATTTGGGCTTTCTCCATAGTTTGGTCATTGTTGATAATGCTGCCATAAGTATTGGTGTACATATACCCCTTTGAATCTGAATTTTTAATCTTTTGTGTAAATACCTAGCAGTGGAATTGCTGGATCATAGGGTAGTTCTATTTTTAACTTTTTAATGAATCTTCATACTGTTCTCCAGAGTAACCACACCAGTTTGCATTCTCACCAACAGTGCAAAAGTGTTCCCATTTCTCTGCATCCTTGCCTGTTGTTTCTTACGTTATTAATTTTAGGTATTCTGACACATATGAAGTGGTATCTCATCATGATTTTGATTTGTACTTCACTGATGAGTGATGTTGAGCAACTTTTCATGTATCTCTGTTAGCCATCTGGATGTCTTCTTTAAAAAATCATCTATTCATATCTCATTCCCATTTCTTAACTCAATTATTTGGTTTTGCTGTTGAGTTTGATAAATTCTTTATAGATTTTTGATACTAACCTTTTATGAGATATGTCATTTGCAAATATCTTCTCCCATTCTGTAGGATGCCTTTTAGTTCTGTTGTTTCCTTTTCTGTTCAGAAGTTTTTAATTTGATGAAGTTCCAATAGTTCAGCTTTGCATTTATTTGCCTTGTCTCCAACAATGTCTAGTAAGAAGTTTCTCTGGCCAACATCAAAGAGATTGCTGTCTGTATTGTCCTCTAGAATGATGATGGTTTCCCGTCTTAAATGTAGGTATTTCATCCATTTTGAATTTGTTTTTGTGAATGGTGTAAGAAAGTGCTCCAGCTTCACTTTCTGCATGTTGCTGTCCAGTTTATCCAACACCATTTGTTGAAGAGACAGTCTTTTCTCCATTGGATATTCTTTTCTGTTTTGTCAAAGCTTAGTTGAACATATAATTGTGGGTCCATTTCTGGGTTTTCTATTCTGTCCCATTGATCTATGTGTCTGTTTTCGTGCCAGTACCATACTGTTTTGGTGACTATAGCTTTGTAATATAGCTTGAAACCTGGAATTGTGATACCTCCAGTTTTATTTTTTCTTTATCAGGATTGCACTGGTAATTTGAGGTATTTTGTGGTTCCACAGAAATTTTATGATTGTTCTAGCTCTATAAAAAATGCCAATTGTATTTTGACAAGGATTGAATTGAATATGTAGATTCCTTTGGGTAGTATACATTTTGAAAATGTTCTGATAATACATGAGCATGGAATGCTTTTTCATTTCTTGGTGTCCTCTTTAATTTATTTCATAAGTGTTCTATAGTTTTCAGCATACAGATCTTTTACCATTTTGGTTAGATTTATTGCCTTGTATCTTATGATTTTGGTCTATAAATGGGATTGATTCCTTGGTTTATTTTCTAACACTTCACTATTGGTGTAGAGAAATGCAACAAGTTTCTGTATTTTGATTTTATGTCCTGTGACTTTGTTGAATTCATGTTTCACTTCTAGAAATGTTTTGCCATAGTCTTTCAGGTTTTCTACGTAGAGTTTCATGTCATCTGCAAAAAGAAAAAAAGCTTGACTTCTTCCTTGCTGATTTAGATGTCCTTTATTTATTTTGTTGTTGTTGTCTGATTCCTGTGTCTACTACTTCCAGTACTATGTTAAATAATAACAGTGAGAGTGGGCATCCTTGTCTTATTCCTGACTGTAGTGGAAAAGTTCTCAATTTTTTCCTACTGAGGATGATATTGGCTGTGGGTCTTTCATATATGGCCTTTATGATGTTGAGATATGTTCCATCTACCCCTACTTTGTTGAAGGTTTTTATCAAGACTGGATGCAATATTTTGTCAAATGTTTTTCCTGCATCTATTTAGAGGATTAGGTGGTTCCTATAATTTCTTTTATGAATGTGATGTATCATACTGATTGATTTATAAATTTTGAACAATACTTGCAGAACAGGAATAAATTGCACTTGATTGTAGTGAATAATTCTTTCAATGTACTTTTGGATTTGGTTTGCTAATATTTTATGATAATTTTTGCATCCATTTTAATCATGGATTTTGGCCTATAATTCTCCTTTGTAGTGGGGTCTTTGGTTCTGGAATCAAGATAATGCTGGCTTTATAGAATGAGTTTCAAAATTTCCTTCTATTTCTATTTTTTGGAATATTTGAAAAGAATAGGTATTAACTCTTCCTTAAATGCCTGGTAAAATTTCCCTCAGAAGCCATCTGCCTCAGGAGTTCTATTTGTTGGGAGACTTTTGATACCATATCTTTGCTGGTTATAGGTCTGTTCAAATTTTATATTTCTTCCTGTTTCACCCTTGGTAGTTTGTAATTTTCTAGGAATTTACCCATTTTTTCCAGATTGTCCAGTTTGTTGGCATATAATTTCTCATAATATTCTCATATAATTGTCCTTTGGTGGTGTTGGTTGTGATTTCTCCTATTTCATTCTTGATTTTACCTACGGGGGTCCTTTTTCTTTTCTTTTTGATAACTCCGGCTAGGGGTTTATCAGTTTTATTAATTCAAAGTACCACTCTCGGTTTTGTTGATTTGTTCTACTGGGTTTTTTGTTTGTTTGTTTGTTTTGTTTTGTTTTTGTTTGTTTGTTTTTTTTTGTTTTTTTCGTTTATTTTTAATTTTTTTTTATAAGCATATATTTTTATCCCCAGGGGTACAGGTCTGTGAATCACCAGGTTTACACACTTCACAGCACTCACCAAAGCACATACCCTCCCCAAAGAGCGTAACACCACCCCCCTTCTCACAACCCCCCTCCCCCCAAGCAACCCTCAGTTTGTTTTGTGAGATTAAGAGTCAATTATGGTTTGACTCCCTCCCAATCCCATCTTGTTTCATTGATTCTTCTCCTACCCACTTAAGCCCCCATATTGCATCACCACTTCCTCATATCAGGGAGATCATATGATAGTTGTCTTTCTCCGCTTGACTTATTTCGCTAAGCATGATACGCTCTAGTTCCATCCATGTTGTCGCAAATGGCAAGATTTCATTTCTTTTGATGGCTGCATAGTATTCCATTGTGTATATATACCACATCTTCTTGATCCATTCATCTGTTGATGGACATCTAGGTTCTTTCCATAGTTTGGCTATTGTGGACATTGCTGCTATAAACATTCGGGTGTACGTGCCCCTTCGGATCACTACGTTTGTATCTTTAGGGTAAATACCCAGTAGTGCAATTGCTGGGTCATAGGGCAGTTCTATTTTTAACATTTTGAGGAACCTCCATGCTGTTTTCCAGAGTGGTTGCACCAGCTTGCATTCCCACCAACAGTGTAGGAGGGTTCCCCTTTCTCCGCATCCTTGCCAGCATCTGTCATTTCCTGACTTGTTGATTTTAGCCATTCTGACTGGTGTGAGGTGATATCTCATTGTGGTTTTGATTTGTATTTCCCTGATGCCGAGTGATATGGAGCACTTTTTCATGTGTCTGTTGGCCATCTGGATGTCTTCTTTGCAGAAATATCCGTTCATGTCCTCTGCCCATTTCTTTATTGGATTATTTGTTCTCTGGGTGTTGAGTTTGCTAAGTTCTTTATAGATTTTGGACACTAGTCCTTTATGTGATATGTCGTTTGCAAATATCTTCTCCCATTCTGTCAGTTGTCTTTTGATTTTGTTAACTGTTTCCTTTGCTGTGCAAAAGCTTTTGATCTTGATGAAATCCCAATAGTTCATTTTTGCCCTTGCTTCCCTTGCCTTTGACGATGTTCCTAGGAAGATGTTGCTGCGGCTGAGGTTGAAGAGGTTGCTGCTTGTGTTCTCCTCAAGGATTTGGATGGATTTCTTTTGCACATTGAGGTCCTTCATCCATTTTGAGTCTATTTTTTTTTTGTGGTATAAGGAAATGGCCCAATTTCATTTTTCTGCATGTGGCTGTCCAATTTTCCCAACACCATTTTTTGAAGAGGCTGTCTTTTTTCCATTGGACATTCTTTCCTGCTTTGTTGAAGATTAGTTGACCATAGAGTTGAGGGTCTACTTCTGGGCTCTCTATTCTGTTCCATTGATCTGTGTCTGTTTTTGTGCCAGTACCATGCTCTCTTGATGATGACAGCTTTGAAATAGAGCTTGAAGTCCAGAATTGTGATGCCACCAACATTGGCTTTCTTTTTCAATATCCCTTTGGCTATTCGAGGTCTTTTCTGGTTCCATATAAATTTTAGGATTATTTGTTCCATTTCTTTGAAAAAGATGGATGGTACTTTGATAGGAATTGCATTAAATGTGTAGATTGCTTTAGGTAGCATAGACATTTTCACAATATTTATTCTTCCAAACCAGGAGCATGGAACATTTTTCAATTTCTTTATGTCTTCCTCAATTTCTTTCATGAGTACTTTAAAGTTTTCTGAGTATAGATTCTGTGCCTCTTTGGTTAGGTTTATTCCTAGGTATCTTATGGTTTGGGGTGCAATTGTAAATGGGATTGACTCCTTAATTTCTCTTTCTTCTGTCTTGTTGTTGGTGTAGAGAAATGCAACTGATTTCTATGCATTGATTTTATGTCCTGACACTTTACTGAATTCCTGTACAAGATTTAGCATTTTTGGAGTAGAGTCTTTTGGGTTTTCCACATATAGTATCATATCATCTGCGAAGAGTGATAATTTGACTTCTTCTTTGCCGATTTGGATGCCTTTAATTTCCTTTTGTTGTCTGATTGCTGAGGCTAGGACTTCTAGTACTATGTTGAATAGCAGTGGTGATAATGGACATCCCTGCCGTGTTCCTGACCTTAGCGGAAAAGCTTTCAGTTTTTCTCCATTGAGAATGATATTTGCGATGGGTTTTTCATAGATGGCTTTGATGATATTGAGGTATGTGCCCTCTATCCCCACATTTTGAAGAGTTTTGATCAGGAAGGGAAGCTGTACTTTGTCAAATGCTTTTTCAGCATCTATTGAGAGTATCATAAGTTTCTTGCTCTTTCTTTTATTGATGTGTTGTATCACATTGAATGATTTGCAGATGTTGAACCAACCTTGTAGCCCTGGAATAAATCCCACTTGGTCGTGGTGAATAATCCTTTTAATGTACTGTTGAATCCTATTGGCTAGTATTTTGGTGAGAATTTTCGCATCTGTGTTTATCAAGGATATTGGTCTATAGCTCTTTTTTTTTTTTGATGGGCTCCTTGTCTGGTTTTGGGATCAAGGTGAAGCTGGCCTCATAACATGAGTTTGGAAGTTTTCCTTCCATTTCTATTTTTATTGGAACTGTTTCAGGAGAATAGGAATTAGTTCTTCTTTAAATGTTTGGTAGAATTCCTCCGGGAAGCCGTCTGGCCCTGGGCTTTTGTTTGTTTGGAGATTTTTAATGACTGTTTCAATCTCCTTACTGGTTATGGGTCTGTTCAGGCTTTCTATTTCTTGCTGGTTCAGTTGTGGTAGTTTATATGTTTCTATGAATGCATCCATTTCTTCCAGATTGTCAAATTTGTTGGTGTAGAGTTGCTCATAGTATGTTCTTATAATAGTTTGTATTTCTTTGGTGTTAGTTGTGATCTCTCCTCTTTCATTCATGATTTTATTTATTTGGGTCCTTTCTCTTTTCTTTTTGATAAGTCTGGCCAGGGGCTTATCAATATTATTAATTCTTTCAAAGAACCAGCTCCTAGTTTTGTTGATTTGTTCTATTGTTTTTTTTGGTTTTTATTTCATCGATTTATGCTCTGATCTTTATGATTTCTCTTCTCCTGGTGGGCTTAGGGTTCCTTTCTTGTTCTTTCTCCAGCTCCTTTAAGTGTAGGGTTAGGTTGTGTACCTGAGACCTTTCTTGTTTCTTGAGAAAGGCTTGCACCGCTATATATTTTCCTCTCAGGACTGCCTTTGTTGTGTCCCACAGATTTTGAACTGTTGTATTTTCATTATCATTTGTTTCCATGATTTTTTTCAATTCTTCTTCAATTTCCCGGTTGACCCATTCATTCTTTAGAAGGATGCTGTTTAGTCTCCATGTATTTGGGTTCTTTCCAAACTTCCTCTTGTGGTTGAGTTCTAGCTTCAGAGCATTGTAGTCTGAAAATATGCAGGGAATGATCCCAATCTTTTGATACCAGTTGAGTCCTGATTTAGGACCAAGGATGTGATCTATTCTGGAGAATGTTCCATGTGCACTAGAGAAGAATGTGTATTCTGTTGCTTTGGGATGAAATGTTCTGAATATATCTGTGATGTCCATCTGGTCCAATATGTCATTTAAGGCCTTTATTTCCTTGCTGATCTTTTGCTTGGATGATCTGTCCATTTCAGTGAGGGGAGTGTTAAAGTCCCCTACTATTATTGTATTATTGTTGATGTGCTTCTTTGATTTTCTTATTTATTGGTTTATATAGTTGGCTGCTCCCACGTTGGGGGCATATATATTTAAAATTGTTAGATATTCCTGTTGGACAGACCCTTTGAGTATGATATAGTGTTTTTCCTCATCTCTTATTATAGTCTTTGGCTTAAAATCTAATTGATCTGATATAAGGATTGCCACTCCTGCTTTCTTCTGATGTCCATTAGCATGGTAAATTCTTTTCCACCCCCTCGCTTTAAATCTGGAGGTGTCTTCAGGCTTAAAATGAGTTTTTTGGTGGCAACATATAGATGGGTTTTGTTTTTTTATCCATTCTGATACCCTGTGTCTTTTGACAGGGGCATTTAGCCCATTAACATTCAGGATAACTATTGAGAGATATGAAATTAGTGCCATTGTATTGCCTGTAAGGTGACTGTTACTGTATATGGTCTCTTTTCCTTTTGGATCTACCACTTGTAGGCTCTCTCTTTGCTTAGAGGACCCCTTCCAATATTTCCTGTAGAGCTGGTTTAGTGTTTGCTAATTCTTTCAGTTTTTGTTTGTCCTGGAAGCTTTTAATCTCTCCTTCTATTTTCAATGATAGCCTAGCTGGATATAGTGTTCTTGGCTACATGTTTTTCTCATTCAGTGCTCTGAAAATATCATGCCAGTTCTTTCTGGCCTGCCAGGTCTCAGTGGGTAAGTCAGCTGCCAATCTAATATTTTTACCATTTTATGTTACAGCCTTATTTTCCCGGGCTGCATTCAGGATTTTCTCTTTGTCACTAAGACTTGTAAATTTACTATTAGGTGATGGGGTGTGACCCTATTCTTATTGATTTTGAGGGGCATTCTCTAAACCTCCTGAATTTTGATGCTCGTTCCCTTTGCCATATTGGGGAAATTCTCCCCCAAAATTCTCTCCAGTATACCTTCTGCTCCCCTCTCCCTTTCTTCTTCTTCTGGAATTCTAATCATTCTATTATTGTTTCGTCTTATGGTGTCACTTATCTCCCGAATTCTCCCCTCCTAGTCCGGAAGCTGTTGTCCCTCTTTTGCTCAGCTTCTTTATTCTCTGTCATTTGGTCTTCTTTATCACTAATTCTTTCTTCTGCCTGGGTTATCCTAGCAGTGAGAGCTTCCCTTTTTGATTGCACCTCATTAATAGCTTTTTTGATTTCAACTTGGTTAGATTTTAGTTCTTTTATTTCTCCAAAAAGGCCTTTTATATCTCCCAAGAGGGTTTCTCTATTATCTTCCATGCCTTTTCAAGCCCAGCTAGAACCTTGAGAATTGTCATTCTGAACTCTAGATCTGACATATTACCAATGTCTGTATTGATTAGTTCCCTAGCCTTCGGTACTGCCTCTTGTTCTTTTTTTTTGTGGTAAATTTTTCTGCCTTGTCATTTTGTCCAGATAAGAGTATATGAAGGAGCAAGTAAAATACTAAAAGGGTGGCAACAACCCCAGGATAATATGCTTTAACCAAATAAGAAGAGATCCCAAATCGTGAGGGGGGAGAAAGGGGATAAAAAGGGGTTCAAATATAAAAAAAAAAGAAGAAAAACAATTAAAAAAAAGAAAACGAATAAAGAAAAATATAAAAAAGAAAAATATATATATATTAGATAACTAGTTAAAAACATTTAAAAAGTAAACGGTAAAAGTTAAAAAAATATTAGCAGAATAAGACAAAAAAATGAAAAAGAAAAAAATTAAATTAACTTCAAGACTAAAGAAATCAGAGGGAGAAACCCATGAGTTCTGTGTTTTTCTTTCTCCTCCTCTGGAATTCTGCTGCTCTCCTTGGTATTGAAACCCCACTCCTTGGTAGGTGATATTGGTCTTGGCTGGGTTTCTTGTTGATCTTCTGGGGTAGGGGCCTGGAGTAGTGATCCTCAAGTGTCTTTGCTCCAGGCAGAATTGCACCGCCCTTACCAGGGGTTGAGTAATCTGCTCAGGTTTTCTTTCAGGAGCTTTTGTTCCCTGAGCACTTTGCGTAGAGTTACGAAGGACGGGAATACAAATGGCGGCCTCCTGGTCTCCGGCCCGGAGGAGCCAAGAGCCCGGTGCCTCACTCCTCAGTGTGCCCTCAGAGAACAGCGCCCAGTTACTCCCGTCTGCCTGACCTCCAGCCGGGCTCCGAGCTCACCAAGCCTCTGGCCGGTTCAAGGTAACCCCGATTTGTGAGCTTACTGTCAGCTCTGTCTCTGTTGCCGGCTTTTCCGTTCCAATATCGGCAAGCTCTGTGACACTCAGACACCCCCGATCCTTCTGTGACCCTGCGGGACCTGAGGCCACGCTGACCCCATGTGGGCTTCACTCCGGTTTAGCCTCTGGAGAGATGTCCCTCAGTGGAACAGACTTTTAAAAGTCCTGATTCTGTGCTCCGTTGCTCCGCCGCTTGCGAGGAGCCGGCCCCTCCCCCCAGCATCTATTTTCCAGTCGCTCTGGAATCACTTCTCCTCCAGTCCTACCTTTCAGAAAGTGGTTGTTTTTCTGTTTCCAGAATTGCTGTTCTTCTCTTGGATCTGCCGATGGATTTGCAGGTGTTTGCAATCTTTAGATAAGCTATCTAGCTGATCTCCTGCTAGCTGAAGTAGTCTCAGCCTGCTACTTCTCCACCATCTTGACTCCTCCTCCTGTTTTGTTTTGTTTTGTTTTAATCCATTCTGATATCCTATGTCTTCTGATTGGAGCATTTAATCCATTTACAGCCAGAGTGATTATTGAAAGGTATGAATTTAGTACTATTGTGTTACCTGTAGAGTTGTTGTTTCTGGTGATCTCTTATCCTTTCTGGTCTTTGTTGCTTTCAGTCTTTTCTTCTCCACTTAAAGAGTCCCCTTAATATTTCTTGCAGGGCTGGTTTACTGTTCACGAACTCCTTAATTTTTATTTGTCTTGAAAACTGTTTCTTTCTCCTGCTACTCTGAATGATAGCCTTGCTGGATAAAGTATTCTTTGTTGCGTATTTTTCCCATTCAGCACGTTGAATATATTCTGCCATTCTCTTCCTGCCTGCTACATTTCTGTGGACAGCTTTGCTGTGAACCCTATCTTCCCTTGTATGTCAAGGACTTTTTTTTTCCCTTGTTGCTTTTGGGATTCTTTCCTCCTGTGTGTGTTTTGTGAATTTGACTATGATCTGCCTTGGCAATTGTTAGCTTTTTTTTTTTTTTAATTTAATGGGAGTTCTCCATGCTTCCTAGTTTTTGATATCTGTGTCCTTCCTTAGAGTAGGAAAGTTTTCAGCTATAACTTGCTTGAATAAACCCCCTTTTTTCTCTTTCATTTTATGTGACTGCTATAATACAAATGCTTTTATGTTTTAGTTAGTCACTGAATTCCTTAAGTATACCTTTGGGATCCATTACCTTTCCTTCTCTCTTCTTTTCAGGTTCATTATTTTCCATAATTTTATCCTCTGTATTACTGATTTGTTCCTCTGCTTCATCTGTCCTGATTTTTGTGACATCTATTATGGTTTGTATCTTGGTTATAGCATTTTTAATTTCACCCTGACTGTATTTTAGATCTTTTATCTCTTAAGTAAGGGATTCTCTAATGTCTTATATGCCTTTTATCAAGCCCAGATAGTCTCCTTATTATTGTTGTTTTAAATTGTGATTCTGGCATCTTGATATTGTCTGTATTGGTCAAATTCCTGGCCATGAGTTCTACTTCCTGTTCTTTCTTTTCTGGTGAATTTCTCCATCTTGTCATTTTGTCCAGAAAGGGGGGGGAAGCTTAGATATTGAGTGTGTTTTGGTCTGCTTATTAAAAAAAAGTGGAACAAAAAGTAAAATTAAAAAAATGCAATGGAAATTTAAATATATATATATATATATATATATTAAAATTTAGAAATAAAGATAAATTAAAAAGGAATTAAAATTAAAAAACATAAAAAGATAGTAATAAGAAATTTTAAAAAAAGGAAACTAGATCCTATTTCCCCTAGAGATGGAGCTTGGAACCACTCTAATCAGTAGACTTGGTGCATGAGAGGTCTTTGTGCTGGTCTTCTGGGGGAGGGGAGCCTGCTGCAGAGATGTGGGACTTGGTGTAAGTCTCTCTGGCCTCCACTAGGTGGTGTTATTTTGCTCCCTGAAGAATTTTAAGTGTTGATGGGTGGGATGAAAATGGCTGTGTATTGCTTTCTAGCAGCAGAGCTGAGAGTTCATAGCCCACAGTTTTCAGGAGGACCTCACAAAAGAGCAATCGACCACTCCTATTTTGTGCCCACCTTCTCTCAGTTCCCTGCCTTCACCCTGCCTGTGTCCAAGCTGTTTTATCTCAGATGAGTTTTGGGTTTCAAAACTCCAAATTTTAGGAGCTTTGTGGTTTGGACCAGCACTGATGCCCTGCAGGAAGTTCTTGTCACACTTTTACCATTTGCTTGCCAGTGCCAGGAAAGTGGTAGAATGACCATGTAGTGGTTCAGAGTTTATGGCCAGGCAGAAAAGAGATCTGGCGCCAAGGCTTGCTGCCCTTGACCTGAGTCCCCACCCTTATATCTGGGAACAGTGGAGTACACATTGGCACCATACATTCTTCTTGTCACCCAGAGGATCCTTAGGCCACCCTCTCCACTTCTGCCTCTGCTCCTCTTCCCCTTTAAGTTAGGCACAATCCCAGCAGTAGCAGACTGAAAATTTCAGATTTTCACTCCAATGCTTGTAATACTTTGTGGTAGTCTCTGTATGTGCTAGTCTCCATAAGCAGGGCTACCTTCCCATCACCTTACCCACAGTTATATCTCTCCCAAATCAACTTTCCACCCCACTTATCTTCCAAAAGGTTGTCACTTCTCTACTTGTAGACATGTACTTTGTTCTCTCTGACCTCAGATTGATTTCTTAGGTGTTCAAAATAATTTGATAATTATCTAGCTGTGTTTAAGGGACAAGGGAAGCTTCAGGTCTCTCTATTCCTCCACCATCTTAACTCTCTGCCATTCATTGTAGCTTTGATTTGTATTTCCCTGATGATGAATGATGCTGAACATCTTTTCATGTGTCTGTTGGTCATCCGAATGTCTTTTTGGAGAAATGTCTGTTCATGTCTTCTGCCCATATTTAACTGGATTATTTGGATTTGTTTTGTTTTGTTTTATGTCGAGTTGCATGTGTTTATTATATAGCTTGGATATTAACCCTTTCTTGTATATGTCATTTGTAAATATCTTCTTTCATTCAGTAGGTTGTCTTTTAGTTTTGTTGAAAATTTCCTTCACTGTTCAGAAGGTTTTTAGTGTGATGTATTCCAATAGTTTATTTTTGCTTTTATTTCTCTTGTCCCAGGAGACATATTCAGAACTATGTAACTATGACCAATGTCAGATAAATTATGGTTAGTGCTCTCTTTGAGAATTTTTGTCTTCCCTTTAATATCTAGCACCTTGGTAATATGGACTATCTTAATAAAGAGAAAGTATTAATAAAAAATAGATGAAAGGATTAAAAGTTACAAACCCCCAGTTAGAAAATAAATAAGTAATGGGGGTGAAAATTATAACATAGGGAATATAGTATATAATATTTAAATAACTTTCTATGGTGACAAGTGGAACTACACTTATCGTGGTGAGCACTGTATAATTTGTTACTGTCTCTATGTTGTACACCTGAAACTAATATAATGTATGTCAACTATACTTCAGTTAAATGTTTTTTTTTAATTATTATAAAACAAAAACAAACAAAAAACAGCGTAACTTATCCTATAGCTCAGTATAGAAAATGAGAAAAATTGGTTGTAATATTATATTTTCATTGAAAAAGTATGAGGCTGAATCATTAGTTAATCAAAATAGCTACCATGCTTTTAAGTTCTTAGTAAATGCCAGACACTGATTAGCTCTTCACTCTTATGACAGTTTGGTGAGGACAGTCATCAATATGATTGTCACTTTATGGGTAAGAAACTGAGGCCTTGCTTGCCTCACAAACCTATAATTCTGCTGGAAAATATTACCATTTTAACTGAAATAAAACATCAAGTGAACCAATAAAATAAAAAAAATCATTTGGATTAATACATAAGCACCATTTATTACACAAAAGATATTTGGACAGTCTTTCTGGAAGGAAAATTAATATTGCCAATGTTACAGAAATAATCACAACCCCTATCTCATTTCTTAAATAATTAGCAATCATTAAAAAGGTTTTTAAAGGGTGAAAGTAAAAATCGAGTGAAAATTGAAAATGACACAAATAGCACTTTTTGATCAAAAAAGCTTTCAACAACTGTAGATTTCGACTAAGGATATTTGTTAATTGTGTTGCTTTTTCAACCATTATCATCATCAGCTTTTATTCACTCTTAGTATTAGGAGCAGTAAGCAGCTTAAAACAATATTCTTTTCTACACATAAGCAAAGCCCTAAACCAGTTTTACTAATTCATCTCCTCTTCATACTTTCAGCAAATATTTATTGAGCACTTGCCCTGATCTTATTTTCAGGACTGCAAAATGAGATGTAATTCTAACAAAATTTGATTGAAGCAATGACAACTCCAAGTAGATAGTGAAGAGGTAAATTTATCATTATCATTGAGATATTTGTAAAATAATATTCTTTTAATTAATGTTGTAGAATTTGGTTCAATGTCTTCTATGTCCTCTCTCCCACATCACCTAACTAAATAAGGAAGAAGAAAAACTTGAAATAAATATTCAGTGGCAGGAGGCAACAAATATATTCTTGCTGTTAGATATTCTTAGCTGGTGATGTACGAAAGGGTTTGTTTGTTTTTCTTGAATTCATCAAAAGAACATAAAAATATTTTACATCTTTCTCTTTTCAGCTGAAAAGCTCAAAGGATTTACAAAATTGAATTCATCCACACAGCCTCTATAAAAGCAGGGGAAAAATGAAAAAAAAAGATTTATCATATTAAAACAGAATTCATGCTATAGCTAAGAAGTAGCTTCATGAATGGCAGTTTCTATTTTATTTATTTAGTTTCTATTTTAATATAGTACATCAAATTATTTAACCCTGATAGCAAATTAATTAATTAGAATTGTTTATTCAGTAAGTAGGGGAGTTGAAAAGCAGTTGCCTTGGTTAGCCATGTAGGATGTCTGAGGTAGAATCTAACATTCATATATCTGGTCCCAGTAAATACAGAATAAGAATGGGCTACTATCTTCCCTTGTTTTAACTTGGGTTTTCCCTAAAAGCAGACCCTGAGACGGAGATAAAGGCTAATGGAAGATGTTCAATCTCAGAGGGAGCAAAGGACAGAGAGAGGGAAACAGGAAGGGAGCCCATATAGGGTGATGTCGAGAACTGTAAAATTATCTGCTCTGAACTTCCACTGACTTCTTTATGATACCAAGAGACTCACTCACTCCCCTTTAAATCCCTTTCTTTTAGCCAAGACCAGAATTTTTTTGGCAAGATTTAAACACACGCCAAACCAAATAAGGCCACCAACCACACAACTGCACTCTACTATTTTTGTCTATTTTTTCCCTATAAAACCTTCTTTTGGGATTCCCAGACCCAATTCCACCAGAGGGGTGGGGCCCTCCATACAACAACAAGCAATTTTCAGATACCAGCAGGATGTCTAAGAATTCAACTCTATTTTGACACTATCTATCCAGAGAGAGCATCAGATACCACAAGTTAAGGGCTCAGTCCTGAAAGACTGTCCTACATCCCCTACTTCAGATGCCAGTAGCTAGCCCCAGGCTCTTTCCTGTACTTCTGACTGACTGATTATAGACTGGAGGTTCCAGTGAGCTCCTTCTTAAGTTCTTCTCATTTCCTAGAGTGGTTCACAGAACTCGGGGTAATAGTTACTTACATTTGCCAGTTTATTAAAGGATATGATAAAGAGTACAAGTCAATAACCAGATGAAGAGATATATAGGGTGAGTTTTGTGAAAAGGGCACAGATCTTCCTTGCTCTCCCTTAGAGCACACCCTTCTCTCTAAATCTTATTGTGTTCACCAACTTTAATTTAAAGTTCCCAACTTTAATTTGTCCTACTCTCTTAAATGAATATTTCACACTTTTTCTCTCAAACTCATAGAACTTTGTTACTCATTCTCATAAGAGCTGATGATTTTGCTCTTTCATTATTGAGAAAGTTAAAGCAACCACAAAAAAATTTCCACAGGTTCACCAAAACTATAGTTACCAGTATTTGCAACTATTTTCCTTGCCTTTCCACTTGATAACACAGATAAAATATCCATTTTTTAAAATATTTTATTTATTTATTTGACAGACAGAGATCACAAGGGGGCAGAGAGGCAGGCAGAAAGAGAGGGAGGAAGCAGGCTCCCTGCTGAGCAGAAAGCCCAACTCGGGCTCAATCCCAAGACCCTGGGATCCTGACCTGAGCCAAAGACAGAGGCTTTAACCCACTGAGCCACCCAGCCCCCCTAAAATATCCATGTTATTATCTACAGCCTCTCCTTCCTCTTGTGTACCAGATCATATGCTCTTTCTCCCCTCTCAAGGGGATCCTTCTAACAGTTCTCTTCCATATTACTTATTTTTTTCCCTCTCTCTTAGATCATTCCATCCACAGTCAAGCATGCTTTTATTTCCCCCATCTTAAAAAAAAAACATGTTTGGGGTGCCTGGGTGGCTCAGTTGTTTAAGTGTCTGACTCCTGATGTCAGCTCAAATCATTATCTCAGGGTCATGGGATTGAGCCCTGTATCAGGCTCCACACAAGGCATGGAAACTGCTCTAGATTCTGTTTCCTGCTCCCTTTGCCCTTCCCCACCCAACTCCACTCACTCACTCTCTCAAACAAACAAACAAACAAAACACTTTTTAAAATAAAAATCTATTAAAAAAAAAACACTTTAGCCCCCATTTCCCCATAAATAATGCTACGTTGATTTGCTCCTCCTTTCAGTAAAACTTTTAAAGGAACTTTTTATATGTTGCTATTTCCAATTCCTCTCCTTCTATTCTCTCTTAAATCCATTCTATTTCAGCTTTCATCCCCTCCCCACCTGCTACTACACTGAAAGTGCTCAAGGTCATCAATGACCTCCATGTCTTTAATTTCAGCAGTCAATTCCCAGTTCTCAGATTACTTGCTCTAACACAGTGATTCTCAAACAGAGGTTATTTTGCAACCCAGTTGGGAAATGCCTCCAGAAGTATCTGGAGACATTTTTGTTGTCACAACTTAAGGGATACATCTTTAAGTTTGGAGAGTCTCCTCTCTTCTCATGGAAATAAATGTCATCTATGTGTTGTTAACTTCCACAGTTGTATATTTGTTAATCCTTTCTCCAGATTTCTGTACTGGTTTTCTGTACAGATTTCTGTACAACCACCTATTCATACCTCCACTTGTTATCTTTTTTTTAAAGATTTTATTTATTTATTTGACAGAGAGAGATCACAAGTAAGCAGACAGAGCGGGAGGAGGAAGCAGGCTCCCTGCTGAGCACAGCAGAGAACGTGATGTAATGCAGGGCTGTATCCCAGGACCCTGAGATCATGACCTGGGCCAAAAGCAGAGGCTTATCCCACTGAGACACCCATTCACCCCCCCTCCTTTAAGATTTTATTTATTAATTTGACAGAGAGAGACAGTGAGAGCAGGAGCACAAGCAGGAGGAATGGGAAAGGGAGAATAGGGTTCCCACCAAGCAGGGATCCCAATGTGGTGCTCAGTCCCCGGACCCTGGCTCAATCGTAGTACCCTGGGATTATGACCTGAGCCAAAGGCAAATGCTTAACGACTAACCCACCCAGGTGCCCCCTTCCACTTGATATCTAAAAGACGTTGCAAAGCCTAATATTGTCAAAATTAAATTCCTTACCTCCCTCTGCACACCTTCTCCTCCCATAGTCTTCTCTATCTTAGAAAAAAAAAAAAAGAAATTCTATTCTTCTAATGCCCTAAGACCAAAATCAGAGTTATCCTTGACATCTCTTTTTCTCTAATACCCAACATCCAATCTCTCATCTATGCCTACCTTCAGAATATGTCAAAATGTGACAACCTCTTACTACTATTTTTGCTTCGCTGTTTTAAGCTTTCATCCCTTCTCACCTGCATAGCTGAATATTATCCTAATTGGTCTCTCTGTTTCTACTACCTTTTTTTTTCTACTACAGTAGAAGTGATCTTTTAAAAAGTCATGTTATGTTACTTCTCTGTTTAAAACATGATGGCTCTTAATTTTGCCTAGTGTAAAAATCAAAGTACTTATGATTGCCTATAAGGTCCTCTATTAATTCTTTGTTCTTTACCTCTCTGATCTCATCTCCTTCCACTCTCTCCCTCCCTTATTCTGCTCAAATTAAAATGAGCTCCCGCTGGGCTGCTAGGTGCCTCAGTTGGATAAGTGACTGCCTTCAATTCAGATCACGATCCCAGGATCCTGGGATTGAGTTCCAGATTGGGCCCCTTACTCAGCAGAGAGCCAGCTTCTCTCCCTGCTGCTCTCCCTGCTTGTGCTTTCTTTCTGACAAATAAATAAATAAATAAATAAAATCTTAAAAAAAAAAAGAAGAAGAAGAAGAAGAAAGAAAGAAGTGTGCTCCTGGTGTTCATCACATCCACCAGGAGTATTCTTTCTTTCTTTCTTTTTTTTTTTCTTTATGTTCAGTTAGCCAACATATAGTAAGTACATCATAAGTTTTTGTAGTAGTTTTCAATGATTCGTTAGTTGCATATAACACCCAGTGTTCTTCCTAACATGTAATCTCCTTAATACCCATAAAGTATTCTTTCTTTGGGGCATTTGTGACGTAATACTTTCCTTAGCTATCCACATACTTTCTACCTCATTCCTTTCAAGTCTTTAATAAAATATCACTTTTTCAATGAAGCCTACTAAAATCACCCAATTTTAAATATACAATTCCAAACAATATTCACATGCCCTATAGCTCTTACTGCACTCTATCTTCTCCCAATACAATTATCACTTTCTAATATACTATATAATTTTCATATTACTTATTGCCTATTGTCTTCTTCCCTGAGAGCAGAGATCACGTCTGTTTTGTTCATTACCATATATCAAGTGCCTAGAAGAATGTTTAGCACAAAGGATGAACCAAAACACATTTATTGAATGAATGAATTTTGACTAGAGGGAAATTTGGTGCCAATTTCTGCCACTAGCTTTCCAAGAAATTAATTTTTGATGGCAGTAGAAAATTTCTTTCTGAGATTTTCTCCCCTATTCCTTTCATAGGAATTGTAATAGTTCATAGTTCAAAAGTAATAGTTTATAGTTGTAATTGTTATAATTGTAATAGTTTATAGTTCAAAAAGTCTGTATATTAAACCAAATTTCAACTCTCTATATATGATGATTGCAGACATTGATTTTGCTCCTTTTGGGTTTGGGTGCTTCATTCTTCTTTGCCTACTCCCATTTGTTTTAAAATTTGAGAAGCATCAAATTTTTATGTTTATTTTGCAGTTTATTACACAGAATACCCTTATTAAGTTCATTTGCATACCTAATTACTTTTGAAGATATACTTTAGCTCCAGTTCTGCTATCCTCGTCCAACTCTCATTCTGACCTTACTTGTTTCAGAGAGAATAAATTTTCTACACCTGAGATTTCTTTGCAACATGCTCTTCCTTTTCCTTTCTTAATCAGAATATAGAAAAAAACCTTTGCTTGTTCTCATATATTAACAAAAGAAAATCTTGGAAATCACATTCCAGGACTTGGTGTACTGACCAACTTCCATGGACAGTTTCATTTGAATCCTGAAAGAAGGCAATTGAATACATTCACTGGTCTGAGTCCCATCTTTCTTTCTTGTTAATATTTATTTTGCATCAATTGTTAGAGATAATTCATTTAGTTACCTAGCAAACTCCTAGCATTTTGTTTTTGACCTGACTCACTTATAGATACTTCTTATAAATGCCAACTCCCTTGCTTATTTTTTATCTTTTCTCTTCTAAATATTTAAAAAAAATTAATGGGACACAGTAAAACTTAAACAAAGATACAGTCATTTCTACTAAATGGATAAGCCAACTAGGACTGTAAAGCTAAGAATTGAAAAGCTAAATGATTTAATGAGGTCTTTTATGGAGCTTATAATAGAGCCAAACATGAAGTAGGTGTCTTAAGTCACAAGGCATGGGATAGCACCACAGGTCTATTAGATCTGTACACAAAGAACATTTATACTTCCTGCCCTCCTGTGCTTTGAAGTTGTGTCTTTCCTATTTGTTTATGTTCATTTTTATGTTTGCTTTTTTTTGTATAAATATATTATTAAAGTCAAATGCATTATGGTGACATAGGTTTTATATTATGTTAAACTTCGAATTCTTGGGGTTTATGATATGATAAAAATTTTCTATGTATTGGCAGAAAGCATTGTAGAGTTAGTGTTCTAATTTTTTTTTCCCTAGCTGTCTCGATATAAATGGAAGCCATATGAAAACATTATGCATTGGCTGTATCTGTCTAAGATCTACAACTGACCAAACCTGGCCCAGTGTCAGTTTACTGTAGTCACTACTCTTGTGTAGTACATTAGTTAGTAGTGAGTGATTCTTTTGGCCCCATCCAACAGATATTCCTTTTCTGTTATCCAACATGAATTCAGATTGCTTGAGTTTAGAATTGGCAGTCAAAACCAGGCTTATTCATATACATGCACATTTTGCTCATGGTAATTAAGAATTTCATTCAGCTTTCAATCTCTGAGGTATGTGGGTGGGAAAGGCAAAAGCAAAATAGTCAAAGGAATTGAAGGATCACTGGGATTTGGTGGCACATTGAATGTGGGTGGTAGTCACTTGTAGAAAGCAAAATAGGAAGTGCCTCCTGAGTCACTGGGCTAACTATCAAGATGTATCATATTTACAAACAAATAGTAGGATAATTGCACACTTGTAATTTATTTTTTCTACTGCAATATAAACAGGATAGAACTAATTTTAATTGTTCCATTTCTTGCCTCTTTCTGGATATCTGATGGTAATTTTTCAAGCATTTTAACAGCCCAGTTGCAGCTTTATGATAAATTTACTTTGATTAAGAGAATTTCTGAATATCTCAAACTGAAATGGAATTCAGAAATTATTTTGCTCATTAATCTGATTTATACAGATAGAAGACTGAGGCACAGGGACTTAAAGGACCTGCCCAATTTATACTCAGATTGGAGACAGAATAGAATCTAGAGGTCCTAACCCACATTTACCATGTTTTCTTCTATATTGCATTGCCTGACCTAGGAATTGCTAATAACTTTAACTTTAAAGTCTTTTTTCCAGATATTGAAAATATTTATCAGCTAGCCTTATAAGTATATTTGAGTTATGATATTCAGTCACTTACAAAATTATTTTTAGATATCACTACAATGTTACAGGACTGGTAAAAGTTAACTGGTGCAACTTCTATTTTTTTACCAAATAATAATCACAAAAATTTTCCCCCACTGCTAAGGTTTATGATATATTAAACTTAGAGTTCAAAATGGCTATAAAAATAACGTGCCTGATTGTAAGTCATTTGTGTTTGTTTTTCCTAAGCAGTGTACAAAAAGATTTGCTAGATACTGCTAAAGGAACATCCATAAGACTTCTCATGGATGAAATGAACTGAACTCACTAGTTTGAAGACTCTGTCAGGGGTCACGCCAAAAAGCAAAGTGTTCTACACTGTTGTACCACATTAACCAGGTAGCTGATTTGCCTGTCAGTAATTAGAACAATAGCCCTGACTTTCTTTAATGGACTCTCAATATTCTATTTCTACATTGCAATTCATATTTACAAGAAACTGAAGTGGAGACAAGAAAGTAAGTCCTGGTAACTTGCATTTAATCAGCTTTCAATTTTTGGTTGCCATTGACTATTTATCCCTCTCACCCCTCACAGCTTCTCAGGACTACATTTGAAATAATACTTGTTGTTGTTTCTTTCTATGGTTTATGATTGGTTATCAATCTGTATAGCAACATGCTGTTCTGCTCTACCATTTTCCCAGTGGGCAGTGCTACACAATAGTGATGGGGAACTGTAATGACACTGCCTCAAAAGTTGCTAAAATATAAACATGACATGAACTTCTTCAATGCATGAAGCTGGATCCCTTTATCAATTTACCTGCATCCTTTTTTTTAATATAGCAATTATGAAAGATGTTAACCCCCTGCTTTCCAAACCTCCTCAAATATTATTTGAATCTAAATGCTCTTTGGAGACACACACTTTAATACAAGTGTATTCTAGGACTTAAAGCACAGTCACTATATTTATGCAATCTCCCTTCTAAGCACATCATATCAGAGGAGATTTAAAGCAGATGGAAATTATTCAATGTAGTTATGAATTGAAAGCTCATAAGGTAACTGTTCTTCAAAGCATTAAGGACACCTGGGCCACTTCAGAATTGCTGAAGTAGGCAATGGTACTTAAACTGAGATTACAACATCATTTTATTTCAAATGGTATTTTTGTCTTTAGTGTTCATGGGGATACCAGCACTTCTCAGTGCTTATTTCATTGTTTTTTTTTTCCCTTGAGTTTAATTAAACTCACCCTAAGCTTGCAAAACCCCAAGGCTGCTGCTTAAGGGTGAGAAGCCCTAGTGTTTCCAGCTTTGACTACACTATGATTAAGAGTCAATTGTACTGTTTGATTAACTGAATAGGCAACAGTTTTACATTTTTAGACAGCAACATTGTTACATAATCAATACCATTCTAAAATTTATTCTATTATAGATGAAATGGCATCATTTTTATAAATATCCAACAAAATTTTAGAATATATTTAATTTGCAGGCTGTAATGCATATGTTCACTGCTTAACAATGCATCGTTTATATTATGCCCAAATATAAAGCCTCATTGTTTACTATTATGGCATTATCTAAGTATCATTTACATAATTTTAAAAAAATCTCAACTTTGTTATTTGTTTCATTTAGTGGTATAGCAAAGATCAAGCTCTTAAGCATTCAAGACATAACTCAATTTCCATTTGCTTACTCAACCCTTTATTGGAAGGTCATTTAAATTGACTGAGTCAGGGTGCCTGGATGGCTCAGTGGGTTGAGCCGCTGCCTTCGGCTCAGGTCATGATCTCAGGATCCTGGGATCAAGTCCCGCATCGGGCTCTCTGCTCAGCAGGAAGCCTGCTTCCTTCTCTCTCTCTCTGCCTGTCTCTCTGCCTACTTGTGATCTCTGTCTGTCAAATAAATAAATAAAATCTTTTAAAAAAATTGACTGAGTCAGTTGCTTATAAATCTAGAATGAATCTTCTCTCTTTTCTGGAATAAGTCAGCACTCAGCTTTAATTTCATACTCATACTTAGGATAAAACAACAGAAACGTGAATAGAAGCTTATATCTTTACAGCAGGTATCAGAATTATATATTGCTGGAAGCCATTCCTACCAACAAACATAAATTAAATACTGAGTCAGAAAAAGGGGACAGGATAGAAACCTATATAATGTGCTCCCACACTACCTACATATAAATGATTGAAACTCTAGAGTAGCACTTCAAGAATGACAATGTTCTGGCTATATATTTTCCTAATAATAAGGGCTAATATTTCTTCAGGAGTTAATATGTATTAAGCATTCTTTTGGGTACTTTAAATGTATTGGCTAATTTAATCTTTGTTTTATGAATTTTTATGAAGAAAAGAATATTATTATTCCCACCATTTAGATACAGAAACTGAAGCATAAAAATGTAAAGTAATACATCTAAGGTTATATGGTTAGGAAGTGATAGGCCCAAAAGGAAGACCCTGGCAATCTGATGCCAAAGTTTCTGTTCTTAACTACCATATTATGGTAAGACACAGAGTCAGCAGCCGAACATATATCAGTATACTGACTTGCAGAGAAAAGTGAAGGATTGCAGTGAGGCTCAATAACCCTGAAGATTAAAAATCTATTCTAGGAACATGATTAATAATGTTTTAATAGCCCAATTAAAATTCAAGCAAATGTCCCCAGAAGCCATATAGTCTGAAGACTGAGTTAATATTCTCGTTATGTACAGTTCTCCCAATAACATGACTGGGAAAAGACATCACTGAATCAAAATTGAAGACCAAGTTAATCTTGTCAAAAATTAATTTCAAATAGTTTATACATTCAGCAGATATATAGTTGGCTACTCACTATGTGCTAGGTAATGAGCAAGGCAATAAGATTTGCATTCTCTCCTTCTGAAAGGAAAACAAAATCACTCACTAGAAGTTCAAGCTGAAATAGAATAAAAATGCAACAAGAGAAATAAAGCACTTAGGCTTTTTCAGAGTTTTTAAGAGGAATAATTCCTGGTGGCTGAATTTAGAAGGCTTTTATTTTAAGTAAGGAGAAAAGGTGTGGCCATGAAAAACTAACTAGTTTAATTTCATGAAAATATCAAGTATCTATATAAGCAATAACGACTGTGGAAGTCTAAAATAAATATGAAAACATTATGGGCTAGAGAAGAGGTCTTAAATGTTAATTTACATGCAAAAACCTGAGGATTTTGTGAAAATGTAGATTCCAGTTCTGTAGGTCTGGGGAAGGGATCCAGGATTCTACATTTCTAACACACTTTCTAGCAACATCTTTGTTAATCCACAGATTACATTTGGAGTAAATGAAAGCCAAAAAGATAATATATATATATATATATATATATATATATATATATATATATATATATATATATAGAGAAGGGGAGGTATAGGCTGAATCTTGAAGGGTGGGTAAGATATTTATAAGTAGAGCAATAGAGAGAGAAGAACAGCAGTGGCATGCAAGAACAGTATAATCCTAGATCAGAGAATTTATGTTGCCAAATACTAGGAAACAGTGGTGGAAAATAGATTAGGACTAGATCTTGAGGAGTGGGGTAGAAAAAAATAATGCATTCCAGGCTAAGAAATTTGAGCCTAGAAAATAGGGAATAACAAATGATACAGTCATATATATATATATATATATATATATATATATAGCAGAAGTTTCTATTTAATTTGAATACGTGGGCCTCAATTTATTTCCATTAAAATAGTTTGACTTTATTTGTGATCCTAAAGCACTGAGTTCTTTATAGAAATGTATATAACATAAAACATTAATTTTGTAAAAATTAGTAAAATTGATTTGCCATTATATTGTTTAAAAACCATGTGAATTGTCATTGTAGTGATAGTGGCATAGTGAAAATGATTTGGAGAATCAATCTATTTACAATGCTTCATTGATGCACTTTCTGAAATTATTATAAGCAAATTTTTATTTTAGTTGGTGTAGCCTTCTGTTTCTTTTCTTTTTCTTTTTTTTTAATTTCTTTTCAGTGTAACAGTGTTCATTGTTTTTGCACCACACCCAGTGTTCCATGCAATATGTGCCCTCCCTAATACCCACCACCTTGTTCCCCCAACCTCCCATTCCCCCACCCCTTCAAGACCCTCATTGTTTTTCAGAGTCCATAGTCTCTCATGGTTCACCTCCCCTTCCAATTTCCCTCAACTCCCTTCTCTTCTCCATCTCCCTATATCCTCCATGTTATATAATATGCTCCACAAATAAGTGAAACCATATGATAATTGACTCTCTCTGCTTGACTGATTTCACTCAGCATAATCTCTTCCAGTCCTGTCCACGTTGATAAAAAAGTTGGGTATTCATCCTTTCTGATGGAGGTCTAATACTCCATAGTGTATATGGACCGCATCTTCCTTATCCATTCATCCATTGAAGGGCACCTTGGTTCTTTCCACAGTTTGGTGACGATGGCCATTGCTGCTATAAACATTGGGGTACAGATGGCCCTTCTTTACACTACATCTGTATCTTTGGAGTAAATACCCAGTAGTGCAATTGCAGGGTCATAGGGAAGTTCTACTTTTAATTTCTTGAGGAATCTCCATACTGTTCTCCAAAGTGGCTGCACCAGCTTGAATTCCCACCAACAGTGTAAGAGGGTTACCCTTTTGCCTCACCCTCTCCAACACATGTTGCTTCATGTGTTGATCCAAGCATTCTTAAGCAAGGTGGTCTTTAGCTTCCAGGTGTTTGAGTTCCTTCCAAACTTTTCCTTGTGATTTAGCTCCAGTTTCAAAGCATTGTGATCTGAGAATATGCAAGGAATTATCTCAGTCTTTTGGTATCGGTTGAAGCAAGGTTTCCTTCTGCTTCAATTTTTTGAAACAATTTCAGGAGAATAGGTGTTATTTCTTCTTTGAAAGTTTGGTAGAATTTCCCAGGGAATCTGTCGGGTCCTGGGCTCTTATTTTTTGGGAGGTTTTTCATCAGTGCTTTAATCTCCTTACTAGATATCAGTCTATTCAGGTTGCCAATATCTTCCTGATTCAATTTTGGGAGTTTACAGTTTTTTAGGAATGCATCCATTTCATCTAGGTTGCTGAGCTTATTGGTCTGTAACTGTTGATAACTTCTGATGGTTGTTTCTATTTCCTTGGTGTTAGTTGTGATCTCTCCCTTTTAATTCATAATTTTATTAATTTGAGCTTTCTCTCTTTTCTTTTGGATTAGTGTGGCCAATGGTTTATTGATCTTATTGATTCTTTCAAAAAACCAGCTTCTAGATTTATTGATACGTTCTACTGTATCTCTGGTTTCTACCTCATTGATCTCAGCTCTAATCTTGATTATTTCCCTTCTTGTGTGTGGAGTTGGTTTGATCTGTTGTTGATTATCCAGCTCTTTAAAGTGTAGAGAGAGCTGATATATTCTGGATTTTTCAATTTTTTTGAGGAAGGCTTGGATGGCTATGTATTTCCCCCTTAGGACCGCCTTTGCTGTATCCCATAGGTTTTTGAACAAAGTGTCTTCTTTCTCATTGGTTTCCATGAATTGATTAAGTTCTTCTTTAATCTCCTAGTTGATCCAAGCATTCTTAAGCAAGGTGGTCTTTAGCTTCCAGGTGTTTGAGTTCCTTCCAAACTTTTCCTTGTGATTTAGCTCCAGTTTCAAAGCATTGTGATCTGAGAATATGCAAGGAATTATCTCAGTCTTTTGGTATTGGTTGAGTCCTGATTTGTGACCCAGTATGTGGTCTATTATGGAGAAGGTTCCATGTGCACTTGAGAAGAATGAGTATTCTGTTGTTTTAGGGTGGAATGTTCTGTATATATCTATGAGGTCCATCTGGTCCAATGTGTCATTCAATGCTCTTGTTTCTTTATTGATTTTCTGCTTTGATGATCTATTACTGAGAGAGGCATGTTAAGATCTCCTACTGTTAATGTATTCATAACAATATGACTCTTTATCTTAATTAATAGTTTTCTTATGTAATTGGCTGCTCTCATATTGGGGGCATAGATATTTACAATTGTTAGATCATCTTGGTGGATTAGCCTTCTGTTTCAAATGAGACCTTACCTAACTATAGTTGGGATAGTTTATTGAGAAGGAACTACACAAAGAAAGCTTTAAAAAAATGAAGAACACTGATGTGAAGATGATATAAATGATTGACTATATCACAGAGCTTGAGAGGCCAGCCTGCTTCTTGTGCAAAATATCAGTGGTAATTAGATCCTAAGAAAATTCACTGAATGTTAGGTTTTATTTCTCCTAAAAATAAAATGGTTGAGTTAGTGTCTATATGATGACAAAATATGTCATCAATTTAATGAAAAATGAGTCAATTTGGTATTTTTAAAAGAAATTTTCTTTCTCTTTTCAACCATGGTTTTGGTCTTGAAGACCTAGCTTTATGGTATTTTTGAAACACAGAATGTTGTACTGTTCCTCCATTATTAAACTGATAAAATTCTACAAATGATAGTTATTACTTGACTCTGATCTAGAAATAAGTAGCACTGTAGAGTATTGAATTTTCTTTATTGTATACAACGAATAACCATTCTTCTCATGTAGAGAAGCTCAAGGATCTCAATACATTCGCCCATCAGAAAAAATGCAGATTTTGTGAAAAGTCAATAAAGCACAAACTCCTGTGGCCTTCCTTGGATTCAGAATTCAGATCACATCAACTGTTAAATGAATAAGAACTATCCACTTCAGACACTGGGAACAGTAAGCAAATAGAGAAATAAAAGTTATCAAAATTGTAAACATGGTCAAATCCCAACTTTAGAACAAATATAACAGCCTTAGCAAAAAAAAAAATGTTTATTTTAAAATTGTATATATATAGACACATTTCTCAGATAATTACTTCAAATGACCAGACTTAATACTAAGCAGGTACCAATGAAAGCAGTCAGTCAGCAAGAGAGCAAACTTCATTAAAGATGCAAATTAAAATTCAAACTTCAAACACTAGAATTCTTGTGGTCCATTATAACATTGAAGATTATTATTCATAATTAAATGTCAGTCTTTGCTGTTTTGTTCACAAGTCTCATGTGGAAAAGATGCTCAGAGAAACATCAAATTAATAGTTACTATAATTTAAAATGAAATTATTCTTATATGCATCTTAAGAGAGTTAGTAGGTTTATCTTGATTTCAGTGATCCTTGTAAAAATTTACTCTACATTAAAGGATATTAGGGATTTTAAGGATTTTTAACTTGATTTTATATTCTTCATATAGCCAACAACCAAATTTCCATGAAAATTATATTTCTCAGTGTACCTGGAACAAATTTGAAAATTTCCAGGTCCAGATCTATAGCAATAATTTTCCTTTCCATTAAAAGTATTTCAATTTGGGGGGCACCTGCGTGGCTCAGTTGGTTAAGCAACTGCCTTTGGCTCAGTTCTTGATCCTGGAGTCCCAGGATCAAGTCCCACATAGGGCCCTCTGCTCATCAGGGAGCTGGCTTCTCCCACCGCCTCTCTCCCCTTTCATGTTCTCTCTCTCTCTCAAATAAATAAAATCTTAAAAAAACCCAAAAACAACTATTTCAATTTGGGGACACCTGAGTGTCTCAGTTAGTTAAGTGCCTGCGTTCAGCTCAGGTCATGATTCCAGGGTCCTGGAATTGAGCCCACGTTGGGCCCCCTGCTCTGTGGGGAGCCTGCTTCTCCCTCTCCCTCTGCTAGCTGCTCTGCATACTTGTGCTATCTCTTTGTCAAATAAATAAATAAATAAAATCTTTAAAAGAAAAGTATTTTAATTTGAACTAGTAGAATATTATTTGCAACACAAGGTGAGAAGTATGAGAGTTTAGGTTTAGAGATTAGAAAAATATTGACCATATTTTTGATGAGCTGGATCAGGAATATAAATTCTGCACCATGTTCAAAGTGTAAACAAGAATTTTAACCTATGGTCAAGGTGGAGTAACAGGGACCAGATTTACTTTCCTGCCTAAAACATCAGAAAGCTATACAAAATATATATGAAATGACAGTTAAGACCCTTGATATCAGACAACAAAGGTCAGTGATTGCTGATGGATGGAAAAGAAGCAAAATGAGCCATATGACCGCTCTAGATTGCTGATTTAAGAGTTTCTAGACCACTACAGGGAGGGGGAAAACCTGGCTGAATTTGACTGATAACCTGAGTTCAGAAGACGTAATTAGAGAGATCATGGCAGCTTGAGTTTGTAGGATACAGTACTGGAAAGGGAGAAGCAGTACAGAGAGAAAATCCCAGAGATCTACAGAACTTTCCTAGAGTTTTTAGCAGAGTGCTGATCTTGGTGCCCTTGTGAAGAGACTCAGGAAGAGAACTGCATGAAAATATTAGCAGGAACAGTATCCAGCATTTCCACAGGGTCAGGAATAGTGCCTATTTCCACGAGTTAGAGTGGCAAAACTTATAGTTGATGAATAGAATACTCAGAAGAATATTGTGTCAGTGGTGGGGAATAATTGGCTTTAGGTTAAACATGGCTCTGGTTCTGCATAACGAATCTTAAAAGGCAGACCAGAAAACATCAAATTATTCTCAGTTAAATGCATCCCAAAATAGAGCTCAAACTTTTTAATATTGAACACCCAGCATTGAGATGTGATAATTAGATGTCCTTCAAGAGAAACTGCCATGAAGTATCTGGTTAACTGACAGCCTCCAGATTATTCACTCATGAATGATAATGCCACACATACTACCTGGCTTTCCCAGCCAGTGGTGGAGCATGATAGGAGCATAATGAAGACTGAGAGGAGCATAATGAAGGAGCATAATGAAAACTTATTCCTGCCCAGTAGGGTATTCTTCTACCAGGTCACTGTGGTTCAGGAACCTCCAGTTTACTTGGCCGAGGCTTTTAAAAATAGAGCTATAGTCTGAGTCTCTTGCTGCCCAATCTTTCTTCATTACCCTCTTTTTTCACATGTGTCATACCTGTATTGTATTCTTAGGGCTCTTCCTGCCTACTCTATCTCCCTCTATCTTCAACCGTCATAGGTGTTTTCTGCAATTAATCTCTTTTTTTAAAAGATTTATTTATTTATTTTAGAAAAAGAGAGAGAGAGAGAAAGAAGGAGAGAGAGTGAGAATAGGGGGAGGAACAGAGAGAGAGGGAGAGAGAAGCACAAGCAGACTCCCCACTGAGTGCAGAGCATGATGCAGGACTTGATCTCATGACCCTGAGCCCACAATCTGAGCTGAAACCAAGAGTCAGATGCTCAACCAGCTGAGCCACCCAGATGTCCTTCTTGGTGTTTTTAATACACTATCTCTTTTAATTATTCATAATAATCCTATGACATACAAATTATTAATTAACCCCCCCCCTTTTTTTTTTATAAATGATGAAACAAACATAGAGGAATTAAACAACTTCCCCATGTTCACACAAGTAGGAAATGGTCAAACTAGGTTATAAATCCAGGCAGTCTCCTGCTTGGAGCCCACACTTTTCATTACTACGTCTTTTAATCTGTATGCCTCAGTTGGTTTCTCCAACTCTATGACTCTCACTAGCTTCGCACATCTCACCGAGATTTCACACATAGGTCATCAGCTCTCCAGGCCAATTCTTGAACCAGGTATGCTCTAACCTAGATCCAGGGGCCCATACAGCAAAATGTGTCTCTGTACTAGCCTTCTGACCTCAAAGCTGACAGAACCTCAGGATCCTACAAGACCAAAGATGTTACTCTCTAAATGTCAAGGGAAGAAAGATAGCACATTGGAAAACATGGGTCCCAGGAATAATCACTCCCTTTGGAATGCCTAAAAGAAAGAGTAAGAATTCAGAACACTTTTGTGCACAAAAAGAAAAAAAAATTGATTACAATAACTTTGGTTATGCTGCTAAAATTGTAAGTGTTCACAAAGATAAATTACTTTTAAAAGTACTATGGGGGGGCACCTGGGTGGCTCAGTCAGTTAAGGGTCTACCTTCAGCTCAGGTCATGTTCCCGGGGTCCAGAGATTGAGTCCCATGTCAGGTTCTCTGCTCATTTTGCAGTCTGCTTTTCCTTCTGCCCCTCCCCCTGCTTGTGCTTGCATGTTCTCTCTTTCTTTGAAATAAATAAATATTTTTTTAAGTATGAAAGGAATTTGATGAGTTTAAATTAAATTCTTGATATTCTCTGAAATTGTAGAATTCTGGCACTGATGTTGATCCAAACAGTTGGTTTCTAGGACCCATACATTTACCAACACTGGTATAAGATGGTAAATGTTCACATTAAAATGTTTAGTAAGATGTGATCACATGATATTTGCTTTATACTTACAATTACCAGGGTGTTTAGTTGAGGCTAAATGAAAGCACCAGAACAAAAGGACGCTGGTAGTGTATATTCAAGTAATATCTAGGGCTCTGAATTATGCAAAATTTAAAACAATGTTAGTCTTATGAAATAACTGGAAGAAAGAAATCCTTTAAAAAAATTCACAGAATTGGCTTTTGGTTCTTTTCAAATTCATATGGAATCACAAATGGGTTATGGATTCTGGAAAGCTACAAGACATCAGTGTAAACCCAAAAACAAGGATGGACAATCTTGTTCAGATAAAATTAGAATGGGCAGTCTGAAACCTAGAAATCTTTAACAGAATCAGAACCTCATTAAATTTAGAAGTTTCAATGAATATTTTTAGCTATATGTCTCTCAAAATTTTAAGTTTGTTTTGAAGTAGGAATAAGAAATAAATAAGTTCATTTTATATGGGTTAGGTCTGCTTTTACTTTTGAAAGTGTTTGATAAGTTTAATTAATATGGAATAATAGTAATAGTTTAGGATAGCCAGGTATCAAAGCAGTTCTTGATGAAAAGAAATCAGGAAAGATTAACCAATCAAGATAAAATCAGAAATATTTTGCGCTTTTAATTTTCACATACTTATAAATGGATATGATGAATGTTATTCACTGTTACCATAGTTTCTAATAAACTAGAAAACTATAGCTGTAATAAACAAGTTGTCTTCAGTTCTATTTTTAATTACTCTGTTCCTACATTGAAAATAATTTGAAGACTGTTAAATTGTAAGAATTGAATACAGAAATGCAAGGTTTAGTAGTGTTACCCTACTTTTTGGATTTGCTAATCTTGAGCTAAGAGGCACTAACTAGTTTGCATTAAAATTTATTTGCTACACCACTTTACATGGTGTCAATCATGGAACAAATTTGTATGGATAGAATATTTGCATATCTGATTCTAGTTTTTGTACCATTCATGGAATCATCTTTAATTATACATTAATTTCTCTGGGAAGCTAAATCTTTATTTTCTCTCACAGATGAGCCCCACTTCTGTGTTAAAAATGCACTAGAGAAGTTTTACATAGGAGGCTTCATGTATTTGTCAATCATTTTTTTGGCAATACCAAATTTTACTAATATTAATTTCTTTGATGACCAAATGTCAATGGTGCCTTCACATTGTAACATGATTCACAAAGCTCTTTAATGCATCTAAACTTAATTTTGTAATTAATGAATAAACAGAATAGATACCCGGCTTTCTGATGAAAAAACTGAGATTTTTACCTGACTCTCTGGCATAATGTTCTCTATTCAAACGTTGTTCCAACAAATGGCCAGAACTGCTCAGATTCAGCAAATATAAGGTAAATAATAGTTCATGAAAGCACAACTGGTGAATAGGAGAAAACACAGACAAAAACAGAGTACAAATAAAGAATGAGTTCTTTCTTCATAAACAAAGGTGTTTTGTGGTGTGTCAAACATCTAAATATCTACTACAATATTATGGATATAGCAAGTGCTCAGTAGACAGGGAGATAAAGGAAGTGTTATAAAATAGATAGAACATAAGCCTTATAAATAATCACTTCTGGGTCCAAATCCAGCCTGTGTAACTTGCTAGCTATTTGATATCACCTGGCTATATCAACTCTCTATCCTGATTCCTCATCAGCAAAATGGGGATGATGATAATGATGATGATGATAATGATGATACTTATCTTTTAAAGGGTGATTTCAAAATAAAATAAAATAAAATTTAATTAAAAGTTTAAGAGGCTGACATTTATTAAGTGGTCAAAAATGTTAGGTCTTCTTTCCATTTGGTGAATTTAAGTAAGGAATATGCACAAAACAGAAGAATTTGTAAAGAGTAGACAGTTGTAATCAACAAAAATGGGGTCTCATATAACCAGAATGGATGAATTAGTTTTCTAGACATCCTCTAGAATTTTCATCCAAACATGAAAGCATTATAATGTTGTCAGAAAAATTTCCTTTGTTTTTAGCAAACATTTAATACTGAGAAAGTAACAGTAATATTTGAAGAAAAGATATTTCTGTTAACAAATCTTCACATATTTTCTAATTAACCTATTCAGTTGCCTTTGTTTCAAATTGTGCATAGGTTATGTTGTGTCACTTCACTTACCATTCATACCATGCCTTAAAAATAAGTCATTCAAATTTTTTCTTAATACATGAACACAACGAATTCTCCCTTCTGAAACATCATGGTTTATGATTAAAAATCATTAGAACTTGAAAAATTTCAGAAAGTAATAAACTTCCTCATCATGTTCAAATTCCTATCTATAAAATGTAGAATATAGTTTCCATGTTACTTTTTCTGCATGGTTTTCCCAGTCATACAGTAATGAATGGTAAACAGAGGTCAGGATGAGAAAGGACTAGAGATTATAATATAAAAATCTCTCTGGCCCAACATTCCCCTCCATTTGTTTTAATTTGATTGGTGGCCCAATTCAAGTAAATAAGTTTACATTAAATTGCAGAATCATTTGGTTAATCTTAGATGATCAAAACTAAAATGGTGACAATAGTCAATAAAATTTGAAAGTGTGATGGTTGGAATGTCATATAAATCTGGTGATTTATTTCAAAAACTATATAGACTATAGATATATCTTATTAAATAGCAATATGTCTAATAAGCCGTTTGCTTACCCCTTATGTAAAAAAAAATAATAATAATGATCAGTCTGGCAAACTTTTTTTTTTTTTTTTTTTTTTTTGTAAATAGGTAAAGTTGATTTAGGTAAGTTGATGTGACATAGCACTTCTGTATATTATTTTACTTTTAAAGCACCATGTGATGTAACTAAGATATTACTCTTTGCACTCAAAAAACTTTTGACATTAATTGTGTAATCTTTGAGGACTCTTAAGGCATTATCTGCATAAAAAAGCCGAGTTTTAAAGTTGAAAGTTTAAAGTTAGCTTCAACAACCTAAACCATGTTAGTGCCTGGATTGAAATATATATAAATATTTATTTATTTATTTATTTATTTATGATCTAAATTCTTTAAAATTTAATTTAATTTTACTTTTTTGTGAGAGTTCCAAAATTCATTATTTATGCACCACATTCAGTGTTACATGCAATACATGCTCTCCTTAATACCCAACACAAGGCTCACATGACCACCTGTCCCCTTCCCCTCCAAAACCCTAAGTTTGTTTCTCAGAGTCCACAGTCTCTCATGGTTTGCCTCCCCCTCCAATTTCCCCAAACTCACTTCTCCTCTCCATCTCCCAACGTCCTCCATGTTATTCCATATGCTCCACAAGTAAGTGAAACCATATGACAATTGACTCTCTCTGCTTGACTGATTTCACTCAGCATAATCTCTTCCAGTCCCATCCATGTTGATACAAAAGTTGGGTATTTATTCTTTCTGATGGAGGTATAATACTCTATTGTGTATATGGACTGTATCTTTCCTATCCATTTGTCTGTTGAAGGGCATCTTGGTTCTTTCCACAGTTAGGCGACTGTGGCCATTGCTGCTATGAACATTGGGGTACAGATAGACATTCTTCTCACTACATCTGTATCTTTGGGATAAATACCCAGTAGTGTAATTGTAGGGCCATAGGGTGACTCTGTTTTTAATTTCCTAAAGGAATTTCCACACTGCTTCCCAAAGTGGCTGCACCAATTTGCATTCTTCCCAATAGTGCAAGAGGGTTCCCCTTTCTCCACATCCTTTCCAACACTTGTTCTTTACTGCCTTGTTAATTTTGGTCATTCTTACTGGTGTAAAGTGGTATCTCAGTGTAGATTTTATTTGAATCTCCCTGATGCTAATGATGAAGAACACTTTTTTAATATGTTTGTTAGCCATTTCTATATCTTCCAGACTCTTTATGAAGCCAGCATTTACCCCGATCTCCAAACCAGGCAAAGACCCCACCAAAAAGGATAATGTCAGACCAATATTCCTGATGAATATGAATGCCAAGATTCTCAACAATATCCAGCTAATAGGTTAATAGGTTCTAACAGTACATTAAGAAGATTATCCACCATTACAAGATGGAATTTCTCCGTGGGATGCAAGAGTAGTTCAACATTCACAAATCAATCAATGTGATAAAAGAAATCAATGAGAGAAGAGAGAAGAACCTCATGGTCCTCTCAACTGATGCAAAAAAAAAAAAAAAAAAACCACACACACACACACACTTGACAAGATACAGCATCTGTTCCTGATTAAAACCCTTCAAAGTATAGGAAAAGAGGGAATATTCCTCAATTTCATAAAAACTATGTATGAAAAACCCACAGAGAATATCACCCTCAATGAGGAAAAGCTGAAACCCTTTCCTTTGAGATCAGGGACACAACAAGGATATCCACCCTTGCCAAAGTTGTTCCAGATAGTAGTAGAGGTCCTAGAAACAGCAATCAGACAATAAAAAGAAATAAAAGGTATTCAAACTGTCAAAGAAGAAGTCAAACTCTCTCTCTTCACAGATGACAGATGACATGATACTTAATATTGAAAACCTAAAAGACTCCACCCCTGTACTACTAGAACTCATACACCAATTCAGTAATGTGGCAGGAAATCAATATACAGAAATCAGTTGCTTTCTTATACACCAGAAGTGAAAATCCAGAAAGGGAAATTAGAGAATTGATTCCATTTAAACAGCACCAAGAACCATAAGAGACCTGGGAATAAACCGAACCAAAGAGGTAAAGGATCTGTACTTGAAGAACTATAGAACACTTATGAAAGAAATTAAAGAAGACACAAAAAGATGCAAAAGCATTATATACACTTGGATCAGAAGTATAGACATTGTTAAAAAGCCTAGAGCCATCTATACTTTCAATGCCACCCCGATCAAAATTCCATTGACATTTTTCAAAGAGCTGGAACAAATAATCCTAAATTTTTTTTAAATTTATTTTTTATTTATTTCAGCATAACAGTATTCATTATTTTTGCACCACACCCAGTGCTCCATGCAATCCTTGCCCTCTATAATACCCACCACCTGGTACCCCGACCTCCCACCCCCTGCCCCTTCCTTGGGGTAAATACCCAGGAGTGCAATTGCAGGGTCATAGGGAAGTTCTATTTTTAATATCTTGAGGAATCTCGGGGCACCTGGGTGGCTCAGTGGGTTAAGCCACTGCCTTCGGCTCAGGTCATGATCTCAGGGTCCTGGGATCGAGTCCCGCATCGGGCTCTCTGCTCAGCAGGGAGTCTGCTTCCTCCTCTCTCTCTCTCTGCCTGCCTCTCTGCCTACTTGTGATTTCTCTCTGTCAAATAAATAAATAAAATCTTTAAAAAAAAATATCTTGAGGAATCTCTAAAATGTTCTCCAAAGAGGCTGCACCAACTTGCATTCCCATCAACAGTGTAAGAGGGTTCCCCTTTCTCCACATCCCCTCTAACACATGTTGTTTCCTGTCTTGTTAATTTTAACTATTCTAACTGGTGTAAGGTGATATCTCAATGTGGTTTTAATTTGAATCTCCCTGATGGCTAGAGATGATGTATAGAACCAGAAGAGACCCCGAATTGCTAAGGAAATGTTGAAATAGAAAAAACTGGGGGCAACACATTGCTTGATTTCAAGCTTTACTACAAAGCTGTGATCATCAAGACAGCTTGATACTGGCACAAAAACAGACACATAGAGCAGTGGAACAGAGTAGAGAGCCCAGATATGAACCAGCAACTCTAAGGTCAAATAATCTTCGACAAAGCAGGGGAAAATACAGAGTGGAAAAAAGCCTCTTCAATAAATGGTGCTGGGGAAATTGGACAGCTATGTATAGAAGAACAAACTTGAACATTCTCTTATACCATATGCAAAGATAAACTCAAAATAGATGGTAGATCTCAATGTGAGACAGGAATCTATCATCATTCTATAGGAGAACATAGGCAGTAATCTCTTTGACATCGACCACAGCAACTTCTTTCAAGACATGTCTTCAAAGGCAAAGGAAACAAAAACAAAAATAAACTTTTGGGACTTCATCAAGATCAAAAAACTTCTGCACAGCAAAGGAAACAGTCAACAAAAACAAAGAGGAAACCCACAGAATGGGAGAAAATATTTGCAAATAACAGTACAGACAAAGGGCTGATATACAAGATCTATAAAGAACTCCTCAAACTCAACTCACACAAAACAGATAATCACGTCAAAAGATCAGCAGAAGACATGGACAGACACTTCTCCAAAGAAGAAGACATACAAATGGCTAACAGAAAAAAAAAATGTTCATCACCTTTACCAATCAGGAGATTCAAACCAAAACCACATTGAGATACCACCTTACATCAGTAAGAATGGCCAAAATGAACAATACAGTGATCAACATGTGTAGGAGAGGATGTGGAGAAAAGGGAACCCTCTTACACTGTTGATGGGAATGCAAGTTGGTGCAGCCACTTTGGGAAACAGTGTGGAGATTCCTCAGGAAATTAAAAACAGATCTACCCTATGACCCTGCAATTACACTACTGTATATTTATCCCAGAGATACAGATGTAGTGAAAAGAAGGGCCATCTGTACCCCAATGTTCATAGCAGCAATGGCCACAGTCGCCTAACTGTGGAAAGAACCAAGGTTCCCTTCAACAGACTAACTGATAGGGTAGATATGGTCCATATATACAATGGAGTATTATGCCACCATCAGAAAGGATAAATACCCAACTTTTGTATCAACATGGACGGGACTGGAAGAGATTATGCTGAGTGAACTAAGTGAAGCAGAGAGAGTCAATTATCATATGGTTTCACTTACTTGTGGAGCATAAGGAATAACATGGAGGACACTGGGAGATGGAAAGAAGAAGTGAGTTTGGGAAACAGGAGGGGGACATAAACCAGGAGAGAATGTGAACTCTAAGAAACAAACTGAGGGCTTGGAGGGGAGGGGGGCTGGGGTTTGGGTGAGCCTGCTGATGGTTATTAATGAGGGCACATATTGCATGGAGCACTGGGTGTTGTGCATGAACATGAAGTTTTGAACACTGAAAATAATAAAATTAAATTAAGCTAAAAATAGAAAAAAATAAATAAAAGGTGCTTCTTTACTTTAGACTTCTATAACTGGTGTTTTTAAACCAACAGAAAGTTCTTTTTAGGCT
This sequence comes from Mustela erminea, assembly GCF_009829155.1. NCBI lineage: Eukaryota > Metazoa > Chordata > Mammalia > Carnivora > Mustelidae > Mustela > Mustela erminea. The sequence continues at coordinate 79,771,829 of NC_045635.1, read as the reverse complement.
TCCTCTTATAGCCTGTTAAGAACATAATCATACTCTATTTTCAGAAAACATGATATGTATAGAAAATTATAAGAAATCCTCTAAAAAAACTACTAGAGCTAATAATCAAGTCTAGCAAGGTTGTAGTATACAAGATCAATACACAAAGATATTCTATTTCTGTACATTAGAAAAGTCTGTAAATGAAATTAGGAAAGCAATTCCAATTCTAAAAGCATTAAAAATAACACAATATTTATTTAAATAAAAAACACAGAATTTAGGAGTAAATTCACCCCAAAAAAGATTTTTTATTAATTTATTTGACAGAGAGAGAGATCACAAGTAGGCACAGAGGTAGGTGGAGAGAGGGGTGAAGCAGGCTCTTGGCTTGAGCAGAGAGCCGGATGTGGGGCTCAATCCCAGGACCCTGGGATCATGACCTGAGCCAAAGGCAGATGCTTAACCCACTGAGCCACCCAGGTGCCCTCAAAACACAAGATTTTTACAATGATAACTATAAAAGAAAGAAAATACAATAAATTGAGGGGCACCTGGGTGGCTCAGAGTGCTAAGACTCTGCTTTCTGCTCAGGTAATGATCTCAGGGTCCTGGGATTGAGCCCTATATCGAGCTCTCTGCTCACCAGGGAGCCTGCTTTTCCACCGCCCACCCCACCTGCCTCTCTGCCTACTTGTGATCACTATGTGCTAAATAAATAAAAATCTTTAAAAAAAAAAGAATAAATTGAAACATACCACAGGTTCATGGATTGGAAGACAATATTCTAAGAGAAATACTGACCCAAATTGACCTACAGAGTCAATCCAATCTCTATGAAAATCCCAGTTGCCTTTTTTTTTTTTTTGCAGAAATTGATAAGGTTAACCTAAAATTCATGTAGATATACAAAGAAGACAGAAGAGCCAAAATAATCTTAATAAAGAAGAACAAAGTCAGAGATCTCACACATCCTTATTTCAAAATTTACTACAAGGCTATAGTAACCAAGACTGTGTGGTAGTGGCATAAAATTAGACATACAAATTGATGGAATAGAATTAAGAGTCCAGATATAAGCTCTCATATTTAGGATTAATTGATTTTTGACAAAAAGTGCCAAGACAATCCAATAGGGTAAGAATACTTAACAAATTTCTGGAACAACTGAGTAACCACATGCCAAAGAATGGTGTTAGACACTTATACCATATATAAAACTTAACTCAAAATGAATCAAAGACATAAATGCAAGAAATACAAACCTAAAATCTTTAGAAGAAAACATAGTTGTAAATCATTGAGACCTTGAATTAGTTGATTTTTTAAAATATATTATATCCAAAACACAAGCAATAACAACAAAAAATAAATTGAGCTTTACTGAATTAAAAAAATATGTATTAGTTAAGAAGTGAGATTACCAAAAAATGGGAAAGTATTCATAAATCATATATCTGATAAGGGAATTGTACTTAGATTGTAACAAGTCTTACAAATCAATAGCCAAGATGAATAACCCAATTTTAAAATGGGCAAAGAAGCTGAATAGGTATTTCTTCCAAAGTAAGTATACAAATGCTCAGTAAGGACATCAAAGGATACTAAAAATCATTAGTCATCAAAGAAATGAAAATAAAAACCATAATGATGGTTATACTACCTGGTTTAACAAACAAATTCCAAATTTCCCAAATTTCAGTGGCTTCACACATGTATTTCTGCTCATATATAATCTAATACAACTGTTGACCTTCCATATGATGATTCAGACATTCTGATACCTTTATTTTTGTAGCTTTAGTATCCTCTAGGACCCAAGAATTATCTGTATCTAACTGACAAAAGGGAAGCAAGAGCAAGCAGAGAAGAAACACCTGCTTCTTTATTCTGTGATGCTACTTAATTTCTTCCACAAGCAATAACTTATCCCAAGGCCCCATCTAGATGGTAGAGTAACTTGAAATTACAGTCTCTGTCTGGGCAGCCACTCCCTGTCGCTCTCGCCAGCAAGAACGACCAGGAGACCTCAGCGAAGCAAGCTTTATTTCTGCGTAGCTGTTGGGATCTCTCTCTCCCCCGCCCGTGCATGTCTATATATACCAAGGTTGCACAACCAATCACTCACAGCCACATAGATACAAAATCCTAAGTTCCGCCTACTGGCTCGCATCCAGCCGCATCTTAATGGCGTGTTTACTTTCGGGCGCCGAAAAAGTCGTGCAGCACCGGGGCCCCCCGCGGGCCCAGCCGGAGCAGCTCCGCACCGTCGCCACCCGCGGTGGCGACGGCTTGAGGCAGCGGCGGCCGAGGCAACGAGCGGGCACGGCGGAGCCCAGAAGCATCACCGCGCATGCGCTACAAGCCGCTCGGGCACCGACATCTCCCCCTTTTCTTTTATATTAGGCATGCAAGGCAGGAGATCGTGCCTGTCTTAGGTTGTCAGCTGCCATGAACATGCTTACCCGTCATCGGATAATTCCCCCTGGTTGGAGAACTCCTGGCTTAGGTTGCTATGTGCATGCAGCCAATCTTACCCGTCATTGACTACCGATCTAGCGCTGCCAGCCAGATTTGGGGAAATGTACCAGCTTCCAGTGCCATGCAAGCTTGTACTAGCGCCAACTGTTGCCTACATTGTTGTTTACGTTATGATGCAAAACGGCGGAACATAAGGATTTACAACAGATACCCAATCCCGTAATGGAGCTATGTCAATCTTATCTGCTTAACTCTTTCGACAGATTAGCAGCAATAGAAAGGTCATTATAGGCCACGGAGGTTATGCAAAGTCCAGAAAGTGATTGGATGCATCCGGTCGTCAATAGTTTCTGGAGAATGTCCACTTGTTACAGATGTGGTGAGAGCTACAGCCGCTGCAGTTGCTGCAGCTGCGGAGGCTGCTACAGCCGCAATAATGGCTGCAGTGATCCTAAAGTCTCTTTTATGTCTTGAGAGCAATACAGGCGAATTGTTAGGATTTACAGAAACAGGCATGGGAATGAAAGTAGGTATACAGGAGGGAGGATGGCGGACTCATTCGTCAGTGGCATGGGGAACGGCCAGGCTTTCACTATTGCCCATTGGTGCATCTGTTGAAGGGATGATGGTGTCGCCAGGATCGCTATCAGGCCGCGCATCAGGACGGGGCGGGCCATGTTGATCGATTCTCCTAATCAGTCACTCCGGGACCCAGATAGGCACTTGGGAATCCTGTGGAAAAAGACAAACAGAACCTTGGTGCCATCTTAGGACCGGGTCAGGGCCTCTCCATTGGCCCGTGAGTATATCCTTCCACTTTGCCTGGGCTAGAGTGCGTTCGGTAACCGCTGCATGTCTGTCCACTGCAGATGTACCATTATGGTCCAAGGACAAAAAATTTAAAATGTAAAGGGTGAGAGATGTAAGATCACGGGGTGACTTGTAGTCATCCCCTATTCCCCCTTTTCTTATTTTTTGTAAGCATCGTTTGAAGGTGCCATTGGCGCATTCAATTATTCCTTGACCTTGTGGATTGTAAGGTATACCTGTAGTATGAACTATACCAAATTGACTTAGGAATTGATGGATAGATTTTGATGTATATGCAGGTCCATTACTTGTCTTTATTTGTTTTGGGATACCCCAATCTGCGAAGCATCGTAGGCAGTGTGTGATGACTTGTTTTGAATTCTCCCCCGTGAGGGGAGTAGACATTATGATACCCTAATAAGTGTCCACTGATATATGTACGTACTTTTGTTGCCCGAATTCAGGTACATGTGTGACATCCATTTGCCATAGGTGATTAGCTTGAAGGACAACAGTGAACATAGTCCTATCTTAAAACACATATGAGGGCTCAATTGTAGCCTTCCTTTCTATACATCCTGAAGTACGTACATTGTGCAAGAGGAAATCAGTGGGACATCTTGAATAATAAATCTGTATGTCAAATACCATATGTCATTTTAACAGCAGCGAAGTAGTGAATTAACAGAACTCCGGAAAAAAATTAACTGATTTGAAAACAAGCCTGTACTTTAACAATCTTAAATATCAACTCTCACTTCCAATTCTAACTTTCAAACACTTGGTACTTTTTCCAAGAGTAAATTACAACTGCTTTTGCATGAATCTCTGGTTTAAATACTTGCAGAAAAACACCCATATCATTTTCTACTCAGCAAACATCTGAAATCAGAATAATCTAACATTGGGCATTCTTATTTTACAAACAGCATGAGGCCTCAAAAGTACAAAACCTTGGCATTATAGAAAAGAAATTAGGTGGGTAACAGTTCTATGTGTAACAAGGCTTCTAAAGGGACAACCATTTAGAAATCTACCACACAGTACCCCAAACTTAAACCAGGGTCTTCTACAAACTTTATATTAAATTTGTACAATTTTATACTAAAACTGTAGTCTTTAAGAAAACACTTTACAGTTAAAATAATGGCTTATAGATATTTAAACTGCAGACAATGTTTAACTATAAGCAAAATAAGAGTCCTACAATAGTCATCTTTCACTTTTTCTCAACAATTAACAGGTGGCGCTATAGGCCTACATTCAGGGGTAGGAATTCTTGACCTTCTGACAGAGGGCGCTAGGGAGTCATATTTTTTCCCGGCTTCTTTGTATGTCTTTCCCTTTAAAGGTTCATTAGGGACTTCCTCTTTTAGTTTTAAGTGTGTCATGGCTTCCCCAAGCTCATCTTCAGAGGAGCTTTCCTCTGAATTTTCTCCCCCTCTGCTAGATCCTGCCTTAGAGGCTTCTCTGACCTGCTCTTCGATAACATTTTTAACCGTTTTATGGTTAGAGTCTAGCGGAGTGCCGTTAGCCTTAAGCACCTCCGTCAGTAATCCTCCCATCTTAGTAAACTTTGATCCCATTATTTCTTGTCCTATGCCTAGGAACCCTTTTACTTCTCATCCTATACTTAGGAACTTTCTAACTTCTCGTCCTATACTTAGGAACTTTCTTATCTGAAATTTTGTGCACACTTACCGGATCGTTGCGTTCACTGAGAACTCCTCGGTGTAGGTTTCGGGTTTCCCGGGTTTCGGCACCACTTGTCACTCTCGCCAGCAAGAACGACCAGGAGACCTCAGCGAAGCAAGCTTTATTTCTGTGTAGCTGTTGGGATCTCTCTCTCCCCCGCCCGTGCATGTCTATATATACCAAGGTTGCACAACCAATCACTCGCAGCCACATAGATACAAAATCCTAAGTTCCGCCTACTGGCTCGCATCCAGCCGCCATTTTAATGGCGTGTTTACTTTCGGGCACCGAAAAAGTCCTGCGGCGCCCAGGGCCCCCCCGTGGGCCCAGCTGGAGCAGCTCCGCACCGTCGCCACCCAGCGGCGGCGACGGCTTGAGGCAGCGGTGGCCGAGGCAACGAGCGGGCACGGCGGAGCCCAGAAGCATCACCGTGCATGTGCTACAAGCCGCTCGGGCACCGACAACTCCCAAGTGATAACTGTATGCAATGAAAAAGTTTAATCCTGCTGAATATAAAAAGAGAATTTACTGGCTTATATAACTAAAATTTATGAGAAAATGTCTTCCTTCAGGCATGGATGAATCCCTGGTGTTCCAGCAGTGAAATCAATATTCATAGACTTTGTTTTTCATCTCTAATTAACTCTGCATTAGATTCACTTTGAGATAGTCTTTGCAATATGTCAAAAATGTCCTCCTGCAGGTCCTGACCTTGGAAAGATAGAGATCCATTTTAGAAACATATTTTTCTATTAAAACCTATACCAATCCCTTTAAAGAACTCCGATTGTTCTCCCTTGTATCACATGACTCACTGTGAATTGATCAATTTTTCTGTAGTGTTGAAGGGCTTTGGTTGATGACCTCTGGCTCTTGTGTCCAACCACTGTCAGGAAAGGAAAAGACCCCTAGACTGACAGTTCTATCAGGCAATTTTTTTTTAAAATAAATTTTTGGAGCGCCTGGGTGGCTCAGTTGGTTGAGTGACTGCCTTTTGCTCAGGTCATGATCCCAGAGTCCTGGGATTGAGCCCCACATCAGGTTCCCAGCTCCATGGGGAGTCTGCTTCTCCCTCTGACCTCCCCTCTCATGCTCTCTCACTCTGTCTCTCTCTCTCTCTCAAATAAATAAATAAAATTTTTAAAATAAATTTCTGTTCATAAATGTAGAAGTGTTTCTTTACCAGGGAAAGGGAGAAAAGGATGGGGAAAAGACAAAAAAAAATTATACCCACTTTACATAGATATTATAAAACTATACATGAGGCACTTGGCAAGATTAACTCATTGGAAATCTCTTTAAAACCCAAGCAAAATACAGAGGTATGACTTTGAAGATGCAGAGACTTACAAAGTAGACTGTGAAAATATTTTGAAGTTTGCAAAAGATAGATACCATCTAGACTTATTTTAAGGATATTACAAATGTCTCTCACTCAGAGCAAACAATCATTGGCTTTTCTATGTAACAGTGTTCTCCAAAGTGAAGTGTGTAAAACAATCCTCTGGGTTGTGAGAAGAAAAATATTTGTTTATAATTTACAAGATATCATTGACATAGTCTTACAAAAACAAACCATTAAGTAGTGGAATCTCTTCAACACAGATATGGTAAGTGACCCAGAAAATATTTTGAGGTTCTTTGATTATCCCATGACACAGTATTTAATGAGGTTGTAAAATTTAAAGATGTATTAGACATTTTTCCTTCACTAAAAGATGAGTGTTTCAAGTGTTCCAACCCTTACTCTGATGACAAAAGGCTCTCAGTAATGTGTTACCAAGAATGTTATTTTATAAATAAACACTCCTTGAACACTACATCAAAGACTAATGATGTACTATATGTTGGCTAATTGAACATAATAATTAAAAAAATTGAAAAAAGAAAAAAAGAAATACTCCATCAACAACTTCAAAGTCAAATTGGTATTTTAACACTAATGAAAAAAAATATTTATAGCTCCATTCATGTCATGCAAATGGAAAGGTTTTATTTTTGTTTATGACTGAATATTCTCCTGCATATATATATACTACAATTTGTTTATCCATTCATCAGTGGACACTGGTGAGTTCCATACCTTGACTATTATAATTAATGCTATTACAAACATAATGCATGTATCCATTTTAATTAGTGTTTTTGGATTCTGTGGTTAAATACCCAGTAGTATTGCTGAACCATACACTAGACTGATTTTTAACTTTTTGAGGAAACTCCAAACTATTTTCTACAGTGGCTGCACCAGTCTGCATCTCCACCAACAGTGCATGAGGGTTCCTTCCTTTTTCTCTATATCCTCACAAACATCTGATGTTTCTATTGTTTCTGATGTTAACCATCCTGACAAGTGTCAGGTGATATCTTACTTTGTGTAGTTTTGATTTGCATTTCCTGATAATGAATGATGTTGAGCATCTTTTCATGAATTTATGGGCCATCTGTATGTCTTCTTTGGAGAAATTTTGATTCACGTCTTCTGTCCATTATTTGCTTTTTAGGTGTTGAATCAGAGAGTATAATCCTAAGGGAAATAAATCAGAGAAAAAAAACATAGAATTTCACTCATATATGGAATTTAAGAAACAAAACAAATGAACAGAGGAAAAAGAGAAATTAAGAAACAGATGCTCAGGGCACCTGGGTGGCTCAGTGGGTTTAAACCTCTGTCTTAGGCTCAGGTCATGATCCCAGGGTCCTGGCATCGAGCCTCACTTGGGCTCTCTGCTCCACAGGGAGCCTGCTTCCTCCCCACTCTCTCTCTGCCTGCCTCTCTGCCTATTTGTGATCTCTCTCTCTCTCTCTGTCAAATAAATAAATAAAATCTAAAACAAAAAAAAAAAAAAAAAGAAAGAAAGAAAGAAAAAGAAAAGAAACAGACTCTCAATTATAGAGAACAAACTGGTGGTTACCAGAGGGCGGATGGTGGGTTGGTGGGATAAATAGGTGATGAGGACTGAGGGGTGCACATGGGATGGTGAGCACTGGGCAATGTATGGAATTACTGAATCACTATATTATGTATCTGGAACTAGGATAATATGGTGTGTTAACTAACTGGAATTATTTTTTTTTTAAAAAAGAAAGAGAAAAAAATCTCATTTTTAAAAGAAATTTACAAAAAATACTATAATCTTAAAATGGAATTTTTGGAAATATCTCCAACAATGTGTGACTTGATGACTGACAATTGTATGTCATGCATAAAAACAAATAAAATGTTTATTTGTATCCTTAAAACATTAGTTTTTTTTTTCTTTTTATGTTTTTATTTTAATTCCATTATTTAATATATATTCTTATATTAGTTTTGGGTATACATATAGTAAATTAATAGTTCCATACATAACCTTATGCTCATCACAAATGCACTCATTAATTGACATCACTTATTTAACTCATCCTCCCACCTATGTCCATTCTGGTAACCATCAGATTGTTCTTTATAATTAAGAATCTTTTTCCTGCTTTGACTTCCTCTCTCACTTTTTCCCTTAAATTATTTGTTTTATTTTTTAGATTCTACATATGAATGAAAGCATATGGTATTTGTCTTTCTCTGACTGACTTATTTTCCCTAGCATTCTACTTTCTAGCTCCACCCATGTTTTTACAAATGGCAAGATTTCATTTTTTATGGCTTGAAAATTTTCCATTGTATATGTATGCCACATCATCTTTATCTATCTAGTCATCTGTTGATGGACTCTTGGGCTGCTTCCATATCTTGACTATTGTAAATAATGCTGCTATAAACATAGGGGTACCTGCCCTTTGAATTAGTAGTTCTGTGTTCCTTGGGTAAATACTGAGTATTGATTCCTGGATCATAGGGTAGTTCTATTTTTAACTCTTTGAGAAATCTCCATATTATTTTCCACAGTTGCTGTACCAGTTCTCATTTTTGAGGTGTTAACTTTATAAGTCCTTTATATATTTTTAATATTAACCCTTTATTGGATATGTACTTTTCAAATATTTTCTTTCATTCTGTGGGTTACCTTTTATTTTTATTGATTGTTTCTGAGGCTGAGCAGAAGCTTTCTATTTTGATGTAGCCCTAATGGTTTATTTTTTGATTTTGCTTCTCTTACCTCAGGCTAATGTCAGAGGAGTTACTGCCTGTGTTCCCTAGATTTTTTTTTAATGGTTTCAGGTATCACAATGAGGTTTAAACTGTTTTTTAATTTATTTTTTTGTGTGGTCTAAGAAAGCAATCTTGTTTCATTCTTTTGCATATCACTGTCAGTTTCCCAGCACCATTCATTAAACAGATTGTCTTTTTATCATTGGATATATATATATATATATATATATATATATATATATATATATATGTCAAAGATTAGCCTACCATATAATTCTGGGTTCATTTCTGGATTTTCTATTCTGTTATCTTAGTCTATGTGTCTATTTTTCTGCCAAGACAATACTGGTTTGATTACTACAGGTTTTTTTCCCCGATTTTCATTTAAATTCTAGTTAGTTAGTATTAGTTTAATATTAGTTTCAGATGTAGAATTTAGAATTTAGTGATTCAACATGGCCAGTGATCACCAAAACAAGTATACTCCCTAATTCCCATCACCTATTTAACCCATCCAGCCACCCAGCTCCCCTCTGGAAGCCATTAGTTTGTTCTCTATAATAGAGTCTGTTTCTTTATATTCCTCTCATTTTCCCCTATGTTTGGGTATTTTTGTTTGTTTCTTAAATTCTACATATGAGTGAAATCATATGGTGTCTGACTTCTCTGACTTATTTCACTTAGCATAATACTTTTTGGCTTCATCCATATCATTGTAAATGGCAAGATTTAATTCATTGTTATGAGTAATATTCCTTGATACATACATCACAAATTCTTTTATTTTTCTTTAAATTCAATTAGCTAAACTATAGAACAACATTAGGTTCTGATGTAGTGGTCAATGATTCATCAGTTGCATATAACATCCAGTGCTCATCACATCATGTGTCCCCTTGATTCCCATCACTCAGTTACCCCATTCCCCCACTCACCTCCCTTTCAGCAACCTTCAGTTTGTTTCCCAGAATCAAGAGTCTCTCATGATTTGGCTCCCTTTCTGATTTATGCCCATTAAGTTTTTCCTCTCTTCCCTTATGATCCTCTATGCTATTTCTTATATTCCATATATGAATAAAACCATATGATAATTGTGTTTCTCTGACTCATTTATTTCACTCAGCATGATAATCTCCAGTTCCATCCATGTCAATATAAGTGGTAAGTATTCACCCATTCTGATGGCTGAGTAATATTCCATTGTATATATGAAGCACATCTTTATCCATTCACCTGTTCACAGACATCTCAGCTTTTTCCATACTTTGTCTATGGTGGACATTGCTACTATGACACATTGAAGTGCATGTGTCCCTTCTTTTCACAAGAACATTAATCCAACTATAGTTTATCTGGCAAGGCTGTCATTCAGAATGGATGGAGAGAAAAAGAGCTTCTACAACTATGAGAAACTGAAAAAAATATATGACTACCAAGACTGTTCTGTAAGAAATATTAAGGGAGGGTGTTATAAAAGAAGAAAGACCCAAAGAGTAATATAGACCAGAAATTAACAGAGACTATCTATTGAAACAGTGACTTTACAAGCAATACACTGGCACTAAATTCAGAGCTTTCAATACTTACTCTTTATGTGAACAGGTTGAATCCTCCCATAAAGAGACACAGGGTTTACGATTGGATCAAAAAAGTATGACCCATCTCCATGCTGTCAACAAGAGACTCATTTTGAACCTAAAGACACCTTCAGGTTGAAAGTGAGGGGATGGAGAACAATTTATCATTCCAGTGGACCTCGATAGAAAGCTGGGATAGCAATCCTCATATCAGACCAATTAGATTTTAAACCAAAGACTATAGTAAGAAATGTAGAGGTACACTATATCATACTTCAAGGGTCTATCCAACAAGAAAATCTAACAATTGTAAATATCTATGTTCCCAGTATGGAAGCAGCCAACTACATAAACCAACTAATAACCAAAAAAAAAAAAAAAAAAGAATCATATTGGTAATAATAATATATTAATAGTAGGAGACTTCAACACTCCACTCTCATTAATGGACAGATCATCTTAGGAGAAGGTCAACAAAAAAACAAGAGCTTTGAAGGACACATTGGACCGGAAAGACTTCATACATTCCACCGTAAAACAACAGAATACTCATGCTTCTCGAGTGCACCTGGTACTTTCTCCAGAATGGACTAAATACTCGGTAACAAATCAAGTCTCAACTCATACCAAAAGATTAAGATTATTCCCTGCATGTTATCAGACCACAATGCTTTGAAATTAGAACTCAATCAGAAGAGAAAATTTGAAAGAAGGACACACTTGGAGATTAAAGAGCATCCTGCTAAAGAATGATTGGGTCAACCTGGAAAGTAAAGAAAACTTAAACAATTCTTGGAAACTAATGAGAATGAAAACACATCAGTCCAAAACCTATGGGCTACTGAAAAGGCAATCCTAAGGTAAAAATACATAACCATTCAAGCCTTTCTCAAAAAAAAGTAGAAAAATTCCAAATGTAAGGTTAACCCTACACCTAAAGTAGCTGGAGAAAGAACAGCAAATAAAACCTAAACCAAGCAGAAGAAGAGACATAATAAAGACTGGAGCAGAAATCAATAAAACAGAAACCAGAAAAACAGTAGAAAAGATAAACAAAACTAGATGCTTGTTCTTTCAAAGAATTAATAAGATTGATAAACCTCTGGCCAGATTTACCAAAAGAAAAGGGAAAGGACCCAAATCAAGAAAATCATGAATGAAAGGGAAAATATCATGACTAACATCAAGGAAATAGAAAGAATTATTAGAAATTATTACCAGCAATTACACAGCAATAAATTAAGCAAACTGAAAGAAGTATATGCATTCCTGGAAACTTATTAAACTAAAAAAACTGAAACAGGAAGAAATAGACAATCTGAAAAGACCAATAACCAGCAAGATTATTGAAGCAGTAATCAAAAACCTCCAAGAAACAAGAGTCCAGGGCCAGATGGCTTCCCAGGGAAATTCTACCAAACATTTAAAGAAGAAATCACACCTATTCTACTGAAGCTGTTCCCAAAAAAATAAATTAAAATAAAATAAAATAAAATAAAATAAAATAAAATAAAATAACAGAAAGAAAACTTCCAAAATTGTTCTAAGAGGCCAATATTAGGGGCCAATGTTTTAAAATCCCAAAACCAGGCAAAGAATCCATCAAAAAGGAAAGTTATAGACCAATATCCCTGATGAACATGGATGCCAAAACACTTACCAAGATCTAGCCAGTTGGATCCAACAATACACCAAAAGGTTTATCCATCATGACCACGTGGGATTTACTCCTGCAATGAAATGGTGGTTCAAAATTAGCAAATCAATCAAAGTGATAGAACACATTAATAAAAGAAAAGATAAGAACCATAATATCTTGTCAGTTGATGCAGAAAAAGCATTTGACCAAATAAAGCATACTCTCCTGATTAAAATTCTTCAGAGCAGAGGCAAAGAGGGAACATAACTCAATATCGTAAAAGTCTTATCTGAAAAGTACACATTGAATATTATTCTCAATGGGGAAATACTGAGACATTTTCTCTTAAGGTCAGGAATAAGACATGGATGCCCACTCTCAGTATATTGTTCAACACAGTACTAGAAATCCTAACTTCAAAAATCAGACAGCAAAAAGAAATAAAAGACACTAAAACTGGCAAAGACAAAGTCAAACTCTCTGCCTTCACAGATGACATTATACTTTATGTGGAAAATCCCAAAGACTCCAACCCCAAATTACTAGGAATCATAAAGCAGTTCAACATCATGGTAGGATACAAAATCAATGCACAGAAATCAATTGCAATTCTATACACTAAGAATTAAGTGAAGAAAGTGAATTTAAAGAATCTATATCATTTACAGTAAAACCAAAAACCATAAGATAATTAGGAATAAACCTAAAAAACGAAGTTAAAATCTATATTCTAGAAACTCCAGAACACTTATGAAAGAAATTAAGGAAGACACAAAGATAAGGGAAAACATTCCACGCTTATGGGTTTGAAGAATAAACATTGTGAAAATGTCTATGTTGCTCAGAGCAATCTACACTTTTAATGCAATCGCTACCAAAATACTATCAACATTTTTTCACAGAGCTGGAATAAACAATTCTAAAATTTGTGCGGAAAAAGAAATGACCCTGATTCACCAGGGGGATGTTGACAAAGAAATCCAAAGTGGGGCATCACAATGCCTGACTTCAAGCTGTATTACAAAAGTGTGATCATCAAGACAGCATGGTATTGACACAAAAACAGACACAGAATAGAGAACCCAGAAGGAAACCCTCACTTCTAGGGTCAATTAATATTCAACAAATCAGGAAGGAATATCCAATGGAAAAAAGACAGTCTGTTCAATAAATGCTACTGGGAAAATTGGAAAGGCAGATGCAGAAGAATGAAACTGGACCATTGTTTTACACCATACACAAAGATAAACTAAAAAAATATGAAAGACCTAATTGTGAGATAAGAATCCTTCAAAATCCTAGAGGAGAACACAGGAAGTAACCTCTTCGACATAGACCAAAGTAACTTCAGGCAAGACATGTCTCTAAAGGCAGGGAAAACAAAAGTGAAAATGAACTTTTGGGGCTTCATCAAGATAAACAGCTTCTGCACAGTAAAGGAAACAGTCAACAAAATTAATGGGGACCACACAGAATGGGAGAAAATATTGCAAAAGACATTACAGATAAAGGGTTGCTATCCAAGATCTATAACAACATCTCAAACTCAACACCCAAAATTAATTAATCTAGTCAGTAAATGGGCAGAATATATGAATGGACAATCTAAAAAGATACACAAATGTCTTATAGAAATATGAAAAAAATGTTCAACACCACTAGTCATCAGAGAAATGCAAATCAAAACCAACATGAGATACCACCTTACACTAGTTAGAATAGAAAAAAATTAACATGATAGGAAACAAAAATGTTGGCAAGGATGTGGAGAAAGCAAACCATCTTACACTGTTGGTGGGAATGCAAGCTGGTATATTTACTCTGGAAATAAGTACGGAGGCTTCTCCAGACATTAAAAATTCTACTACATTATGACCCAGCAATTACAGTACTAGGTATTTACTCAAAAATACAGATGTAGTGAATATGAGATGCACATGCAGCCTAATGTTCATAGCAGCAAAGGCCACAATAGCCAAACTCTGGAGGGAGATGAGATGACATTCAACAGATGAATGGATAAATATATATATATATATATATATAGTATAATATAATATAATATAATATAATATAATATAATATAATAATATAATATAAGTCACCAGAAAGGGTGAATACCTATCATTTGCATTGACATGGATGGACCTGAACCCTGCATCGGGCTCTCTGCTCAATGGGGAACCTGCTTTTCCCTCCACTTTTTCCTGCCACTCCCCCTGCTTGTGCTCTCTGTCTCTGTCTCTGTCTCCATTTCTCTGTCTGTCTCTGTCATATAAGTAAATAAAATCTTTAAAAATTAAATGGAAGGAAAAATTTCAAGATTATTCTGTGAGGCCAGAATTACCTTAATTACAAAACCAAAGACCCCACCAAAAAGGAGAATTAGAAACCAATATCCCTGACCAACATGGATGGAAAAATTCTCACCAAGATACTAGCTAATAGGATCCAACAGTACATTAAAAGTATTATTCACCACTACCAGGTGGGATTTATTCCTGGACTGCAAGTGTGGATTAACATCCACAAATCGATCAATGTGATACACCACATAAATAAAAGAAAGGATAAGAACAACATAATCCTCTCAACAGATGCAGAAAAAGCATTTGACAAAGTATAGCACGCTTTCTTGATAAAAACAATTTGCTTTGTAGGATAGAGGGGACAACCTCAATATCATAAAAACCATACATGAGAAACCCACAGGGAATATCATCCTCAATGGGAAAAATGGAGAGCTTTTCCCTCAAGGACAGGAATAAGACAGGGATGTCCATTCTCACCACTGTTGTTCAATATTGCACTGGAAGTCTTAGCCTCAGCAATCAGACAACAAAAAGAAATAAAAGGCATCTAAATTGGCAAAGGAGTCAAACTCCCACTCTTTACAGATGACATGATACCATATGTGGAAAACCCAAAAAATCGTCAGCAAAATAATTGCTAGGACTGATATGGGAATTCAACAAAGTGACAGGATATAAAATTAGTGTGCAAAAGGCAGCAGAAAGAACTCAAGGAATCAATCCCATTTACAATTGCACCAAAAACTGTGTGATTCCTAGGAATAAACCTAACCAAAGAGGTAAAAGATCTGTACTCTGAAAACTATAGAACACTAACAAGAGAAATTGAAGAAAGCACAAGGAAATGGAAAAACATTCCATGCTCATGAATTGGAAGAACAAATACTGTTAAAATGTCTATGTTACCCAAGGCAATCTACACATTCAATGCAATCCCTATCAAAATACCGAGGACATTTTTCACAGAGCTGGAACAAACCATACTAAAATTTGTATGGAATCAGAGAAGACCCCAAATATCCAGGGGACTGTTGAAAAAGAAAACTAAATCTTGAGTCATCACAAGTCTGGACTTCAAGCTCTATTACAAAGCGACAATCATCAAGACAGTATGGTACTGGCGCAAAAAGAGACACACAGATCAGTGGAACAAGAGAGAGAGCCCAGAAAAGGACCCTCAACTCTATGGTCAACTAATCATTGACAAATCAGGAAAGAATATCCAATGGAAAAAAGACAGTCTCTTCAACAAACAGTGCTGGGAATATTGGACAGCCTTATGGAGAAGAACACAACTGGACCATTTCCTTACATCACACAAAAATTAGACTCAAAATGGATGAAATACTTAAATGTGAGATGGGACTCCATCAAAATCCTAGAGGAGAACACAGGCAGCAACTTCTTTGACCTTGGCCACAGCAACTTCTTGCTAGACACATCTCCAAAGACAAGAGAAACAAAAATAAAATTGAACTATTTGGACTTCATTAAGATAACAAGCTTTTGCACAGCAAGGGAACCAGTCAACAGAACTAAAAGGCAACCAACAGAATGCGAAACAATATTTGCAAATGTCTGATCAAATAAAGGGCTAGTATCTGAAAACCTATAAAGAACTTATCAAACTCAGCACCAAGAAAAATAAATAATAGTAATAATAATAATAATAATAATAATAATAATAATAATGCAGTCCAGAAACAGGCAGAAGACATGAAGACATTTCTCCAAGGAACACATACAGAGGCCAACAGACACATTGAAAAATGCTCAACATTACCAGGCATCGGTGAAATACAAATCAAAACCACAATGAGATACCACCTCACACCTGTCAGAATGGCTAAAATTAATGAGTTAGGAAATGAGAGATGTTGGCCAGGATGTAAGAGGGACCTTCATATGCTGTTAGTGGGAATGCAAGCTTGCGGAGCCATTCTGGATCCATTCAAAAAACAATTATTTTTGATGGGACTTCATCAATAAGTTAAAAATAGAGCTACCCTATGACTCAGCAATTGCACTACTAGGCATTTACCCCAACAATACAAACATAGTGATCTGAAGGCACACCTGCATCCCAATGTTTAGACCAGCAACATCCACAATAGCCAAAAAATAGAAAGAGCCCAGATGTTCATTGACAGATGAGTAGTTAAGTAGACAGATGAGTATATGAGTAGACAGATGTGTATATATACATAATAGAATATTACTCAGCCATAAAAAAGAATGAGGTCTTTCCATTTGCAAGGATGTCAATGGAACTAATGTGCATTATGTTAAGTGAAATATATCAAGCAGAGTAAGACAATTATCATGTGATCTCACTGATGTTGAATTTTAGAAACAAATCAAAGGATCATAAGGGATGGGAGGGAAAAATGAAACAAGATGAAATCAGAGAGGGCGACAAACCATAAGAGACCCAATCATAGCAAACACACTGAGTGTTGCTGGAAGGGAGGGGCATTAGGTGATGGGGAACTGGGTGATAGACATTAAGGAGGGAGTGTGATGTAATGAGCACTGGGTAATATATAAGACTGATAAATCACTGAACTCTACCTCTGAAACTAATAATACCCTATATGTTAATAGGTTGAATTTAAGTAAAAGAATAAAAAACAATAGCATTTTTCTTTTTAAAATATTTTTATTTATTTATAACAAAAAGAGAGATTGCAAGAGAGGAAACACAAGCACAGGGAAGCTGGAGAGGGTGAAGCAGGCTCTCTGCTTAGCAGAGAGCCTGATAAGGGGTTCAATCTCAGGACCCTGGGATCATGACCTGAGCTGAAGGTAGACACTTAATGACTGCGTCCCCCAGGTGTCCCCAAATAACATTTTCATAGAAGGAGGACAAATAATGTTAACATTTGTATAGAATTACAAAAGATCCTGAGGAGCCAAAGCAATCTTGAAAAAGAAAAACAAAACTGGATGCATCACATTTCCCTATACCAAGTTATGTATTACAAAGTGGTAATAATGGAAATAGTATAGTAATGGCATGAAAATAGGCACGTAGATCAATAAAACATAACAGAAAATTTAAAATAAGCCCTCAATTATATAGTCAATCTTCAACAAAGGAGGAATGCATAAACAATGGGAAATATTCTCTTCAACAAGGGTGTTGGGAAAACTGGACAGTCACATGCAAAAGAATGAAACTTGACCACTTTCTTTTACCATATACAAAAGTAAACTCAAAATGGATTAAAGACCTAAATGTGTATCCTGAAACTATAAAAATCCTTGAAGGGAAAACACAGACAGTAATTGCTCTAACACTGGTCATAGCAACATTTTTCTAGATATGTCTCCTGAGGCAAGAGAAATAAAAACAAAAATAAACTATTGGGACTACATCAAAATAAAAAGTTTCTGCACAGTGAAGGAAACAATCAACAAAACTAGAAGGCAACCTTCAGGAAAGGAGGAGATATTTGCAAATGATATATCCAATACAAGGTTAGTATCCCAAATATATAAAGAACAGATACTTTGGTGAGTGCTGTGAAGTGTGTAAACCTGGTGATTCACAGACCTGTACCCCTGGGGATAAAAATATATGTTTATAAAAAATAAAAAATTAAAAAAAAAGAACAGATACAACTCAATACCCAAAAAACAAATAATTCAATTAAAACCTGGGAAGAAAACATGAACAGATATTTCTCTGAAGAAACATCTACATGGTCAACAGACTCAAGACAAGATACTAACATCACTCATCATCAGAGAAATGCAAGTCAAAACCTCAGTGAGAGGGCTCCTAGGTGGCTCAGTTGGTTAAGCCTTCAGCTCAGGTCATGATCTCAGAGTCCCAGTATCGAATCACACATCAGGTTCCCAGTTCCACAGGGAATCTGCTTCTCGCTCTGACCTTCTCCCTTCTCATGCGCTCTCTCATTCTCTCTCTCTCAAATAAATAAACAAAATCTGTAAAACAAACAAACAACAACAAAATCTCAGTGAAATATCACCTCACACCTGTCAGAATAGCTAAAATCAAGTGTTGGTGAGGGTATGGAGTAAAAGGACCCCTCTTGTGCTGTAGGTGGGAATATAATCTTGTGCAGTCACTCTGGAAAACAGTATGGAGGTCCCCCAAAGAAAAATAAAAACAGAACTTACCCTAGGATCAAGGAATCACACTACTAGGTATTTGCTTGAAGAATACAAAAACACCAATTTAAGGGGGTAAATGCATTCCTGTTTATTGCAACATTATTTACAATAACCAAGTGTTAGAAGCAGCTGAAGTGTCCATCAGTACATGATTGAATGAAGAAGTGGCATATATGTACAATGGAATATGATTCAGCCTTAAAAAGGAATGAAATGTCATTTGCAACAACATGGATAGAGCTAAGGAGTATAATGTTAAGCCAAAGAAGACAGAGAAAGAAAAATACCATAGGATTTCACTCATATGTGGAATTTAAGAAACAAACAAACAAACAAAAAAATGAGCAAAGAAAAAAAAAAGGAAAGAGAGAGAGAGAGAGAGTGATAGAGAAAAAGAGACAAACCAAGAAATAGACTCTTAACTATAGAAAACAATCTGATGGTTACCAGAGGGAAGGTAAGTGGGGGGATGGGGTGGAACTGGATGGGGATGGAGATTAAAGAGTACAGTTATCATTATGAAATTAAAAAATAGAATACAATGATTTTAAAAAGTATGTTATTAACACTTTAATTTAATTTATGATATCTTAAGCTTCCTTGTAGCTTACAAATATTAAATGCATCTTACAGACCTTTGTATTCATTCTGAGGCACTTTTAAATATAAACATACTTATTATATTTTAAGTTATTATTTATTTATTTTTATTATTTGCTTACTGTCATTTCAGTAGAGACCATAAATACATCAATTATAATTAACCTTCACTCAACAATATCTGAAGTCTAACTATGTGTTCTTATTGTATTCCACATTCTCTTTATAAATACAAGCATCATCTCTCTTTTGTTCACTGCTGCTGAAAAATAAATGACTAATGAAGGAACAAAGACTAGAGCTATGGGAATATAAATATAAACACCAAGTGGTCCCTGTCCTCAAGAAGTGTATAGTCTTACTATGAAGCATATAAAATATAACTAACTGCAAAATAATAATTGATATGTACCATAAGAATAAAACGGATCATTTCTATTATATTTCTGAGAAGTTAGAGATTACATTAAATTAAGGAATCAGAAAAATCTTCATGGATGAGATGAGTTTGCATTTGGACTTTAGTAATTTGAATATGTTGAAATAGGAAGGGAAGGCGTTAGGGGTAGAAGAAACAGTTCAGACAGGAAACATGAATTATATATGGAATGTAGTGTATTGAAAAGGGAAAAGTGAGCACTAAGGCAGAAAAGGGTGGTAGCAGCCAAGCAAAATACTTTAGAATGCTTTCAACCATCAGCAGGTGAAGTTATCTGACTAGAAAATGGGAATTGTTACAATAACCTGATGAAAGATAATGGCCCAGACTATAATGAAAATGAGAAAGGAAAACAAACCAAAAGACTATTAATCTTTCTCTGATAAAGATTTTGCAAGATCCTCAGTCTCCTAAAATTTCATCTAGTTTTCTACTGGAGCCAGTTTCCAGAGGATTAAATGTACAAAGAAAATTCCAACCAAATGCATACATATCTCCCAGACAGAGTTTTCACTCTAAATCTCCTTCCCTGGTGTTAGGAATGAGGTGTATGTGAATCCTTAAAAGGCTTGGTTTTGCCTTTAAGAGTCTATCTGACCTTTTCCTCTAGATTTCCCACATCTCCTGTGGGAAAACACAAAATGCCAAAATTAATTAATTAATTAGTAAAATAAAATAAAATAAATTCCTCCTTTCTATAGCCTGGGGAGAACTATATACTTCCTACTCTCCTATTCCTGGGCCCCACCCAAATTGGACTCAGCCCTTTGTACCATGGAAAAAGTAGCCAAGTTCCAAGGAAAATTAGAAAGTGGGCCTTTTAGGTTGTCCAGTTCTGGGAGGAGATTATCTTTCAAGGAGAAAAAGAGAGAAAGGACAGATCCCAGGAAAGACAGATTTTACTATGCCCTTCACTCAACCTAGGAAAAGTTCCATGCCCTACTATTTCTACTACAGAGAGTTTGGAGAAATGGTGAAAATTATGGGACACTGATGCCAGCCTTACTGGTTTCAAATCCTGTTTCTGACACTTACGTGTGACTTTAGACAAAATATTTAAAACTCCCTCTGCCTTCATTTCTCTGTATTAAAAATGGAGACTATAATAGTACACCAAACTTAGTGTCACTGTTACAATTAAACAGGGAAATGTTGATAATATGCTTATAAGGTTACTTCATCCTTTTTGTGCTTACTTGATGTGATCTCTTGTTTTTCTAATTAAGTTTTAACCCATGCCAGGAGCCACTACTACTTAGAAAGGGACAGTGGCAAGAGAGCTGAGTAAAAATTAAAATCAGAACATATGCATTTAGGGGTGCCTGTGTGGCTTGGTTGAGCAGCTGCCTTCAGCTCAGGTCATGATCTCAGGGTAATGGGATTGAACCCTGCATCAGGCTCTTTACTCAGCAGCAAGTCTGCTTCTCCCTTTCCCTCTGTGACCTCTCTCCCTTTTGCTATTTCTCACATAAATAAATAAATAAATAAATAAATAAATAAATAAAATCTTTAAAAAACAGTTTATGGATGCAGAATTATAATTAATAAAGGAATAGTGGGTAGACACAGGGAAGAAAGAAAAATAATACATCAAGATTTCACACCTGAATGACAAAAGAGATGGAGAGTTGCACACCAAGAGAAGGAGCAGGTAATATGGCATGTGTGCTGTTCACTTTTAGGTTCATGATGCCACACAGTGTACCATTGGCAAATTACAGATACTAAGCACAGAAACCAAGTATATCCATCAATTTAGGTTACTTTATGGTGTGGTAACAAAAAATCACAAAATCCCAAACAATGAAAATTTATTTTCTCATTTAAACTAAGGTCTTCTTCTTCTTCCTTTCTTTCTTTATTTTTACTTTTCCCATATATATATATATATATTTTTTTCCCCGTTTAATCACTGTATTAGTTTCCTAGGGCTGCTGTAACCAGTTACCATAAACTTGGCTTAAAACAACAGAAATTTTTTTGTCTCACAATTCTAGAGCCAGGCACCTGAAATTAGGTAGGACTGCTCTCTCTCTGAAGGCTGCAAGGAGACTTCTTCCTGGCCTCTTCAGCTTCTGGTGGCTCTACTCATGCTTTGTCTGTTGGTTTCACCCCTCCTGTCTCTGCATCCTTCTTTTCCCGTCACTTCTCTCCATATCTAGCTTCTTAGTATTTCTTTTTTTTTTTTTTTTACACTTTCATGTATTTTATTTTTTATTTTTTTTTCAATAAGCATTTTTTTTATTTCCAGCATAACAGTATTCATTATTTTTGCACCACACCCAGTGCTCCATGAATCCATGCCCTCTATAATACCCACCACCTGGTACCCCGACCTCCCGCCCCCCGCCCCTTCAAAACCCTCAGATTGTTTTTCAGAGTCCATAGTCTCTCATGGTTCACCTCCCCTTCCAATTTCCCCCAACTCCCTTCTCCTTTCTATCTCCCCATGTCCTCCATATTATTTGTTATGCTCCACAAATAAGTGAAACCATATGATAATTGACTCTCTCTGCTTGACTTATTTCACTCAGCATAATCTATTCCAGTCCCGTCCATGTTGCTACAAAAGTTGGGTATTCGTCCTTTCTGATGGAGGCATAATACTCCATAGTGTATATGGACCACATCTTCCTTATCCATTCATCCGTTGAAGCGCATCTTGGTTCTTTCCACAGTTTGGCGACCGTGGCCATTGCTGCTATAAACATTGGGGTACATATGGCCCTTCTTTTCACGACATCTGTATCTTTGGGGTAAATACCCAGTAGTGCAATGGCAGGGTCATAGGGAAGCTCTATTTTTAATTTCTTAAGGAATCTCCACAGTGTTCTCCAAAGAAGCTGCAACAACTTGCATTCCCACCAACAGTGTAAGAGGGTTCCCCTTTCTCCACATCCCCTCCAGCACATGCTGTTTCCTGTTACCTTATACCAGTTAGAATGGCCAAAATTAAACTAAGGTCTTCTGATGGTTATCTACAGCTCTGGTCCATTATGTACTTATTCTGGGACTGACATTAGTACTTCAACCCCTCTCTGGGACAGGTTTGATTTCATGGTAGAGGGAGAAGGTAAGAATAGAACAGCACATGTTGATTCCATCTGCTTGAAAGACACATCTATTTTATTGGCCAAAGCAAATCACATGGTCAATCCTAGCATCAATGGAGCAGAGAACTCCTTCATGGAGTGTTCCCACAGGTAAAGCCAAAATATGTTTGATGGATATACAATTTATCACATCAGGACTTTATTGTCTATGATCAAAGAAAGAATAATATGATCTCTCTGATATGAGGAATTTGAGAGTCAGGGAGGGGGGCCGTGGGGGTCAGGGAAGGGCAAAAGATGGAACAAGGTGGGACCAGGGAGGAAGGCAAAACATAAGAAACTCTTAATCTCAGGAAACAAACTGAGGGTTGCTTGGGGGGTGGGGGATAGGGTGGCTGGGTTATGGACATTGGGGAGGGTATGTGCTATGGTGAGTGCTGTGCAGTGTGTAAACCTGGTGCTTCACAGACCTGTACCCCTGGGCATAAAAGTATATTATATGTTTATAAAAAATTAAAAATTAAAAAAAATTAAAAATTAAAAAAAATAGATGAATCCCTTCTATTCTGGTACATGGATAATGACCTCTAATAGACAGGATTCAGCAATAAAATTTTCTAAATTGAGACCCCTGGGTGGCTCAGTTGGTTAAGCAGCTGCCTTCGGCTCAGGTCATGATCCCAGTGTCCTGAGATTGAGTCCCCCAGCGGGCTCTCTGCTCAGCGGGGAGCCTGATTCTCCCTCTGCCTCTGCCTGCCACTCTGTCTGCCTGTGCTCACTCTCTCTGACAAATAAATTAATAAAATCTTTAATTTTTTTTTTCTAAATTGTTTAAAACTTAGAAATAAGTTTAGATACACTACAGGAAATAAAAATAAGCAAACAATTGGTGAGTAAGAAGTTACATGGACAGAACTGAAGAGAAGCAATGAATTAATATAGATCTCAAATGTTGTATTATGCGTCCAGAATTGAGTGGGAAATGAGAAGTTGAGGTCTTAGTTAATATAATGTTGATAAAAGTTAAAAAAGAAATTAAGAATTTTTTAAAATTTAAATTCAATTGTCCAACATACAATACAACATTAGTTTCAGATGTAATGTTCAATAGTTCATTAGTTGCATATAACACCCAGTGCTCACCAAATCATGTGACCTCCTTAATTCCATTACCCAGTTACCCCATCCCTCCACTCACCTCCTTTTCAGCATCCCTCAGTTTCTTTTTCCCAGAGTTGAGTTTCTCATTATTTGTCTCCTTCTCTGATGTCTTCTTATTTACTTTTCTCTCCCTTCCCTTATGATTTTTATATTCCACATATGAATGAAACCATATGATAATTTTCTTTCTCTGATTAATTTATTTCACTTGTCATAATACTCTCCAGTTCCATCCATGTCAATGTAAATGGTAGATACTCATTTTTTCTGATGGCTGAGTAATATTCATATATATATATATATATATATATATATATATATATATATATCTCACATCTTTTATTTTAAGATTTTATTTATTTATTTGACAGAGAGAAAGTGAGAGAGCACAAGCAAGGGGACTGTTATAGGGAAAAGGAGAAGCAGATAGTCTGCTGAGCAGGGAGCCTGATGTAGGGCTCAATCCCAGGACCCTGAGATCATGATCTGAGCCAAAAGCAGATGCTTAACTGATTGAGGCACCTGGACACCCCAACATATTCTTTTTCCATTTATTTGTCGAAGGACATCTTGGCTTCTTCCACAATTTGACTATTGTGGATATTGTAGCTATGAACTCTGAGGTGCAGGTGCCCCTTAGTTTCACTACATCTGTATATTTGGGGTGAATATCCAGTAGTGTAATTGCTGGGTCATAGGATAGCTCTTGAGAAGTTATGATAGTTAAATTAAGGTGTCCAAAAAACAAGTAAGTTGCTCTGAAAGGGAAGAAAAAGGAAAACAGGTTGAAAATGATGTGTGTGTGTGTGTGTGTGTGTGTGTGTGTGTGTGAGAGAGAGAGAGAGAGAGAGAGAGAGGAAGAGAGGGAGAGAGGGATTTGGGGAGGGAGGGAGAGAAAGAAATTTAATAGTAGCTTTTGACAATTCAGGTAGCAGGGGAAACAACAGTAGAGTCAAAATCACAGGGAATTTAAATGATTGGAGATAAAATAAATTGTTGTTATTATAGCCAGTACATTTGGCATTATTTAGTACCTTTGCCATATGAGAAGGATGGGGAGGTACTCCAGTTAAGTTTTTTGAGATGGAGCTTTATAGCAGGCCTCTGCAAAAGAAGCTGAAGTTAGCAAATGCTCTTAAAGACTAAATTCTTATTTACCTAAAACTTGCACCTTCCATTTGCACTTAATCACCTGTCCCTTAAAATGTTAATATATTATTATTTATAAATGTATTTAACTTACATATACTATTACATAAAATGGTAATTTTATACAAATATGATAAGAAATATCTGTGACACCCTAAGAAACTGAAGAAATCATTATCAGGGTTTTAAGAACTAAGAATGTGTTTTACTTCCTTGTTTCATCCACAATTACTATTGTGCTTCACCCATGGTAAGCAATCAATTGATAACTGTTGAGTAAATAAAATAATCATAATTTTATTCCTACATTTATGTTTGTTCTGTTTGGTTTTTATTGCAGAAATAATCATTTGAATGACCAGTGAATCAACAATTGTATTTTTTTTTTTGAGCCTTAGCCTCTTCAAATGTTAAATGTAAAGTGGATTATCCAGGATCATTTTTACATCACTATTGAGAAATAATAATCAAAAATGTCAAATAATTTGTATCTAGAACATTCAATGACTTGTTTGGAAGTAAGTTGATAAGGTGATATTTTAAGTTAAGCTACTATGTTTTTCAAATCTTGGTGGTTACTATTTAAATAAAAATATAAAGTAGAATATTTTTAGAATTATGCTAGATCTATGTACCAAACACCCTAATAAAAACTGAAAATACTGAGCAATATCTAGATATTTGTATGTACTCAGGGAACCATTCCCATATATACAAAGTAACTGGATGTAACCATAGAAAAGTCTGACTTCCAAATACATGTTCTGAAACTAACAGGTGTAATGTAAAATAAGTTCCTGAACATAGTAGAATATTTCAGTTTTCATGTAGGACCTTGACATAATAAAAGTTTAACCATGGAAAGCAAAGGTGCCCATGATTGAGTCTTTAGAAATTTGTTTCCCCATGACTTTGCAAATATCATTTCCTTTATTCATTTTTTTTTACTGTAAGCTGTTTTCAATTTTATCTTTATTATTTTTATTCTTTTTAACTATGTTATGTTGGTCACCATACAGTACATCACTAGATTTTGATGTAGTGTTCCATGATTCATTATTTGTGTATAACACATAGTGCTCCATGTAATCCATGCCCTTTTTAAAACCCATCTCCATGCTCACCCACTTCCCAAACCCTTCCATTCTAAAACCCTGAGTTTGTTTCCCAGAGTCCATAGACTTTCATGGTTCATCTCCCACTCCAAATTCCTCCTCTTCATTTTCCCTTTCCATCTCCTAATGCCCTTCATGCTATTCCTTCTGTTCCACAAATAAGTAAAACCATATGATAATTGACTTTCTTCCCTTTACTTATTTCACTTAGCATAATCTACTCCAGTCCCATCCATGTTGATGCAGAAGTTGGGGATTCATCCTTTCTGATTGCTGGGTCATAGGGTAGCTCTATTTTAAATTTTTTGAGGAAGCTCCACATTGTTTCCCAAAGTGGATGCATCAGCTTGCATTCCCACTAACAATGTAAGAGGGTTCTCCTTGCTCCACAACTTCTCCAACATTTGCTATTTCTTGCCTTGTCAAATTTTGCCATTCTAAATGGTGCAAGGTGGTATCTCAGTGTGGTCTTGATTAGAATTTCCCTGATGGTTAATGATGATGAACACTTTTTCATGTGTCTGTTATCCATTTGTATGTCCTTTTTGGAGACAATTCTCCAAAATGTCTTCTGTCCATTTTTTGACTTATTTGCTTTTTTGGGTGTTGAGTTTGAGAAGTTCTTTATAGATCTTGGATATTAGCCCTTTGTCTATAGTGTCATTTACAAATATCTTCTCCAATTCTGTGGGTTTCCTTATTGTTTTGTTGCCTGTTTTCAAGCTATATTACAAAGCTGTGACCACCAAGACAACATGGTACTGTCACAAAAACAGACACAAAGACTAGTGGAACAGAGTAGAGAGTCCAGATATGGACCCACAGCTCTATGGTGAAATAATCTTCGACAAAGCAGAAAAGAAAGAAAAAAACAAACAAACAAACAAACAAAAACAGTGGAAAAAAGACAGTCTCTTTGATAAATGGTGCTGGGAAAATTGAACAGCTATGTGTAGAAGAATGAAACTTGACCATTCTCTTACACCATACACAAAGATAAACTGGAAATGGATGAAAGACCTCAATGTGAAGCAGGAATCTATCAAAATCCTAGAGAACATAGGCAGTAACCTCTATGACATTGGCCACAGCAACTTCTTTCAAGGTACATCTCCAAAGGAAAGAGAAACAAAAGTGAAAGTAAACTTTTGAGACTTCATCAAGATAAAAAGCTTCTGTACAGCAAAGGAAACAGTTGTTTCCTGTATTCGAATAATGCATTTGTTTCTTCATAATGAGAAAAATCAAGAATGCCAAAGCAGGGGCGCCTGGGTGACTCAGTGGGTTGGGCCGCTGCCTTCGGCTTGGGTCATGATCTCGGGGTCCTGGGATCAAGTCCTGCATCGGGCTGTCTGCTCAGCGGGGAGCCTGCTTCCTCATCTCTCTCTCTCTCTCTCTGCCTACCACTCTGCCTACTTGTGATCTCTCTCTGTCAAATAAATAAATAAAATCTTTAAAAAAAAAAAGAATGCCAAAGCAATTCTGTATTTTTTAAACCATAATTTAACTCATGTATTGGAAAGCATAACTATTTCTGACAGTTTCATAAGTTTTGAAAGCATCCTTATCAAACAAAGCTCTAAGAAATGAGAAAATACTTTTGGTTTTTGACTTTTGTTTCTGTATTTGTTGTTGCTTATCCAAATCACTGCAGTTAACTGAGAACAACATTTAATAATGTCCCCAGAAAATTTAAATATATGCTTTTGGAATATCAAATCACTTATACATACTGGTGGAAAAAAAAAAAACAACTATAGGCTAAGAGGAGTTGTGGTGAATGGATGCAGTCAAAATTAGATTCTTCACTTACATTAAAATTGTTACTTTTACCACAACATAATGTCCTGTTTATCAGAAGATTAGTTGACTTTGTTTTTAAAAGTATTCCCTCAATTATGTATACATCATTAAAAATAGTAGTGATGGTTCAAGATATTTAGGAAATTATCATCTAACATGAATAAACCTGATGTTTAATGGATAGGAAGATGTCATCACTATTGAACTAATAAACGAGAGACAGCTAAATAGTAGTCTTTCTTGGACACTTTAAATCATTTAAATTCAAGTGTTTTTGCTCATTTTTTCCCAATAACTTAGACTTTAAAATGCATAGCTTATGGTAGGTACTAATATATTTAAAATGTTTCAGGCACGGAGTATACTATATCACAAAGTCATTTTCTCCAAATTAATATTACATAGCTTTCAGCTTTGTTTAATTTGGCATATAGACAAAAATACTGAGAGATAGCATAAGGCACTCTGACTCCACCCTTCAGGTCAGGCAAACTTGCAAACATTCTGCAGCTCTTAGAACTTATTGTTATGCAGCATATATGCCACTTAATTACAGGGAACTAGGAGGAGTTGGTAATCTAGAAACCACAAGTTGATTAGAGATAGGAACTTCATAATGGACACAATTCCCTTCTGTATATTACTAAGGCATGGCAGAGCAAAGGGAAAGCAAGTGCTTCTGAAACAGAAATCTGTGATTGCTTTGAGAAAGAAAGACAACACAATGTGAGTTTCATCAAGTTTAGCAGCATTTTACTCCATTCTACTTTAAGGAGTATGTTAATTGCGTAATTATGATTTTTCTCTTGCTCATCCTTTATGACACATATGAAGAAGTCTCCTTTGTGTCTGTTCTGGCTGTTTTCAGTGTGTTCTTTTAAAATATTGTTCAGTAGTAAAGAACAAGCAATTTTGTTTGCCTAGAGACCTGACTTTCTATCCCTATCAGCTCTGGCTTTTTACATTTTTCCAGCAGTGTGTCCTGATAATGTGCTTGAAAGAATACTCATGGTACCCGAGTGCCTGCCTTGTGTAGCCAGAGGTATGTGGTTTTTCAAGATAAACTATAACATATCAACATTGTCACATTTAAATCTCAGGTTGTGTAGTCTAGGGATAAAAGCTTATCACATCTGTTAATTATATGAGATGTTGACAATATATAAGATGGTATCTTCCCTCCATCAGGGAAGGAGTGCACAGGCTGGTGAAACTTGGGATGAATAACCAAATGATGATTGGTCATACACAGTGAATGGATGTGCAGAATCAAAACAATCCATGAACAGAACTTTGCTTCCATTGACTGATACCTATACAAGTGTTTCAATGCATGTTGGTTAAGAACATTGTCAAGACTGATTCTCTAGAGATGCATTCTTGCAAAGTGGTCTTTAGCAATATATGTGTGTCTTTCAAGTTCTACAATTTATCATTGTTTTTGACAGTACAAGAAATGTTTACCAATGATAAAACATCCTGGCAAGTGGGTGGAAAACACACAGGTGAAAAGAATGTCTTTATTCCTGTTGCTAGTTAAGTTTATTAAGAATACATAATCAGAAAAATAGAAAAGTTCATCCCCTCACCTTTAAAATGGGACCCCTCATAAAGCAGCCATATTAGAGATCAGATGTCCAGACAAGAATGGAGGCAGAGGCTAAAGATGAAAAAAAAAAAAAAATGATACCATCAGAAGAGGAAAGAAGTGAATAAAATGAAGAACAGCTGAATAAAATCCCTGTTTTCATTTGCCTTGGAAAAACATGTGAGGTGATGGAGAGCCTTTAATTTAGTTTAAAGGCACAGGACTGGAACAGACTGACAAGTGAGTCTGAGACTAGAAGAATGGCAAGCTGAGAATTGCTGTTGATGTTCAGCTTATTCTTTCAGAGAAACTCTATGAGGTATTTCTCAGAGGGATCCACAAAATAGCTACTTTCAACGTATCTAAGAGGTTAAAACCTATACTGGTCTCTTTCATCATCCTTCTTGAAAATAGAAGAAAAGGAGTATTCCTGGTAGTATGTTTAATCTGCATTTCCCCAGCTTGGGAGTCTTTTAAGGGTGGGTTAAGTTACAATGACAGTAATTTCTGATTCTGAACTTAGTAAAAATTGTCAGAACACCACCTTCAAGTCTTTCCCTTGTCACTAGCAAAGTCTCTGGGTGGCATACACCTTCTCAGAGATCAACACTGTGATTATCCTGAACAACTGCTAGTGCTTACTTATTTCCTCTATCCCAAATCATCCTCTGTTCCAGTGATGTCAGCTGACCTTGGTATATTCTGACCATTCATCATTGCCTCATTTTAATGACTCCTCCCATAAATATATGGCTTTCGTTACTACTAATTGGGGTCACTCTACATCCTAGTTAGTTCAAGACCATCACAAACTAATTCTGTTGAGCCATAATAATTCTTTATAGTGCTATTTTTATTGGAGATGAACTATCTTACATTAGTTTATGATTCTTGTTTAATGAGGCTCCCAAATAGATCAGTCTAACTCAGTTTCTTACCTTTAAGATGCTTTTAAATTTTTCTGTTTGTCTTGTTCTTTTGAATTCTTCCACCTTGTGATATATCAGAAAGAGCATAAATTTGGGCACCTAGTTGATATGTGTTCAAATCTCAGCTTTGGTACTGACTAGCTGAGTAGAGCAAGAAAAAATCTCAGTTTTCTCATCATAAAAGTGGGGAAAATAATATGATTTAACACATATGATTGATCTGAAGATGAATCAAACATAATATGAGAATAAAACCTAGCAGAGTATCTAACATATTGTAGAGGATTAATAAATGTTAATGTCCTCCTTTCACTCCCTCCCTCTGCAGCTGGAAATGTAAAATGACTTCTCCAGAGTTTAGGTCAGAAAACATTTCAACTTATTTAAAATTAACAACTTATTAACAGCTTATTCAAAATTCTATCTTCTATGAGTAATTTCTTCTGTCTATGATGAATAAATTCCTCATCCACTGAATCATTCCCTCAATGGTTAGAAGTGACTCCTACAGTTCTCTTGCTGTCTATACTTCAATTCCTAGTCTTAAATAGAACCATAAATTTCAATAAGACTTTTATCACTTCCCTAGGAGATCAATAGGGAGAAGCTAAACAAAAAGAACTCTTGGTAGTCACCCATTTTAGTTAGAGCAGTAGTCAGCAAATTTTTTCTGTAAAGAGACAAATTACAAATATTTTAGTCTTTGTAAACCATGCAATCTGTCATAACTATTCAACTCTGCCACTATAGCACAAAAGCAGACATAGATGATTCATAAGTGAATCACTAATTACTAATCACTGAGTGTGACCCTTTTGGTTGTAAATAGCAGGAAACCAAGCTCAAACCAACTTAATCAAAAGGAATTTATTGGTTCACCTAATCCAATGTCCAGGAACATAATCTTCCACTACAGCTTGATTCAAAAGTTCCAAACAATGTCACTAGACTGTCTTTAAATTTCTCAACTCTTCTTCCTCATGTTGAGTTCATCCTTATGTTCTGGTTGTGTCAAGATGGATATACAGATTTCCAGGGCTTTTCTCTTTTATGTTCTAATCCAGCAGGGAAAAAAAAAGAGTATTTTTGTTTCTAAAAATGTTAACATACAGTACTGAGACTGATAATCAGTACTTTGAAATGGATCATGTGTCTGTCACTATGACCAGAGCCATAAGATGTCCTGATTGATTTATACCAAAAGCATATCCCTGTCCTTGGGGCTTGGGTGGGGTCAACTCCAGTGAAACTACAGTGAAGATGAATGATTTTCCAAGAGTATTTTAAGACACCTTTAGCAAAGAATAGGAAAAGGGTGGGGGTGGTGGTGTGATGCATGACAAAATGTAACAAATCTCTGCTATGTACCATGG
This sequence comes from Mustela erminea, assembly GCF_009829155.1. NCBI lineage: Eukaryota > Metazoa > Chordata > Mammalia > Carnivora > Mustelidae > Mustela > Mustela erminea. Next base: position 79,739,896 of record NC_045635.1, on the reverse strand, counting down.
AACATGCCTGACATGCAAAGGCATTCAAATTTGGCACTCCCTAATTCCCTCAAAAAATAAAAATAAGTAAGTAAGTAAATAAATAAATAACTTAAAATACGTTGGAAATGAAAGTATTTCAGTGTCAAATGATTGAACCTTCAGAGATATAAATATGTATGTATATGATGAGTAAATAGGCCTAATTTCCATTACCCTCATTAAACAAAGAGGTTAACTTAGACTGTGGCAAACTTTCTGTAAAGGACCAAATAGAAAGTATGATAGGCATTGTGGACCACATGCTTAGTCACATTTTATTTTTTTCTTTTACTTCTCCTTTTACAACACTTTTAAAATGTAAAAATCATTCTTAGTTGTAGGGCCATATAAAAATATAGGCCAGGGGGTGCCTGGGTGGCTCAGTGGGTAAACCTCTGCCTTTGGCTCATGTCATGATCTCAGGGTCCTGGAATCAAGCCCCCCATCAGGCTCTGCTCAGCAAGGAGTCAGCTTCCCCCTCTCCCTCTGCCTGCCTTCTTCCTACTTGTGGTCTCTCTCTCTGTCAAATAAATAAATAAAATCTTTGGGGCACCTGGATGGCTCAGTGGGTTAAGCCTCTGCCTTTGGCTCAGGTCATGATCTCAGGGTCCTGGAATTGAACCCCACATTAGGCTCTCTGCTCAGCAGGGACCCTGCTTCTCCCTCTCTCTCTGCCTACATTTCTGCTTACTTGTGATCTCTCTCTCTCTCTTTGTCAAATAAATAAATAAAATATTTAAAAAATATATAGACTAGATTTACCCGGCTGGCATAATTTGCCTATCTTTCCACTAAATGATCTTTAGGACCCCATCCAACTATGCTAATTGATTGTTCTAGGTGAAGGTTTTAGCAGCTGATTCCTACTGCTTTTGCCTGAAAAGCTCTCACCCTTCACAGAAGTATTCAAATACCAATGCCACCATCATCTCCTACCCCAGGAATTGTGATAAAAATATCTAAGTTTTCCTATGCTTACCTGCATCATTTTTGGCCCTTGAATTCCATGGTAGTTGTATTTTTACTGTTCCCACAAGATACTCTCTTCTTATGACTTTCTCTCTTGTGGGAAAGAGCTTATGCCAGGCCAGAGGCATGAGGTAGCAGCTAAGAATTATCTTTCTAAAATGGAAATATGGTAGTATCACCCCATTGTTTAAAAGCCCTTCATGACTGCCACCATCTATAGGGAAGAGGGCTATACTTCATAGGTATGGCATTCAAGGACCATCATAGTCTAACTTTACCTAGCTTTTCAGTATTACCTTTCATAATTCCCCTCAAATTCACTATCTACCTTGGTCCACTTGCATTCTTTAAACTTGTGTTGCATTTGATGCTATACACTTTTGTATAATAGGAGACTACTTACTTTGCCTATGATGGGCTTCATAACATGTTACCTCGAAATATGGCACCTCGGCAAATGAACATTTTAAGTTGAAGGAATTTGAAAAATGGCAGGTATAAGAATTCTACCTTCTCTGAAGTGGGTGATAGGACTCTGATGACGGAAGTGCCCTCCCTGTACCTGGAGGAAAGAAGCATTCTTATCTCTGAGGAGAGAAGAATTACAAGAAAATACTGAACAAACAGGCGTTGCTAAGTTTCCCCCAGTTTACTACTCTTAGCCCATACCCTCTTGTCCTATCATGTTTTTTCCATGACTTTATTCTTTGTCAAGTCTAATATAAAACTGCTCAGAGTTAACTGTTTCTTTGGGTCTTCATTTCCTTATAAAGACTTTGTGTCACATAAAACTTAATAATTTATATGCTTTTTTCCTGTTAATATGTTTTTGCCAGTTTAACTTTTAGGTCCAGCTAGGGACCCCAAGAAGGCAAAGGAAGTTTTCTCTCCAAAACCTATAATATGCTTTATTTTTATCAAGCTCTTGAGATGTTTCCTTCATAGGCCACATCTTCTTTGAAGTCTTTATTGTCCCCACCCCTGGAAAAATTACTCTATGTGTTATTTTATGATTACTTTCCTACTTCATTATACAGTGAAATCATACCTTACATGGGAAATGAAGTTCTAAAAATACAAGATAAAAATCTCACATAGTTTCAAATTAACATTGGAAATGCATTTCTTCAGAGGTGATTTCTTAGATTCAGAAGTTGTTCCAAGACATTTGCCTTGTATGTAGAGACCAAGTTCTACTAAAAAAATATAAACCTTAAACTTGAGAATTACAGGCAGCACAGTGAGATGTTCAGCTGGGAGAAATAAGTGGGAACTGAGAATGGGGAAACTACAGTTTGCTATTTTCCATTATCATGCCAATGGTAGGGCCTTGCTATTAAATGGGTTAGTGGACAAGTCAATTCTCTCTCTCTCTTTATCTATTTAAATATGTATACTTTAAATGTGCACTCTGTAATCTGCTTTCTCTTTCCAATTTGAGATTATAAAATCCTCACGGAGGGGGTGTAACCTGGGTATTGCTCTGTCAGTTAAGTTTCTGACTGGTGGTATCATCTCAGGTCATAATCTCAAGTCAGGCTCTGTGCTCAGCAGAGCACAGACTACTTTAAGTTCTCTCCTTCTCCCTCTGCCCCCTCCCCACTCATACACACACACACATTGTCTGTCTCTCTCTCTCTCTAATATATAAGTAAATCTTAAAAAAAAAGATTATCATGGGGAGGAATTACATCTTTTTCATTTTCAATCTTTGATAATTATGGCATCTCATTGATGTTCATGGGTGAATTATTATAGGTTCTCATTAAATGTTAAATTGTATTAAATTTCATATTCTTTCAGGCTTTTCTTCTTGTTTCTTTTAATGCTTAATGAATGAATTGAAATAATTTGTTGATGAAGTGGTGGACAATATGAAGTGGGAAAAAAAAAAAAGAAACTTTGGAAAGTAGCCCTTTCCAAAGTTCAGTTATGCAAAATGTGAATGACATAATTCTGCTTTCTTTCCAACCATGGACCACATCAAATAATTAGGTAGGGAATTATGAGATGAGATCAAAGTAGGTCAATTTTAATTTGTCAATAAGTTCTTCTTACCTCTTTTATGATAGCTATCAAGCACTAAACCTGCTGAATATCCTCCTCATACTTCCTGACAGTCCAATAACAGTTTCCTAATTGTTTAGAACCCCAAATCCTTTTAGTTCATCCAGCCCTTCCTATCATTCTTCATATGAAATTGGCCTAAATATGTAAAAACTTTTGATAGTTTCTCTATACCTTTTCCAAATAGCAAAGAGACTTTGATTATTTTTAGTTCCAGAACCAAACTGAAGGATTTTATTCTGATATAGAGTCATTACTAAACTTCTCAGGGCATGAATTACATGTTGATAATATTTTTAATTAGGGCAAAGTATTCCATCCACCTACCTATTTTAAGTGCCTTGACTTCAAAAACACCAAAAGAATTGAGGAGATGGAGGTTCTATGGTATTTCTATGATGCTCTGATTCTCAAACAGCTGGTTATACCTGAGAGTGTATTTTGGCTACCAAAGAATATTCTTTCATAAACAATGTTCAAAAACAGTTTAATAATTAAAGCAATAAGTATTAAATAAATACATGAATATGTATGAAATATATAAATTTATAAACATAACTTAGTAATTAATTCTTAGTATTTTCCATTGTTTTCTCCCTAGTGCAGTTGATTCAGAGGGAAAGTATACATCTGAGTCGAAGCACTTATAAATAACTAAAGGACAACTTGCATGCATAGCCTAGAAATTACCTTAGTTCTGTCTGTATCCTCACTCCTCTACAATTCGTCCTGTTGGACTAGTAGACAGTAGACAAAACATGTGTCAGTTAATGTTTTGTCGTGCTTTCCCTGCCTGCAGAGATGACGCAACAACAACACACACACACAGGTCGATGCACAAGCTCTTGTTTATTCCCTGGTCGATCTTTCTTCTCCCCTTCTCTCTCCTTCCCCTGTGGGGAAGTTCCCTTGCCTTATATAAGGCATAACAGCCAATCACAGAGGTGTTCACGTGAACAGGAGGTATACAGCCAATCACAGAGGTGTTCACATGAACAGGAGGTATCTGGGGCTCGTAGGCAGTGGTGGCATGCGGTGTTCATGTGACGAGCACGAGGTCACATGTGGCCAGGGCGGATGTTTTTCAGGCTGTCCGTGCTGCTCGGGCTATGTAGCCGGCGCCATCTTAGGGGCACGACCCCGACAATGTTTGTTCTATGAAGTCATATAACTCCAGGTATTATAGTTTCCTCACTTGAGGTTCATTCAGCAAGTGGATGGAAGAGAAGGGATTACAAAGTCTGAGTTCTTAGATTCTCTATACTGACTTCCTATTTAGCCTGTCTCCTTTTATTTCCTGGTTCTCTAAAGTAGACTCAAGAAAGGATAGAATGCATGATGATTCTAATCTAATACAATGTATGAAGATAACCATACAAGTTACTGTTTTGGCTTCTGCCCATTCTGGAAGTAAGTTAATGAGTAATAAGCAAATTGGACTAACAAATAGTCTTCCACATTTTACTAGACTGCATATGCTAGGCAATGTGGACAATAAAAATATGATGTTAAGGCATGTTTTTGTATCCCCATCATTAAGGATTTGATAGACTAGCATTAAAATGTCATAGTCTGAAGCAAAAGCATGGGTGGTGCATGCCTAAGGAATGTAGAATCATAAATCAGGAGTGCTTATCGTGTAATTCAAAGTAGACAGTAGACAATAGACAAAAGAGTAGACAGTAGACATTTTAAAATCATAAATCAGGAGTGCTTATCATGTAATTCAAAGTAGACAGTAGACAGTAGACAAAACAGTAGATGGTAGACATGTTAAAAATGTTTTTAGTGAGAATTATCATCTAATAAGGCATTAGGAAAATGAAAAGTGTTTCTTCTAGGTGTTTTTGCGTTTGGTGATAAGAAAAGCTGAGGGACGAGTCACCATAAGTATTCTTTCCTATGAGAGGAAGCACAAACTGCCATTCCAAAAATACCAGGAAGTGGATCATACTTTGTCAGTGCTTCAGGGGTCTGCCTAGATCTATTACTTAATGTGCTGTTTACAGAATATGGGTCATTGTCATTGAAGTCCATTTCCCACAAAGCTACTCTATAGAAGAATGGGTTGACCAAACGCAAAAAAATTGTTTCTCTTTTCTACAATCATGTTGTAGAATTCTATTAACTACCAGATCAAACAAAATGGTTATGCTTACTGTATTATAGTTTTCAGACATAAACATAGTATTCAGATCTGCAGATCCAAGAGACTCTTATCCCAAGATGCTATAAAAAATGGGTCAAAGTTGGGGCACCTGGGTGGCTCAGTGGGTCAAGACTCTGCCTTCAACTCAGGTCATGATCCCAGGGTCTTGGGATTGAGCCCTGTAGCAGGCTTTCTGCTCAGTGGGGAGCCTGCTTCCCCCCCCCCCCGCCTACCTCTCTGCCTACTTGTGATCTCTCTCTCTGTCAAATAAATAAATAAAATTTTTTTTTTTAAATTGGGACAAAGTTATTGTGGATCCATACCAGGGTATATTTATATATTTTCCCAAAGAGGAAAGAGATGATACTGAAAATAAAAGCCATCCAAGCTAACTTCTTCATAGATAGATAGAGTTAGAGATAGATAGAAAATATTTTGAAATTTTTCCTTATGTGTAGGGAAATTGAATGAAAAAATAAATGAACTAGTATCTATAATGACTTGGTGAAAACCAAATCCTATTAGAGTAAACTTAATTCTTTGTGCAGCAAATCTAGTAGACTGAAGTAACAACTTTCTTGAGGATTTCAATTCTAGCCTGTTAATGCAATTAGTGAAATGGGAAAGTGTGGTATGAACCACACAACTATCAAACTGGACCACAACTGACTGGGACATCATATTTAGAAAGTATCATCAGTGAAGGTAATATAATAATTAGGGATTCAGAGCTTCCAGTCCCAGAATTTTAGAAAAAGACTCTTCTGAGATTTGTAACACCATTGTTACAAGTTGGGCAAGAAATCAAAGGATTATACCTATACTTGTTGATAAGTCAGAATTTTGTCATGCAAACAAAAATATCAAAGAATAATAAGAATGACAAGCAAAACAAATGGACTTTTGGATTTTGTACCTTGTACTTAGCAGGAATTCAACAAACATTTGCTGATAGATTTGATTCATGTAATTTGGTATCATAGCTGTTAATCACTCATTCAATCCACATACATTTAGGTAGGGCTTACTATATGCCAAGTACTATTCCAGGTGATAGGAATCCAGAGTTGTCTATTAAGCAGTGGAATTTGTCTTCATTAGCTTTTTGTCTGATGGTAGATATAGTAAGACTTTGCTGATATCTTTGTGTAACATGATTTCTAGTCATTCAAGCACTAAAACCCAGAACACAGGCAAAAATCATTTATTTTTAGTATCCAGCCTTAAGATAGCCACTGGGCTTATTTTTTAAGAATTTATTTATTTGACAGAGAGATCACAAGTAGGCAGATAGGCAGGCAGAGAGAAGAGGGGAAACCAAGCTCCCCGCTGAGCAGAGAGCCCGATGCGGGGCTCGATCCCAGGACCCTGAGATCATGACCCGAGCTGAAGGCAGAGGCTTAACCCACTGAGCCACCCAGGTGCCCTGCCACTGGGCCTATTAATTGGCATCAAAATCTCTGAAGATGTTAAAAAATCTATTTTGAGCTAAATAATTCCTAGTACTTTGAACTAGTACTGTAAATTCAACCCTGTGATAACCTCATATCAAATCAAATTTGTACAAAGATGTCAAAGATTCCATCCAACTCTGCTGCCACTTCTACTTGATGTAAAAATTTTCCAAGTGTACTAAATTGTTTGACTCCAAATCATGGTCTTCTCTTGCTCCTTTTCATTTGTCCCCCAGACAAGTCAGAAGCTGAGCAAGAAGTGCTCATTCAAGATCTCAAATACAGATTATTCATTTCCTTGAGTATAACCTGATCCTAAACATATGCATGAATCTGCAGATCTGTCCCTCTTCAGAAACAGAAAGATATCTTCAGACCTAAGGTGCCCAACCATTCCCCATTGTTCAAGACTGTCCCTAGATTCAGCATTAAAAATTACACCTGGAAAACTTTTCAATACCAGGCAAAAGAGGGCAGTCAGGCACATTAAACTTCATTTAGTCTTATTTTGCCAAAAATTTTTGTCAGAGTATGAAATTGAATTCCATACGTTAGAATCACTTTTCCCTCATTAATGTGTTAGTTGGACTTACTGCAACAGCAAGAAGGATGCAGTCAATCTACCTCTGATTTTTTCCTCTAGCATCTCTAATTGCTTTACCAATTTATGTAACTGTCTTCTAGTGTACACATACCATTGTTATAGTCATTGTGATCTCCTTTTTCAATTCCTATATGTAAGCCAGTTCACAATAAATTCACAGATGATTTTTTTTGCAAGCTCTGTTTTGTCATCAAGAATCTGATTTCTGTCCTATTCCCCCAATGTTCACTTATTTTGTTTCTTAAATTCACTTGTGAGTGAAATCATAAGTTATTTGTCTTTCTCTGATTACTTATTTTTTTTAATTACTGAAATTCAGTTTAGATTCAATTTAATTAGCTGTATTATTAGTTTCAGAGATAGAATTTAGTGATTCATCAGTTTCATACAACCCCAGTGCTCATTACTTCAAGTACTATCATTAATGCCTATCACCTAATTACCCATCCCCCCATCCACCTACCCTCAAGCAACTCTTCATTTGTTTCTTATAGTTAAGTGTTTCTTGTGGTTTCCTTCCTTCTCTGTTTTTGTCTTGTTTTATTTTTCCTTCCCTTCTTTATGTCCATCTGTAGTTTTCTTAAAATCCACATATGAATGGAATCATGTGGTATTTGTCTTTCTCACAATGACTTACTTCACTTAACATAATACATACTAGTTCCATCCATGTCATTGCAAACACCAAGATTTCATTCTTTTTGATGGCTGAGTAATATTTCATTATATATATGTTTGTCATTCTTACTATTCTTTGATAATTTTTGTTTTACTGAATCTATAAGTGGGCTTGTGTGTGCGTGTGTGTGTGTGTATTTGTATGCATACCACTTCTTTATCCATTTATTTGTCAGTGGACATCTGCGCTATTTCCATGTTTTAGCTATTCTGGACATTGATTCTCTAAACATTAGGGTCCACGTGCTGCTTTGGCCACTATGTTTGTATTGTTGGGGTAAATATCTAGTAGTGCAATTGCTGGGTCATAGGGTAGCTCTATCTTTTAACTTATTGATGAAGTCCCATCAAAAATAATTGCTTTTTGAATGGTTCCAGAATGGCTCCACAAGCTTGCATTCCCACTAACAGCATATGAAGGTCCCTCTTACATCCTGGCCAACATCTCTCATTTCCTGACTCATTAATTTTAGCCATTCTGACAGGTGTGAGGTGGTATCTCATTGTGGTTTTGATTTGTATTTCACCGATGCCTGGTAATGTTGAGCATTTTTCAATGTGTCTGTTGGCCTCTGTATGTGTTCCTTGGAGAAATGTCTTCATGTCTTCTGCCTGTTTCTGGACTGCATTATTATTATTATTATTATTATTATTATTATTACTATTATTTATTTTTCTTGGTGCTGAGTTTGATAAGTTCTTTATAGGTTTTCAGATACTAGCCCTTTATTTGATCAGACATTTGCAAATATTGTTTCGCATTCTGTTGGTTGCCTTTTAGTTCTGTTGACTGGTTCCCTTGCTGTGCAAAAGCTTGTTATCTTAATGAAGTCCAAATAGTTCAATTTTATTTTTGTTTCTCTTGTCTTTGGAGATGTGTCTAGCAAGAAGTTGCTGTGGCCAAGGTCAAAGAAGTTGCTGCCTGTGTTCTCCTCTAGGATTTTGATGGAGTCCCATCTCACATTTAAGTATTTCATCCATTTTGAGTCTAATTTTTGTGTGATGTAAGGAAATGGTCCAGTTGTGTTCTTCTCCATAAGGCTGTCCAATATTCCCAGCACTGTTTGTTGAAGAGACTGTCTTTTTTCCATTGGATATTCTTTCCTGATTTGTCAATGATTAGTTGACCATAGAGTTGAGGGTCCTTTTCTGGGCTCTCTCTCTTGTTCCACTGATCTGTGTGTCTCTTTTTGCGCCAGTACCATACTGTCTTGATGATTGTCGCTTTGTAATAGAGCTTGAAGTCCAGACTTGTGATGACTCAAGATTTAGTTTTCTTTTTCAACAGTCCCCTGGATATTTGGGGTCTTCTCTGATTCCATACAAATTTTAGTATGGTTTGTTCCAGCTCTGTGAAAAATGTCCTCGGTATTTTGATAGGGATTGCATTGAATGTGTAGATTGCCTTGGGTAACATAGACATTTTAACAGTATTTGTTCTTCCAATTCATGAGCATGGAATGTTTTTCCATTTCCTTGTGCTTTCTTCAATTTCTCTTGTTAGTGTTCTATAGTTTTCAGAGTACAGATCTTTTACCTCTTTGGTTAGGTTTATTCCTAGGAATCACACAGTTTTTGGTGCAATTGTAAATGGGATTGATTCCTTGAGTTCTTTCTGCTGCCTTTTGCACACTAATTTTATATCCTGTCACTTTGTTGAATTCCCATATCAGTCCTAGCAATTATTTTGCTGACGATTTTTTGGGTTTTCCACATATGGTATCATGTCATCTGTAAAGAGTGGGAGTTTGACTCCTTTGCCAATTTAGATGCCTTTTATTTCTTTTTGTTGTCTGATTGCTGAGGCTAAGACTTCCAGTGCAATATTGAACAACAGTGGTGAGAATGGACATCCCTGTCTTATTCCTGTCCTTGAGGGAAAAGCTCTCCATTTTTCCCATTGAGGATGATATTCCCTGTGGGTTTCTCATGTATGGTTTTTATGATATTGAGGTTGTCCCCTCTATCCTACAAAGCAAATTGTTTTTATCAAGAAAGCGTGCTATACTTTGTCAAATGCTTTTTCTGCATCTGTTGAGAGGATTATGTTGTTCTTATCCTTTCTTTTATTTATGTGGTGTATCACATTGATCGATTTGTGGATGTTAATCCACACTTGCAGTCCAGGAATAAATCCCACCTGGTAGTGGTGAATAATACTTTTAATGTACTGTTGGATCCTATTAGCTAGTATCTTGGTGAGAATTTTTCCATCCATGTTGGTCAGGGATATTGGTTTCTAATTCTCCTTTTTGGTGGGGTCTTTGGTTTTGTAATTAAGGTAATTCTGGCCTCACAGAATAATCTTGAAATTTTTCCTTCCATTTAATTTTTAAAGATTTTATTTACTTATATGACAGAGACAGACAGAAAGACAGATGGAGACAGAGACAGAGACAGAGAGAGCACAAGCAGGGAAAGTGGCAGGAAAAAGTGGAGGGAAAAGCAAGTTCCCCATTGAGCAGAGAGCCCAATGCAGGGCTCAGTCCCAGACCCTGGGACCATGACTTGAGCTGAAGGTAGACACTTAACCGACTGAGTCATCCAGATCCACCCCCCCATTTCTATTTTTTGAAACAGCTTCAGAAGACTATTAATTAATTCTTCCTTAAATGGTTGGTAGAATTCCCATGGGAAGCCGTCCGGCCCTGGACTCTTGTTTTTTGAGATTTTTGATTACTGCTTCAATTTCTTTGCTGGTTATGGGCCTGTTCAGGTTTTCTATTGGCTTCTGTTTCAGTTTTACCAGATTATATGTTTCTAGGAATGCATCCATGTTTTTCAGTTGCCTAATTTTTTGGCATATAATTGCTCATAATATTATCTTATAGCTGTTTGTATTTCTTCTGTCTTGGTTGTGATCTCTTCTCTTTCTTTCTTGATTTATTTATTTGGGTCTTTTTTTTTTCTTTTTGATAAGTCTGGCTAGGGGGTTATCAATCTTAGTAATTGTTTCAAAGATCCAGCTCCTAGTTTCATTGATTTGTTCTACTCTTTTCATTTTCATATTTTTGATGTATTTTTAAAATTTTTCTTTAATTTCCTGATTGACCCATTCATTTTAGTCGAATGTTCTTTAACATCCATGAATTTGTGGTCTTCCCCTTTTTATTTATTTTTTTTTTCTTGTAGCTAACTTCAACTTATTAAGCATTGTGGTCTGAAAATATGAATGAAATAATCTCAATGTTTTGGCATCAGTTGTTACCTGATTTGTGACCCAGTGATGTGATCTATCTTGGAAAATGTTTCCTGTGCACTCGAGAATAATGTGTATTTTGCTACTTCAGGATGAAATTCTCTAAATATATCTGTTAAATACATGTGGTCCAATGTGTCGTTCCAAGTTCTTGTTTCCTTGTTGATCATCTACTTAGATGATATGTCCATTATGGTGAGTGAGGGGTTAAAGACTCCTACTATTATTGTGTTACTATCAAGTTTCTTTAATTTTTGTTATTAATTGGATTATACACTTGTCTTTTCACAAATTAGGAGCATAAATATTTACAATTGTCAATTTTTTTGTTTTATAGACACTTTTATTATGATATAGTTTTTTTCTTCATCTTTTATATCACTCTTTGTTTTAAATTTAGTTTGATATAAATATGGCTACTTTATCTTTCTTGTCTGTTAGCAAATTATATGTTCTCCACTCCCTCACTTTCCATCTAGAGGTGATTTGAGGTCTAAAATATGTCTCATTTAAGGAGCATATCAATGGGCCTTTTTTTTTTTCCTTAATGCATTCTGATCCCCTATACCTCTTGATTGGAACATTTTGTTCATTTACATTCAGAGTAATTATTGAAATACATGAATTCCATGCCATTATATTACCTGTAAAGTCACTGTTCCTGTAGATTGTCTCTGTTGCTTCCTGATCTTTGTTGCTTTTGGGCTCTCTCTCCACTCAAAAGATTCCCTTTAATGTTTTTTATAGGGCATGTTTAAGGTTCAAAAATTCCTTTCATTTTTATTTGTCCTGGAAAATCTTTATCACTCTTTTTATTCTGAATGGCAACCTTGCTGGGTAAAGTATTCCTGACTGTATATTTTTCCTATTTAGCACATTGAAGATATCATGCCAGTCCTTTCTGGTCTGCCAAATCTCTGTGGACAGATATGCTGCCAGCCTTCTGTGTCTACACTTGTAATTTCAGAACCTGTTGTCCTGAGCTGCTTTCTGGATTTTCTCTTTATTTTTGAAGTTTGAAAATTTCACTATTATATTTCAAGGTGTTGACCTATTTTTGAGGGGGGGTTCTCTGTGCCTCCTGGACTTGAATGGCTTTTTCCTTCTCAAGGTAAGGAAATTCCGAGCTATAATTTATTCAAATAAACTTCTGTCCCTCTCTCCCACTCTTCATCTTCTGGGACACCTATTATCCAGATATTGTTTTGCTTTATAGAATTGCAGAGTTGTTGAAGAGTTCCTTTGTAATCCAGTAATTTTCTTTCTACCTTCTTTTCAACTTTCCTTGTTTTCCATTATTTTATTTTGTCTGTCACTAACTCTCTTCTGTCTCATTCATCCTCATTGTTAAAGCCTCCATTTGGGACTGCATCTTGGTAATAGCACTTTCAATACTGGCCTGACTAGATACTCATTCTCTTATTGTACAGTAAGGGTTTCTCTAGTATCATCTATTTTGTTTCAAGCCTAGCTGATATCTTTATAATTATTGTTTTAAATTTTAGTTCAGAAATCTTACTTATATCTGTTTTAATTAAATCCCGGGCACTGAGTACACCTCCTGTTCTTTCTTTTGGGGATAAATTTCTTTATTTCATCATTTTTTCTAGAAAAGATTGGAGGAAAGAAAAAGAAAAGAAAGACACAAGAACTTCAGGAAGTATTTCTGGTGAATGCTGTGTACACTCTCCAGTTGTGTTTTGGCTGATATTTCTTATGGTCATTCCTCTACAGAGTTTTTCTTTGGTTGTTGTGGGAAGTGTTTGAACCTTTAGGTAGATATGTTTGATTTGTTTGTCAAGATTAGCTTGTAAAAGAAAAAAAAAGACAAAAAAAGGAAAATAAAAAACAGAAAAACTGATCCAATATAGGAGAAAATGAAACAATGCAAACAAACAATAAGCTATAAGCTGGATTCTAAAAAAAATAAGAAAGAAAGAAAGAAAGAAAGAAAGAAAGAAAGAAAGAAAGAAAGAAGAGTAGGGAAAGAAGAAGAGAGAGAAAAAAACTAAACCTAATCCAAAAAATAAGAGAAAGAAAGAAACAAACCAACAAATGAACAAAAAAATATGTTTGATACAAAAACATAAGAAAGAGAAAGGAAAAAAAGAAAAAAATATATATACATATAAGAAAAGATAAGTAATAAATAAAATAAATAGAAATAGTAAATTAAAAAATAATAATAATAATAAAAATTAGGAAAAGAGTAGGAAAAAAAAAAAACCTGGTCCTATTTCCACAGGAAGTTGTTTTCTTTAATCAGTTGACTTCGTAGATGCAGGAGCCTGTATTGGTCATATGGGAGAGAGTCCAGCTGGGCTGGCTCACAACTGAGTTGTCCTTGTAAACATACCCTTCTAGGGGTCAGGGGAGGGATTTAGTGTAGGGGACCCCAGTGTTTACTGGAGGCACTTTATTTCTTTATTAATTCAGAATGTGCTAGTGGGTGGGACGAGGGACTAGCAGTGGAGGAGTAAGAATATGGCATCACCCAGCCCTCTTGTTCTAGAAGAGGGAAACTCCTGGTCATTTCTGTTCAGGAGGTCCTCTTAGAAAAGTGGACAATCTCATTTGTCCCAGGGCTTTCTTCAACTCCCTGCCCTTAACCTGTCTGTGCCTGTTTTGTTGGCACATCTAGAGCTACAGGTCTCCTGTATTTCATCTCTGGCTGGTGGGTGGGTTTCAAAACTCCAAGTTTTAAAGGGCCTGGTAAGGTGCATGTCCACTCTTGTCCCCTGGAGGAAAGAATCAGTGCATGCCAAACATCATCCTGTCCCACAGAAAAGCAGTTGCACAGTGCATGCACAGAGGTTAAAGTTTATTGCAGTGCTCAGCAAAACGGTGGAACCAGGTTACTGGCCAAGTGTGCACAAATCTATCTTCTACTCTGCTCTGTCCCAGAAAAGCAGTTGCAGAGGCTTGAATCTATTGTGGCAGACAGTGAAAAGAGGTGGCCAGGTTATCAGCAGTCTGCACCTATCTCTGCTTTCTTCTTAGTCCTGCAGCAGAAAAGCAACTGTTCTTTGTGCACACAGGTTTAAGCCTACTGTGGCTCACAGTGAAAAATTGTTAAAAGGTTTTCTGCCCTCTGCATGCACTTTTGACCCTGCTGTTGAGCACTTCTCAGTGGCTCCCAAATACACTCTCCAAATGCACTCTGAGAAGGGGGAAAGATCCCTCCCAGTGTGATCCAGGGAATCTTCTTACTGTGGTTTATTGTTTTGTCCCTACCTGCTCTCTCCCACTTTCTCCCTCTCTCTGACTCTGCTCTGTGAAAAGAGTTTCTTCTCCCCCAATTCATAGCTCTAAACCTTGGATCTGCCACATTCTCTCCAACTGTACAGATTGTTTTCTTAATATTTCAGAGTATCTTCCTAATTGTTCAAAAGAGTTGAACACTGGGGCACCTAGGTGGCTCAGTCAATTAAGCATCTGCCTTCAGCTCAGGTCATGATCTCAGGGCCCTGGGATAAGCCCTGTATCAGGCTCCCTACTCAACAGGAAGTCTGCTACTCCTCCCTCTGCCCACACCCCCCAAGCTTTTACTCTCTCTTTTTCTCTCAAATAAATAAGTAAAATATTTTAAAAAATAGTTAAATGCTGATCTAGCTGTATTGAAAGGATGAGGAAAGTTTATGTTCTCCTTACTACTTTGCCATCTTCTGACTGACTGATTTAGCTTAGTGTAATACTCTCTAGCTCCATCCACATCATTGGAAAAGGCAAGATTTCATTCTTTTCTTATTGCTTAATAATATTCCATTGTACATATATGCCACATCTTCTTTAGCTATTCATCACTTGATGGGTATTTGGACTCTTTCCATAATTTGGCTATTGTGGAAAATGCTGCTATATTTATCAGAGTGCATGTATCCCTTCACATGAGTATTTTTGTATCATTTGGGTAAATATCTAGCAATGCAATTGCTAGATCATAGGGTAGTTCTACTTTTAACCTTTTGAAAGACCTCCATACTGTTTTCCAGACTGTTTTCACTAGTTTGCATTCCCATCAACAGTTTAAGAGGGTTACCCTTTTTCCCCATCTTTCCTGACACCTATTGTTTTCTATGTTGTTTATTTTAGCCATTCTGACAGGTGTGAGGTGATAACTGACTCTAGTTTGGATTTGTATTTCCCTGATGATGAGCAATGTGATCTTTTTATGTGTTTGTTGGCAATTTCTTTATCTTCTTTGGAAAAATGTCTATTCATGACTTATGACCATTTTTTAGCTGGGTTATTAGGGGTTTTTTTCAGGGGGTGTTGGTCTTTATAAGTTATTAATAGGTTTTGGGCACTAACCTTTTATCAGGTATACCATTTGCAAATATCTTCCCCCATTCTATGGGTTACCTTTTAGTTTTATTGATGGTTTCCCTTTTATTTTGATGAAGTCCCAATAGTTTTTTTTTTTTTTTTCCCTTGCCTCAGGAGACATAGCTAATAAAATTTAAAAATATTTTTTAAAAAGCATCTGATTTCTGAAATTTAAGATCTATTTAGGTTCTTCATAAATCACACAAACATGCAACTGTAGTGTGTGTGTATACACACACACACAAAATAATATAAGTGAATAATAATAAGTGAAACCATATGATAATTGACTCTCTCTGCTTGACTTATTTCACTCAGCATAATCTCTTCCAGTCCCGTCCATGTTGCTACAGAAGTTGGGTATTCATCCTTTCTGATGGAGGCATAATACTCCATAGTGTATATGGACCACATCTTCCTTATCCATTCATCCATTGAAGGGCATCTTGGTTCTTTCCATAGTTTGGCGACCGTGGCCATTGCTGCTATAAACATTGGGGTACAGATGGCCCTTCTTTTCACGACATCTGTATCTTTGGGGTAAATACCCAGGAGTGCAATTGCAGGGTCATAGGGAAGTTCTATTTCTAATTTATTGAGGAATATACACACTGTTCTTCAAAGAGGCTGCACCAGCTTGCATTCCCACCAACAGTGTAAGAGGGTTCCCCTTTCTCCGCATCCTCTCTAACACATGTTGTTTTCTGTCTTGCTAATTTTGGCCATTCTAACTGGTATAAGGTGATATCTCAATGTGGTTTTAATTTGAATCTCCCTGAGGGCTAGTGATGATGAACATTTTTTCATGTGTCTGATAGCCATTTGTATGTCTTGACTGGAGAAGTGTCTGTTCATATCTTCTGCCCATTTTTTGATGTGTTTGCCTGTTTCGTGTGTGTTGAGTTTGAGGAGTTCATTATAGATCCTGGATATCAACCTTTTGTCTGTACTGCCATTTGCAAATATCTTCTCCCATTCCGTGGGTTGCCTCTTTGTTTTTTTGACTGTTTCCTTTGCTCTGCAGAAGCTTTTGATTTTGATGAAGTCCCCAAATTTTATTTTCACTTTTGTTTCCTTTGCCTTTGGAGACATACCTTGAAAGAAGTTGCTGTGGCTGATATCGAAGAGATTGCTGCCTATGTTCTCCTCTAGGATTCTGATGGATTCCTGTCTCACGTTGGGGTCTTTTTTCCATTTTGAGTTTATCTTTGTGTACGGTGTAAGAGAATGGTCGAGTTTCATTCTTCTACTTAAAGCTGTCCAGTTTTCCCAGCACCATTTATTCAAAAGGAACTCAAACACCTGTTAGCTAAAGACCACTTTGCTTAAGAATGCTTGGATCAACCAGGATATCAAAGAAGAACTGAAACAATTCATGGAAACCACTGAGAATGAAGACACTTTGGTCCAAAACCTATGGGATACAGCAAAGGCAGTCCAAAGGGGGAAATACATAGCCATCCAAGCCTCCTCAAGAAAATTGAAAAATCCAGGATACACCAGCTGTCTCTACACCTTAAAGAACTAGAGAATCAACAACAAATCAAACCAACTCCACATATAAGAAGGGAAATCATCAAGATTAGAGCTGAGATCAATGAGGTAGAAACCAGAGATACAGTAGAACGTATCAGTGAAACTAGAAGCTGGTTTTTTGAAAGAATCAATAAGATTGATAAGCCATTGGCCACACTAATCCAAAAGAAAAGAGAGAAAGCCCAAATTCATAAAATTATGAATGAAAAGGGAGAGATTGCAACTAACACCAAGGAAGTAGAAACAATCATCAGAAGTTATTATCAACAGTTATATGCCAATAAGCTTAGCAACCTAGATGATAATGGATGCATTCCTCGAAAACTATAAACTCCCAAAATTGAACCAGGAAGAAATCGACAACCTGAATAGACCGATATCTAATAACGAGATTGAAGCAGTGATCACAAACCACCCATAAAACAAGAGCCAGGACCTGATGGATTCCCTGGGCAATTCTACCAAACTTTCAAAGAAGAAATAACATCTATTCTCCTGAAGCTGTTTCAAAAAATTGAAGCAGAAGGAAAACTTACTCACTCTTTCTATGAAGCCAGCATTACCCTGATCCCGAAACCAGGCAAAGAACCGACCAAAAAGGAGAATTTCAGACCAATATCACTGATGAATATGGATGCTCAAATTCTCAACAACATCCTAGCCAACAGGATCCAACAGCACATTAAAAAGATTATCCACCATGATCTGGTGGGATTCATCCCTGGGCTACAGGGATGGTTCAAAATTTGCAAATCAATCAATATGGTACAAAAATTAATATGAGAAGAGAGAAGAACCACATGGTCCTCTCAATTGATGCAGAAAAAGCATTTGAGAAAATCCAGCATCTGTTCCTGATTAAAACGCTTCAAAATATAGGGATAGAAGGAACATTCCTGAGCCTCATCAAATCTATCTATGAAAGACCCACAGCAAGTATCATCTTCAATGGGAAAAAGCTTGAAGCCTTCCTGTTGAGATCAGGAACAAGACAAGGATGCCCACTTTCACCTCTCTTGTTCAACATAGTATTAGAAGTCCTAGCAACAGAAATCAGACAACAAAGAGAAATAAAAGGTATCCAAATTGGCAATGAAGAAGTCAAACTCTCTATTCACAGATGACATGATTCTTTATATGGAAAACCCAAAAGACTCTACCCCCAAACTACTAGATCTCATTCAGCAATTCAGCAATGTGGCAGGATACAAAGTCAATGTGCAGAAATCAGTGGCTTTCTTATACACTAACAATGAAAATACATAAAGGGAAATTAAATTAGAGAATCGATTCCATTTACTATAGCACCAAGAACCATAAGATACCTGGGAATAAACCTAACCAAAGAGGTAAAGGAACTGTACTCGAGGAACTAGAGAACACTCATGAAAGAAACTGAAGAAGACACAAATAGATGGAAGACTATTCCATGCTCTTGGATTGGAAGAATAAACATTGTTAAAATGTCTATACTGCCTAGAGCAATTTATACTTTTAATGCCATTCTGATCAAAATTCCACCGGTATTCTTCAAAGAGCTGGAGCAAATAATCCAAAAATTTGTATGGAATCAGAAGAGACCCCGAATCACTAAGGAAATGTTGAAAAACAAAAATAAAGCTGGGGGCATCATGTTACCCGATTTCAAGCTTTATTACAAAGCTGTGATCACCAAGACAGCATGGTACTGGCATAAAAACAGACACATAGATCAGTGGAACAGAGTAGAGAGCCCAGATATGGACCCTCAACTCTACGGTCAATTAATCTTCGACAAAACAGGAAAAAATATACAGTGGAAAATGTCTCTGCTTCTAAGTGAACAAAATGCTAGGTTTTGCCTCAGCATTGATTAACAGGAGGGATTAGAAACAGACTGGATTTTTGTTATAATGTGATTGTAGCAGCAAAAAGGTTTTGGGTGTTTTTGTGGCAGAATGCCATGCTAAGAAACTAGGGTGTCCTAAAGGCCCTATGAAGTGATAATTTATTTGTCAAAGTTACGAGCTACTCTGAAAGTCCTTCAATCCACTATTTACCAGCTACTGGTAGAATTGAAGATCCAATAGGCAGAAAAGATTCCTGCATTTAATATTATAATATAGTTGCAGAGAAAGATGAACTCTCCTGGTACTTATAACTGTGATCTTCAGAGTTATCAGAGGAAATAGAGGAAAGCTAGGTTTTAATTTTTAAAAATGTCTTAATACCTTATCACGTTCTCAGTTTGCTCTAACACCTAGGGCACAGAAAAGAAATAAAAATGTGACCAACAGTCAAGACTCAAATATCCTTAACTTACCTTCAGAAAAAATGTTTGGTGAAAGTGTAAGATAAAAGATAATAAGGAATTCATTTTGTCCATATTATAAATTCTTTCTACTCACATAAGGTAATTTTAATAATCCTAACCTTAAAAGTCAACAACAGTATTAAAAACATGTGAAAGAAATTTTAAGCAAAATTTTGAAGTAGTTTGGAAGCTAAGAGAACTAAAGTCAAGTCTGTTTCACTCAGGAGTTTTACAAATAGAGTGTGACTTGTTGATTTGGGATGAATGCAAGCAATTCCATTGTTACTTTGAATTATAGATGCAGAGAAATGCTGAGAGCAGGGGGAAGTATTGCAGAAATTATAGCATGTATCTATTATATATGCTCATAATCCCAAAATGGGTTACTGAACTGCTTCAGAATTTTTAAAAATTTATCTTACTTTTTGTCCAAAATTCAAGTAGAAGGCAGATTGAATCCATAACTTAAAAAAGAACAACAACAACAAAAAAAAACTGCTAACTTCAATAGCACCTAACTTCAAGTTTTATGCATATGACCCTAGACACTTTATGAGTACATTTACTAATCATCAGAAATCAACCAGAATACAAGTACCAGAACAAATTAAAAGAGACAACTTTAATAACTTAATGATCCATTCATATGTCTAATTTTGATGACACATCATTATACAAGAAGTAAAATTGAGCTGCTTCATTTCAGATTATATTTATACCTCTAAAATTTGTAAGCATTACCTTCAGTTTCCACACTGAAATAATTAAACAAGTTCTAAAAACCAATGAGACAGTTTGATTTGCATATCAACCTATACTCTTGTAGTAAAAGAAAGATAATAATATTCAGTACCATCAAAATTATTTAAATCTACTGATTTTGGGGCGCGTGGGTGGCTCAGTCATTAAGCATCTGTCTTTGGCTCAAGTCATGATCCCTGGGTCCTGGGATTGAACCCCACTTGGAGTTCCCTGCTGGGGAGGAAGACTGCTTCTCCCTTTCCCACTCCTCCTGTTTGTGTTCCCTCTCTTGGTCTGCTTTTTGCGATCAAATAAATAAATAAATAAATGATCTTTAAAAAAAAACAAACAAACATTGATTTAAAATTCAAACTATATCGGGGCGCCTGGGTGGCTCAGTGGGTTAAGCCGCTGCCTTCGGCTCAGGTCATGATCTCAGGGTCCTGGGATCGAGTCCCGCATCGGGCTCTCTGCTCGGCGGGGAGTCTGCTTCCTCCTCTCTCTCTCTCTGCCTGCCTCTCTGCCTACTTGTGATCTCTGTCTGTCAAATAAATAAACAAAATCTTAAAAAAAAAAATTCAAACTATATCTTAGCCACCTGTGGTTGAGCTTTCAAGAATTTTTATTGAACTAAGAAGCTTCAATTTGCACTTCCACTATTGCCCATTTTTGCTTTAACATGGGTTATCTCAAGGATTTCTTATCTTCCATAAGAAATAATGGATCTATCTTCCACAATTTATTAAAACTCTTCTCGAACCTATTTATGTTTTGGAGTTAGTAATTTATCACTAATTACTTTCATGGATTTACTACCTGCTTCATGAAAGGATCTTCATTTGCTTTTAAATCAGCCTTCTTGAACTGCAATGTTGTCCCCGTCTCTAATTTTTATGGAATTTGTTTAAACAAACCTAAATTCACCAACCTCTATATTTCGTGTTAAAAATGGTGATCATGTCCTTATATCCTGAAGTGTTAACTTTGGTGAACATAACCTAACTGTAGTATAATTTTTAAACTCTTATATTTCTTTCTTTTTTTTTTTTTTTAGGAGGGGGAGGGTCAGAGGGAGAGAGAGAATCTTAATCAGGCTCCATGTCCAGCATGAAGCCTGAAGTGGGCTCAGTCTCACAACCATGAGATCATGACCCAATGAAGAGCCAGATACCTAACCCACTGAACTACCCAGGCATCCCAATGTCTGGTGCTTCTTAAGCCAAGAGTAATATGATGGTTACTTGTATTTATCAATGTCTTCTCACATTCGGATGGGGAAGTGAGGTATGGAGAAGTGAAGTATTATTGCATCATGGACACCAAATCAATTTTATTGCCAGGAATAAGATCTGGGCTTAGATGTTCAATCTAAAGCAGAGAGATTCCCAAGCATGAGTCTTTCTGGCTGTGTCAGCATAATTGGGGATTGAGGTTGCTGGAGAAAATCCAGATTCTGTGCACACAACACCAATCTGATTCAGTAAGTTTGGGGTTAAGTCCAAAAATTCTTATTTTTAAGGAGCTCCCATATTAATTCTGATGCACATCCAAGTATGTGAAACCATTGATACAGTATATATAATTGTTGTCAAGTAAAAATACATTAAGGGGGGTGGTGCTGTTCTATTTTCCAGTACCCCACCCCAACTGTATTATCTTTGAAATGTCCAGTTCATGGCATGCAGAACCATTATCTGAGAGATTAAAAATAATTAAATGGAATTATTATATTTTTACTTATCTTTCATATGATGATTTGATATGTAGTGTACAGTATAAGATCTATCTAGCTTTTCAAAAAGTGGCTCCCATTTTTCACAGATTAATCTTTTGCATTGGAATCTCACTTACAATACATATACCAGTGTTTTATTTTCATGAAATATCTGTGTCAATTGAAGATGTAAATCACATATTGTGCTACATTGTGCTCTAGCACAGCTGAATTATAAACACATTAAGGGCTGGAATTATGGAAAGTATGACCTAAACCTCAGTGTAGCTCGGCCAGTCCATACCTCCACCTGTTGTATATTCAAGCTACAACAGGAACATTTAAGTACAATCTTTTTTTTTTTTTTTTAGAGAGAAAATAGTTTATTTTTTAAGCTTTATTTTACTTCCAATAAGTATGATCTTGGAAAAGCTTACAAAAGCTTTGACCCATATAATTTAGTTTATTTTTTATTAATTGTATAGGGTGTGCATATGTGTGTTCATGTATGTTTATCCATGTGGGAGAGTGAGGTAGGAAAAGAGAGAGAGGAAAAGAGACTGAGAATGGAGCACTGTAAAATTATCTTCAGGCCAATATTCTGAATAATGATGAATGAAGAACACCATAATTCATTGGTGAATCAATTTTTATTTAATTTGGTTAGGTACACTTAACCCATGATTTTGAATTTTTGTTTTTAAAAGGTTGTGATTGTCAATACATTGATTTTTAATTGATAGTATCAGAAAAAATAATTGTGTTATAGAATTGATGATCTTGTTGATGAAAACCTCCCCCTGGCAACCTAAACTAAAAGGGTATGATGTCAGATCAGTGTATTCTGTTGTTACAAAAGAGAAAATTGTTCTTTCAGCTATATAATAGTGCCTAACAGCAACTGCTTCCTGTGAAATTGTTCCAAGCACATTTCCATAAAGAAGGGTTTTATTCTACTGACATCCTTCTTATATTCCAACCCCATCTACATTCTACTCCAGGCTTTGGTGTGTTTCTCCCCACAACAATTTGGCTATTTAATGCTTGTACAAGACTATAATTGTGCTAATGTCATCTAGCCAATCAATCATAGAACTATTCATTAGTATATCTGTAATCAGAGCAGTGTCAAAGTGAACCACACTCATTTTGCTACTAAATATCAAATGATGGCAAACTCTTATTTAATGATAGGATTAAAGTGAATGGTGTGCAATTATACTTTTTTTTTTCTCACTGTCATGTTATTTTTACTAGAGAAGACAGTAAACATGAGTAGTTTTATTGACTTAAGACTGGAGCACAGCTAAAAGAAAGATGACAGGGGGATTTGTATTTACATGTGAAATGCCCCTTTTATTGCCCTGATGGAAAATAAGTCACTAAACACTATATTTTAGCAAACTAAAAATGCATGAGCATATTTTCTATGTATATAGTGCAGTCTATGGCCATGTGTCAACATTAAAAATAGATGAATGTAGGTGCACTGAGTACTCTAACAATAACACAAATCCCACAGAAACAAATTGCTACTTATGACCAAAGAAAAATAATTCACATGCTTACATATTTTCTTCCTGAAAAAATGTGCTCTTTTCAAAATTAAGGTTAATATAATATCTTATAATTTAAAAAGTACACCATAACTTTTCATGAATTTACCTTATATGAAAGGTCATTAGTAGAAAGTGGAAAATTGAATACCATTGATAAGAATAATTATTTAGTGTTTTCTCCTGTTTTTCAAATACCTAAAAGTCAAATGTTAATTAAAATAGTTAAAGAAGTAAAAGAAGGTTAAATTTATCTTTTGTAACTGTCCTTGCCTTGAATTGTTTCAAGATATATTAAGAGCTCTCATGTTAAAATCATTGAGGACAGTTTAAAACAATTTTCACAGCAAGAAGGGTTAACATTCTACTACCATTTTACTGGGGAATTTTCACATGAGACAGAACTGAAGAGCCAGAATGTTTTAGTATGAAACTATTATTAACCAACAATTCTCTCTGTTCTGATGTTTCTTCCTCTGTAACATTCCTTTCCTTCTAGAATCTGCAATAAGGTCAAATAAAATTTTTAGTCATCTCATTATATTCTCTTTCTCTCAGTGTCCCAGTTTCTGAACATGCTTTCACTATAGAATGGAATAGAAGATCAGTTAGATCATGGATGGTATTTTATTTATCAAAATACATTTGGACAAGAGCCATATTCATAAGGAAAACTACAAAAATCTTGGCACTAGAAAAAGACTTTTAAACATAATCTGAAACAATTTCCAGTATCTCGCACTATAGTAGTGTTTGCTTAGTTCTGAAAATAATTTTATAAAATAAACACATCTTTAAAATGCAGTTAATAATATCACAAATTTATTTATTCAGTGCATACATGGTCAATAATGAAATAAGTCTAAATTTTCTCAAAAATGAGAAATAAAATATTGTTATTCAATAAAGGCAAATATCTTCTCAATCAATATGTTCTTTCCCAATCACACAAAAATGCAAAATACATTATTAATTCTAAAATATTCATTAAGTTGAACAACTGAAATATAAGCCAGTGATCAGAATTACAATAACAAAATCCCTTTTGTCTAAATTAAACTATTTCTGTTAAAACATAATAAAAATAAAAATACTTATTTGTTCAGT
Source organism: Mustela erminea (assembly GCF_009829155.1). NCBI lineage: Eukaryota > Metazoa > Chordata > Mammalia > Carnivora > Mustelidae > Mustela > Mustela erminea. The sequence goes on along the minus strand of NC_045635.1, from coordinate 79,715,482 downwards.
GTCACCAGAAAGATGGGGGAAAAATTGTCCTTAATCACACTGCAGAGTTGGTTGAATGAAAAATAAGCAAAAGGGACCAGACAGCATCACATGTACCACTGATAGAAGCACTGGGATTATACTCTTAGCAGCACACACTGCTCCTAGGTCTCTAGAGACTGGCATAGCTGTCATTGTTATTTTTATCCCTTCCAAAGTAATTTCTACTCCGTTCCTTTTCTATATCACTTGTTTCCTGTTCAAAGACTAGAGGTAAGGTTATTTGATTAACAAACTCTATGTGCTCAAGTCATAGCTACACTAAGGCTGAGGAATTTAAGTACCTGGACTTTTCAGCTTGTCTCTCTAGCTGGGAAGTTACCTTCACCTCCTATGGTGAAAGATTCCCCAAACATAGGAAAAGAAGTTTAGATTCTGAGTGACCAAAACACAACGACAAATGACCACCATAGTTTACTCCTTCAGCTATGTAACATTAGCATATGGTGCTCTTTACACAACTTATTTTATCTAGCATTGTATAGCTCTTATTTTATGTTATGCATTTTTTCTAAGCATTTCACATATATTTAGTTATTTAAACCTATCAAAACTCTATGAAGTGAGTACTATATGCTTCCCATTTTACCAGTGAGAAAACAAAGGTAAAGAAAAATTAAGTAACATCCTCAAGGTCCCAACCCCTGGCATAATACCACGTTTTTATGTGACACAATCCAATTTCTCCCTATACAACAAAAACTGCACTATCTCTATTAAAGGTATGAAATGGACTGAAATTTATATATTGAAATCTTAACCTCCAAGGTGATGGTATTCTGCTCTTGGGAGGTGATTAGGTCACAAAAGCAGATCCCTTATAAAAGCAGCCCTAGAGAGTGTTCTAGTCCCTACTAACCATGTGAGGATACAGTGAGGAAATAGGCATCTCTGAGGAAGCTGGCTTTCAGCAGGCAACAAATTGGCCAGTGCCTCAATTTTAGATTTCCCAGCCTCAAGAACTGAGAATTTTTGTTGTTCATAAAGTACTCAGTTTTTTTTTTTTTTTTTAATTTGTTTGATAAAGAACACACAAGCAGGAGGGGCAGAGGGAGAGATATTCACAAGCAGACTCCAGGCTGAGTGCAGAGTATAACTCAGGCCTTGATCTCATGACCCTGAGATCATGCTCTAAGCTAAAACCAAGAGTTAGATGTTTGACTGTATCACCCAGTCACCCCTAAACTACTCAGCTGAATGATATTTTTAATTGCTGCTTAAATAGACTAAGACAAGTTATCAAACAAAAGTTCTTGTAATTTGCTTTACTGAACTCCAAATGCGTGATGTCTTCATAATGGTTATTATTATTTTCTTTTCCTCACAACCTTCTCTCAGTATCCTAATTTGTTAAATTTAAAGATAAACAAAACATCCCATAATTTTAGTTATTATCAATACATCTAAATTATACTTGGGAAGGTAGAAAAAATTAATTAAAATTTGCAATGCATATAGTACAGTAAGGAAAATCATATTGAGCAATGTTATAGTCCTTTCTTCTGCATACAGTCACAAGGTCATAATGGGTATTAATGACCTCCTTCCTCTACTGCCTATTGATTTTCCTTTTTCTCTTAGCTATCACCTCAACTTGCTTGATTTTTTACCAGGTCAGGTAAAAGAACTGACCATTAGTGGTTCTACCTGATTAAGGTTCCTGTATTTCTTTTTACCATTAGCCACTGGATATAGAAGTACTAGACACATCTCCAAGGATGCTATTTCTCTCTACTTCAATTTTGTAACTCCAACTTTAATAATACTAATACTAATAATAAGTTAATTAGTAAGTTAATAATGCAACCACATTTTTTTTTGCCTGTTACCCAATATAAATGAGATATCTGAAATGACATGTTGATATTTTACTTTACAATTCAGTATAACCATTATTGTACTACTGGTGCAAACTTTCCTCCTCTGAGTAATAAGATCTTTCAATTGACAAGTCCTGGAGTTACTGTATGAGTGCTTTATTAGATAGAATAGTGAGAAAGAGGTAACATACCCACTTTCTCCCATTGGTTCCTAGATTTATATAATTTGACTATGGGAGAAGCTTTACTATATACATTGATCACTGGTTCAGATAAAATACTTCTATTCATCCCATGGAAAAGTACCTGAACCTCACATGGATAATTTTAATATGGCATACTATACCATAAATCACTCTACTTTTGGGTGATGGAATTAAGATTGAGATCAGTGAAAATGAATGGAAATCAGCCAATTCATTTTCTTGTTTCTTTTGCTATAAGATGTGTTCCATTGTTGAAGTTAATATTATCTGGGATACTATGATTATGTATATGGGATTTATTATATAAATGATGGTACTAATAGAAACATACTGGGTGAAAGGAGCACATTGAAATATTTTATTCCAGTAAGGAGAAATTCAGCTATCTTCATGACAGAGTCCACTATAATCACCTGTCATTAAGTGGCTGACTGTATTGGGGCTCAGGGTCAGGTGTTACTGTAGGCAAACTGACCACTCAGCAAACCCAATCTTGGTGGGACAGCTGCCATATTGATGCTAGGGAGAAATTCCATTCCTGTCACTATGGCAATCACTTTATAATAACCCACTGAGCAGTAACTAGGAAGACTGGGGAAAGAAAACCTACTATTATTATAGAGGAAAACCATTTTTTTCTTTGAGTATTGAAAGCCTGTTGTGTCAATGATAACTTCTGGCAAATGTTGAGATGTGATACATTCTCATGCTTGGTGCCATTCTGAGAGATCCATGAAGAAACTTCTTACTCAGACTTTTTTATTACCATTCCTCTAATCTTATTCTTTCAAATTTTCTTATCACCCAGCCAAACCATTATCCTCTACCCATGATAAAATAATGATACACACCTCAGGCCATATATCCTTCTAGGCAAAGTGAACAATTAGATATATGGCTTGAGTTTCAGCCAGTTGGAAGGAATTCCCTTCACCAATATTTTTCAGGGTAACTTCTAAGTTAGCCTATAGTACTACAGTAGTTCACTTTTTGCCATTGTCAGCACATCATTCAGAGCCATCTATAACAAAGATCAAGTTTTTACTTTAGTTAGCTGGTCATCAGGAAATCTCCAGGAAGTGAAATGTGTCCATTTTTAGAAGGATGACAGTGCAACTGAAATAGGCAAATTGGGAGTGTGAATTATCTGTTCATACAAATTACTTGTGCCTACAGGACCTGTCTAAATCCAATCTTGTGTGCCCAACTTCCTCTGAATGATGGAATGTGGTGTATGTTGAAGTTTATGACTTATCATATCAGATAACACCTAGATCAGGTGTTCTTAGCAGATCAAATAACACCTAGATCAGGCTAGTTCAGGTCACATAGGTACTTGATATCCTTAGTCAGGTTTTCAGTCTATCAGAGTCCAGATTAGCAAGCTAGGAGCTGTTTCTCAGAAGGAGAAAGGGGATTTTCAAAAGAAAATTTTATTTCTAAAACGCTTTAGGTCTTCATCATGTTTCCTCTTACTGTGGGAAGTTTAAGGCAGTATCCATCTTGCACTCCAACTTGACATGCATACTTTTTATATGCAGGGATTTACTAGGTCATACATTACAAATGATAGAGTAACTTGTCTTGTAGCCTTATTTGCTCTGGATGCTTTATATTTTTTTTTCCCTCTCAGTCTTGCAACTTTGTCCTCTGGTGATATAAAGATCTTAAAACTCAATGGAGGAATAATTCTACCATTGGACCCAACAATGAATCCCATCTCTTAATGCTATCTGAACTTTCACTGCCTTCAGTTGCAACCAAACCAGAAATCAATTCCCGTTTTCCTAAAAGATATGCTGTTGCATCTAATTATTGCTGGAATAATCCTAATGTCTATATCAGCTGAGAATTCTTAGATGCAAGCAACAGAAACAAACTTTGACTAATTAAACATAAGGAGTTTATTCCAGGATATTGAGCAGTTCTCAGAGTCCACAAAATAGTCAGAGAATCTGGCATGAATAATATGTAGCCAAAAACAAAAGCACTGAAATTGTACCACAGAATTGGTCTAGTGATGAACGGACTACTACTATCAATGTTACTGCTTCTGTCACTGGAAACAAATGCAGCAATTTACACACCCTGGACAATAGATTATGCCACTAGAGCTTTTGGCACTGTTGTTTCTAGAAATCAAATTCCTCCATGCCACAACTATGTAATAAGTACCCACCATAAGCCAGGCAATGTTTTCAGTGCTAAAAACATAGTGGTGCGAAAAAGAGAAAAAATATATATATTTGTATTTATGGACCTTGCAGTGAAGGGAGAGAAACAATAAACAGATCAATAAAATATATAATATATTATATGCTGATAATTGCTATTTAGGAAAATTAAGCAGAGGGATAGTCAAAATTGGAGAGAAATTGCAATTTTGAAAAAAATGACCAGAAAAATCTTCCTTCAAAAGTGACAACTGAATAAAAATCCAAAGAAGGTGAGGCAGCAGCAAGGCATCCAACTGTGGACAAGTGAATTTTAGGGAGAGATAACATCAAGCCCAAAGGTTCTGAGTTCAAACCAAATCTGAAATTCTCAAAGAATAGCAAGTAGGCTAGTGTGACTAAAACAATGTTAACAAGGAAAATGGGATTGGATCATGTAGGGCCATATAGACTAAGAATAAGACTTTGATTTCACTCTGAGAAAGGTAGAAAATCATTGGAGCATTTTGAACAGATGAGGGACTTGATCTCACATATTCTGACAGTGCAACTCTGGCTGCTCTGTAGGCAACCCAAAAGAATGACAATTGCATGTATTAATTTATTTAACAAATATTTACTGAATATTTAATATTCCAGACGTATTTTTGGGTGCTAGAATACAATACTGAGGACAAAAATCCTTTCACTCCTGGAACTTATAAAAGGAGAGAACAGAATAAACACAAGTAATAAAACTATAATATAGAAGGCATTGCTAAATGTACTAAAGAGATCTAAGGCATAATTAAGGAAATATGGCATATCATGTATAGGAAATACTATTTTAGCTAGGTTGGTCAAGCAATTCCTCTCTGATATGGAGACATTTAACCAGAGATGTGAATGAGGTAACAGAGAAAGTCATGCAAGTACCAGGTTAAAGAATGTTCAGGGAAAATTGTACATTAAGTCCAAATACCCTGATATGAGATCATCATTAGTATATGTAAAGAACAGCAAGAGACCTGTGTGACTAGAACAGAGTGAGAGAGGAGAATGGTTGAAAATGAGGGCAGAGATATATCAGGGAGTTTCCTTAGCAGTATGTGGAAACAGACTAATAAAACTATGTGGAAACAGACTAATAAAAGCTATGTGCAAACAGATTAGTAAAGCTTGTGGTCAGATACTGTGTCTCTACCACAGCCCATTACCTTACATCCCAGTACATCCCGTGAGAAAATGTTTTGAAAGGTGTGTAACATCCAAAAATGCCAATCATAACCTGGGTCTTCTCACATCAACCAAGTCTTAAGGTCAAGCAGGACCAAGATCAGTCAATCATCATTTGGAGGCAGTACATCCAGGATCAAATGCTAGCAGAGCCAGAAATCACATGTATGCTTCATGAGCGTGTATATCCCCAAACCATTCACCACTGTTACGCTAGTCCATTGCCTTAAGTTCTTTCTATGGTTAGATGGGGTACGTAGCTTATGATCAGCTAATAAAGAAAGAAAAAGCCTGAGTTTATTTCATGGTTGGATCAGCTTGATATATGGGTGGAAGCTTAAATGAACTCTGGCTACATTGGAGCCCCACAAAGGGGTGGCTTTGAAGGACAGCCATGAAGGAAAATCCTCTCAATGTCCAGAATTCCTTGTGGTATATGAGATTACCCACTTTATAAAAAAAAAAAAAGAGAGAGAGAGAGAGAGAGAGAGAGAGGTGGTCAGAAGTTTGGCTCTATAAGGACTTATGGGCAGTGAAAAATGGCTTGGCTGATCAGTCAAGGGTATATAAGTAAAAAGACTGAAATCAAGGATAGGAAGGTTTGTGAAAGAAACATAGTGGATGGGAGCTCCTGGATGGCTCAGCTGATTAAGTATCTGCCTTAGCCTCAGGTCATGATCTCAGGGTCCTGGGATGGAACCAGATGGGCTTCCGTCTCAGCAAGATGTCAAACTCCCTTCTCAGCAGGGAGTCTGCTTCTCTCTGCCCCTCCCCCAACTCGTGTTTATGTTCTCTCTTTCTCTCTCTTTCTCCCTCTCTTTCGCTCTCAAATAAATAAATTAAATATTTTTCAAAAATAACAATAAGTGGATATATGGAACTTGGCATATAACATGAAAATATTTATTTTGTATTTTTTTTAAAGATTTTACTTATTTATTTGACAGACAGATCACAAGTAGGCAGAGAGAGAGGAGGAAGCAGGCTCCCTGCTGAGCAGAAAGCCCGATGCGGGGCTCGATCCCAGGACCCTGGGATCATGACCCGAGCCGAAGGCAGAGGCTTCAACCCACTGAGCCACCCGGGCACCCCTATTTTGTATTTTAACACCTGCCAGAGCACACCCAACATGGAAGAGGTACTACATAACAAAATAAAAATTAGGCTACATTAATCTAGTACAATGGGTACATGAGTGGAGAAGCCCTGGTTTGCAATGATGAAGGCCGATCAGGGGCTACATATCATGAACTCTCACTAACGCAAGCTGATCTAGCTATTGGTGCTGCCATATGTATAACCAGCTAGCAATAGAAAACAAGTTTGAGTCACTATTGTGCCACTTTCCCTCAAGGAAACCAATCAGCCACTAGATGACAAGGGGATTATGTTGGATATTGTCCACTCTGGATAAAAGTGATATGTCTTTTAGGAATGAACCTGCCTTTCTTGCTTTAGCCTGAGAACTACCTGAGATGACTACCTGAGAAATTAGAATATTTCCTGTACTAATAGAATACTACATAATACAAGCAAATCAACCTTAGTTTAGTAGTGAATACACATACATATAGTATCCACTGATCCTATAATATAGTGCACAATCTAAATCCTGCTGGCCTATAGGATGATGGAATAGCTCTTAATGAATTAATTGAGACACAAGAAGCTGCAGATGGGATATCATTCTCTAGGATATGTTAAAAAACTTAAATCAATGATCATTTTATGGTAGTGTGTCCTCGATAGATATAAAATATATCTCTGAGAACCAAGGAGTGATAGTAAGAATTGACCTGTTTACTGTCACCCTCGATAATCCACTGAGAAGTGTGTGTTTCCTATACCCATTACTTCAGACTGTGGAAACATTTTCTACTGCTGCTACAAAAATTACTACAAACATGGCAGCTTAAAACAACACAAGTTATCATCTTATAGTTTTATAGGTAAGAAGTCTTATTTGGCTTTCTCTGTCCAGGATTTTGCAAAGCTGAAATCAAGTTTTGGACAATCTGGGGTCTTATTTGGAAGTTCTATGGTAGAATCCACATGAAGATTTTCAGATCATTTGAAGAATGTAGTTCTTTGTGGCTGTAGGGTTGAGGTCACCATTTCATTGCTGGATATCAGCTGGAAATCTCTATTCCTTAAGGCTTCCCACATTTCTAGTTGTGTCCTTCCCTTCATCTTAAAATCAAAAACAGTACATTGAGTCCTTCTTTTGTTTTGAATCTCTCTGACTCTTGCTACATCTCTTCTGACTTCCTCTTCTTCCTCTGTCTAGAAAACATTTTCACACTTCTAAAGGCTTATTGATTAGTATGTGCCCACCTGGATATCCAGAATAACATCCCTATTTTAAAAGTAACTAATTACTAACTTTACTTCCATCTGTAAAATCCCATTTGTCTTGTTATATAACATAGTCAGAGATTCTAGGGATTAGGGCATGGACATTTTTAGAGATCTCTAGATCTAAACCACTCCTGGTTTCTAAGAACATAGTAAAAACCTCATTGAACTGCCCTTTTGTCTCTTTAGGGTTCCTGTACCAAGAGACCAGGAGGCAAGGAAATTATCTACTATTAGGTACTGGCAGGGGAATTCAATCTTGATTATCTGGAGGAGATAGAGTTGTTGTTACTAATGCAACAGGGAAGAATACATTTAGCACCTTGTTCATCCACTGCTTCATTGTAGTCTCTGAATACTTTTGGTACTAAATGGACAAAGGCAGAAACCATGGCCTGAGAAAGGCACAGTAACATGGAACCCCTTGGGGACAAGGTTGTATTAGTTTACTCAAGCTGCCATAACAAAATATCACAGGCTATGGACTTAAACAACAGTGATTTATTTTTCATAGTTCTGGAAGTTAGAAGTCCTAGATCACATTAAGAGAGGGCTTAGTGTCTGGCTAAAACTCTATTCTTGGCGTATAGATAGTTGCTTTTCCTCATATAGCCTTTACTTGGTGCATGCACATGGAGAGCTTTCTCAAACTCTCTCTTTCTCATCCTCTTTTTGTAAGGCCATCAGTCTTATCAGATTAGTCCTCATTTATAACCTTGTTTAATCTAAGTTACCTTCTAAAGGCCCTAATCTCCAAATACAGTCACTTTAGGAGTAAAAGATTTAACATATGAATGGGGGGGACAAATTCAGTCCATGTCAACAGTTAAAAGTCATCTTACCAATTATGACCCCTGGACCAGAAAAGAAATTAGTTGAGGGTGAGGGGGCTCTAGTATATATAGAAAAGGAAGGGATAAGGAACATCAGTTTTGGTATCAAGATCACTACAGCATCAAGAACTCATACAGCCAAATTACCGTTTTTTAGTTTTTTGAGGAAAAGAGATTTTGGTGGCATTTCTTTTGACACTACTGCTGACACCAAATATGTGTCTTTTTCTTTCTTTTTTTTTTCTTTCTTTTTTTTTCCTTTCCAACACAAACAGCCAATTCTGACAACAATTGGGTGTCTACCAATTCAATTCAATTCTGACACTGGGAATGGAAGGTAGCACAGATGCTCACAGGTTAAAGGCCCAGTCCCACAAGACTGCTCCCACTTCCGATACCATTCACAAGTCCCTGGGACCACCCATTCTTTTAAAAAATTGGCTGTAAATTTGAGGGTTTCCATGACCCCTCCCTTTCGTAAGATTCAATAATCTCCACACCAACTCACAGAATTCAGGGAAACATTATCCTAATGTTTACCAGCTTATTATAAAGGATACAACTTGGGAACAGTCAAATGGGAGAAATGCATTAGGCAAGGACATAGTAGGGCAGTAGAGGACACAGAGCTTCTATAACTTCTCCGTGCATGCCACTTCCCAAACATTTCAATATGTTTTCCAATCCAGATTTTCTCTTAATTTCATTGTTCAAGAACTTTTATAGAACTTAATCTGTAGTCCCCCTTCTCCTTTCCAGATGTCAGAAAATGGGGCTAAATTTCCAACCCTTCTATCCTATATCTCATCTTTCTAACCAGCCCCCATCTTGAAGCAATATACCGCCCCCCATCACTTTATTAGCATAAATACAAATGTAGTCTGTGGTTAAAAAGGGTTCCTTATGAACAACAAAATATAACCCTATCATAAGGAAGTTCTAAGGGTTTTGGAAACTCTGTGCCAGGAACTGGGGACAAAGACCAAATGTATATTATGTTATACCAGGGAAACCAACAGGAATTCCGGAGGAGTTTTTGCTAGATAGGAAAACATCATATTAAACAAGTGAATTAAAGGAGCACAAGGGATAAACTATCGTAGATTTTGTGGTGAAACCCTGAGCTCCTTCCCACTGAATTTCCTAACTGCCAGAAATGTTGCTACAAATGACCTACTGCTGAGTCCTTCTCTAAGCATTGCCCTCTGCCAAGAAGAGCTATAGTCTTTACCCAGGGACAACCTGCACACAATGAGCAGTCCAAAACCAAGCCTTTTTTTCTCCATTAGAGATAACTCTAGAGAACATCCTTAGTTGTAAAGCTCCCCAATAGAATCAGCTCATACCTATGGGAATCTGCACTGTAGTTCTCTTTCTCCACCCAATTCTGTTCCTTATGCAGCTTTGCAGGTATCATTCCTGAGCACCCCCAAGAAATCTGCATACACATCTATGTCTCACAGTTGGTTTACTGAGGAACACTTCCAAAACAGGATGTGACCACAGGAAGCACCAGTTGAAAAGTGAAGAAATGAGACAGGGATGAAAAGAAAATCAAGACAAACTAAATTAATATCAGGTTACTTTTGTGTGTAATTGAGCTACAATCCAACTAAAGGAGAATTCTGAGAAACTATAGAATGTACTTTAATGCTCTTCCATCCAGGAAGTGAGGAAGCTATGTGTCTTTATCCACTGATTCCTATCAGTTTTTGGTTAAAGGCTGCTCCTAGGGGTGTTGACTTATAAGGAAATATTGATGAATATACAGGTGAAACACTGCTGTGGCTAGAGAAAATCTTCTAACAGAATGCTGTATACCTTATTATAAAAAGACATAAGGAAGAAATTCTAAAATTGAACTCTTAGGCACGCTGACTCTTAAGACATCTGGAAGGCAAGGATGGTCCAGCAATGTATGCCAAGAAAGGGCAACTAATAAAATAAGAAAATGTAAAAAGGAAAAATCATTTTTCCATCTACCCTTTTAGGATCTTAGTTGGGTCTCTGTAGCAAGAGACATATGAACATGAGAAAAAGAAACAGAATTTTATTAGTTTTATTAATTATATTTATTAAAATATATAGCTCAGATATTTGGGAGAAACTCAGGGATGAGTAATTTAAGGGAGAGGATAGAAAACATGTTTATATAGTATCTCTTTTTAAATTTAAATTTATTTTTTCAGTGTTCCAGCATTCATTGTTTATGCACCACACCCAGGGCTCCATGCAATATGTGCCCTCCCCAATACCCACCACCAGGGTTTCCAGACAACCAACCCCTCTCCCCTTCAAAACCCTCAGATTGTTTCACAGAGTCCACAGTCTCTCATAGTTCATCTCCCCCTCGGATTTCCCCCAACTTACTTTTCCTCTCCTTCACCCAATGTCCTCCATATTATTTCTTATACTCCACAAGTAAGTGAAACCATATGATGATTGACTCTTTCTGCTTGACTCACTTCACTCAGCATTACTCTCCTTCTGTCCCATCCATGTTGATACAAAAGTTGGATATTCATCCTTTCTGATGGAGACATAATACTCCATTGTCCTTATGAACAACAAAATATAACCCTATCATAAGGAAGTTCTAAGGGTTTTGGAAACTCTGTGCCAGGAACTGGGGACAAAGACCAAATGTATATTATGTTATACCAGGGAAACCAACAGGAATTCCGGAGGAGTTTTTGCTAGATAGGAAAATATCATATTAAACAAGTGAATTAAAGGAGCACAGGGGATAAACTATCATAGATAGTATCTTCTTTATCCATTCCTCTGTTGAAGGGCATCTTGGCTCTCTCCACAGTTTTGCAACTGTGGACATTTCTGCTATGAACATTGGGGTAGAGATGGCACTTTTTTCAATATGTCTGTACCTATGGGGTAAATACCCAGTAGTGCAATTGCAGGGTCAAAGGGTAGATCTATTTTTAATTTCCTAAGGAATCTCCACACTGTTCTCCAAAGTGGCTGCACCAACTTGCATTCCCACCAAGAGTGTAAGAGGGCTCCCCTTTCTCCACATCTTCTCCAACACGTGTTGTTTCCTATCTTGCTAATTTTGGCCATTCTGACTGGTGTAAAGGTATCTCAATGTGGTTTTGATTTGAATTTCCCTGATGGCTAATGATGATGAACATTTTTTCATGTGTCTGCTAGCCATTTGTATGTCTTCTTTGGAGAAGTCTCTGATCACGTCTTCTGCCCATTTTTTGACATGCATATCTATTTTGTGGGGGTTGAGTTTGAGGAGTTCTTTATAGATCTTGGATATCAACCCTTTCTCTCTAGTGCCACTTGTGAATATCTTCTCCCATCCCAAGGGTTGCCTCTTTGTTTTGCTGACTGTGTCCTTTGCTGTGCAGAAGATTTTGATCTTGAAGGCCCAAAAATTCATTTTCGCTGCTGTTTCCTTTGCCTTTGGAGACATATCTTGAAAGAAATTGCTGTGGCTGATGTCGAAGAGGTCACTGCCTATGTTCTCCTCTAGGATTTTGATAGATTCATGCTTCACATTGAGGACTTGTATCCATTTCAAGAGTATCTGTGTGTATGGTGTAAGAGGATGGTCAAGTTTTGTTCTTCTATACAAAGCTGTCCAATTCTCCAGCACGATTTATTGAAGAGACTGTCTTTTTTCCACTAGATATTTTTTCCTGCTTTTTCGACGACTATTTGATGATAGAGTTGAGGGTCAATATCTGGGCTCTCTACTCTGTTCCACTGCACTATGTGACTGTATTTGTGCCAGTATCATGCTGTTTTGGTTATCACACCTTTGTAGTAAAGTTTGAAATCAGGCAATGTGATGACCCTGTTTTGTGTTTCTTTTTCAACATTTCCTTAGCAATTTGGGGTCTCTTTGGTTTCCATACAAATTTTAAGATTGTTTGTTCCAGCTCTTTGAAAAATGCGGGAGGAATTTAGAGCAGGATGGCATTGCAAGTATAGATGGCTCTAGGCAGTATAAACATTTAAACAATGTGCATTCTTATAATCCATGAGAATGGAATGTTCTTCCATCTTTTTGTGTCTTCTTCAATATCTTTCATGAGTGTTCTGCATTTCCTCAAGTACAGAACCTTTACCCCTTTGGTTAGGTTTATTCCCAGATTTTTTTTTTGAATTTTTTTTTTATTTTTTCAGCTAACAGTATTCATTATTTTTGCACCACACCCAGTGCTACACAATCCGTGCCCTCTCCAATACCCACCACCTGGACCCCCCAACAATCCACCCCTTGCCCCTTCAAAATCCTCAGATTGTTTTTCAGAGTCCATAGTCTCTCATGGTTCACCTCCCCTTCCAATTTCCCTCAACTCCCTTCTCCTCTCCATCTCCCCTTGTCCTCCATGCTATTTGTTATGCTCCACAAATAAGTGAAACCATAATTCACTCTCTCTGCTTGACTTATTTCACTCAGCATAATCTCTTCCAGTCCCATCCATGTTGCTACAAAAGTTGGGTATTCATCCTCTGATGGAGGCATAATACTCCATAGTGTATATGGACCACATCTTCTCTATCCATTCATCCGTTGAAAGGCATCTTTGTTCTTTCCACAGTTTGACAACCGTGGCCATTGCTGCTATAAACATTGGGGTACAGATGGCCCTTCTTTTCACTACATCTGTATCTTTGGGGTAAATACCCAGTAGTGCAATGGCAGGGACATAGGGAGCTCTATTTTTAAATTCTTGAGTAATCTCCACACTGTTCTCCAAATTGGCTGCACCAACTTGCATTCCCACCAACAGTGTAAGAGGGTTCCCCTTTCTCCACATCCTCTCCAACACATGTTTTTTCCTGTCTTGCTAATTTTGGCCATTCTAACTGGTGTAAGTTGGTATTTCAATGTGGTTTTAATTTGAATCTCCCTGATGGCTAGTGATAATGAACATTTTTTCATGTGTCAGCTATCCATTTGTATGTCTTCATTGGAGAACTGTCTGCTCATGTCTTCTGCCCATTTTTTGTATGATTATTTGTTTTGCATGTGTTGAGTTTAAGAAGTTCATTATAGATCTTGGATATCAACCTTTTGTCTATACTGTCATTTGTGAATATCTTCTCCCATTCTGTGGGTTGCCTCTTTGTTTTTGTTTTTGTTTTTGTTTTTTTTTGACTGTTTCCTTTGCTGTGCAGAAGCTCTTGATCTTGATGAAGTCCCAAAAGCTCATTTTCACTTTTGTTTCCTTTGCCGTTGGAGACATATCTTGAAAGAAGTTGCTGTGGCTGATATCGAAGAGGTTACTGCCTATGTTCTCTTCTACGATTCTGAAGGACTCCTGCCTCACGTTAAGATCTTTTATCCATTTTGAGTTTATCTTTGTGTATGGTGTAAGAGAATGGTCGAGTTTCATTCTTCTGCATATAGCTGTCCAGTTCTCCCAGCACCATTTATTGAAGAGACTGTCTTTTTTCCACTATATATTTTTTCCTGTTTTATCTAAGATTAATTGACCATAGAGTTGAGGGTCCATATCTGGGTTCTCTACTCTGTTCCACTGATCTATGTGTCTGTTTTTATGCCAGTACCGTGCTGTCTTGCTGATCACACCTTTGTAGTAAAGCTTGAAATAAGGTAACGTGATGTCCCCAACTTTATTTTTGTTTTTCAACATTTCTTTAACGATTCGGGGTCTCTTCTGATTCCATACAAATTTTAGGATTATTTGCTCCAGCTCTTTGAAAAATACCAGTGGAATTTTGATCGGAATAGCATGAAAAGTGTAGATTGCTCTAGGCAGTATAGACATTTTAACAATGTTTATTCTTCCCATCCAAGAGCATGGAATGGTCTTCCATCTTTTTGTGTCTTCTTCAATTCTTTTCATGAGTGTTCTGTAGTTCCTCGAGTACAGTTCCTTTACCACTTTGGTTAGGTTTATTCCCAGGTATCTTATGCTTCTTGGTGCTATAGTAAATGGAATCGATTCTCTAATTTCCCTTTCTGTATTTTCATTGTTAGTGTATAAGAAAGCCTCTGATTTCTGCATATTGACTTTGTATCCTGCCACATTACTGAATTGCTGTATGAGTTCTAGTAGTTTGTGGGGGGAGTCTTTTGGGTTTTCCATATAAAGAATCATGTCATTTGCGAATAGAGAGAGTTTGACTTCTTCATTGCCAATTTGGATACATTTTCTTTCTCTTTTTTGTCTGATTACTGTTGCTAGGACATCTAATACTATGTTGAACAAGAGTGGTGAGAGTGGACATCTTTGTTGTGTTCCTGATCTCAGTGGGAAGGCTGCAAGCTTTTTCCCATTGAGGATGATATTTGCTGTGGGTCTTTCATAGACAGATTTTATGAAGTTCAGGAATGTTCCCTCTATCCCTATACTTTGAAGCGTTTTAATCAGGAACAGATGCTGTATCTTGTCAAATGCTTTTTTCTGCATCAATTGAGAGGACCATGTGGTTCTTCTCTTTTATCTTAATGATTTGTTCTATCACACTGATTGATTTGCAAATGTTGAACCATCCATGTAGCCCAGGGATGAATCCCGCCTGGTCATGGTGGATAATCTTTTTAATGTGCTATTGGATCCTGTTTGCTAGGTTCTTGTTGAGAATCTTAGCATCCATATTCATCAGTGATATTGATCTGAAATTCTCCTTTTTGGTAGGGTCTTTGCCTGGTTTGGGGATCAGGGTAATGCTGGCTTCCTAGAAAGAGTTTGGAAGTTTTCCTTCTGCTTCAATTTTTTGAAACAGCTTCAGGAGAATAGGTGTTATTTCTTCTTTGAAAATTTGGTAAAATTCCCCAGGGAACCTATCAGGTCCTGGGCTCTTGTTTTTTGGGAGCTTTTTGATCACTGCTTTAATCTTCTTACTAGATATTGGTCTATTCAGGTTGTGAATTTCTTCCTGGTTCAATTTTGGGAGTTTACGGTTTTCCAGGAATGAATCCATTTCATCTAGGTTGCTAAGCTTATTGGCATATAACTGTTGATAATAACTTCTGATGATTGTTTCTACTTCCTTGGTGTTCGTTGTGATCTCTCCCTTTTCATTCATAATTTTATGAATTTGGGCTTTCTCTCTTTTCTTTTGGATTAGTGTGGCCAATGGTTTATCAATCTTATTGATTCTTTCAAAAATCCAGCTTCTAGATGCATTGGTATGTTCTACTGTATCTCTGGTTTCTACCTCATTGATCTCTGCTCTAATTTGATGATCTCCCTTCTTACGTGTGGAGTTGGTTTGATTTGTTGTTGATTCGCCAGTTCTTTAAGGTGTAGAGATAGCTGCTATGTTCTGGATTATTCAATTTTTTTTGAGGGAGGCTTGGATGGCTATGTATTTCCCCCTTAGGACTGCCTTTGTTGTATCCCATAGGTTTTGGAACAAAGTGTCTTCATTCTCATTGGTTTCCATGAATTGTTTCAGTCCTTCTTTGGTCTTCTGGTTGATCCAAGCCTTCTTAAGCAAGGTGGCCTTTAGCTTCCAGATGTTTGTGTTCCTTCAGAACTTTTCCTTGTGATTGAGCTCCAGTTTCAATGCATTGTGATCTGAGAATATGCAGGGAATAGTCTCAGTCTTTTGGTATCAGTTGAATCATGATTTGTGACCCATTATGTGGTCTATTCTGGAGAAGGTTCCATGTGCACTTGAGAAGAATGTGTATTCTGTTGTTTTAGGGTGGAATGTTCTGTATATATCTATGAAGTCCATCTGCTCCAGTGTGTCATTCAATGCTCTTGTTTCTTTATTGATTTTCTGTTTTGATGATCTGTCTATTTCTGAGAGAGGCATGTTATGATCTCTTACTATTAATGTATTCATATCAATATGACTCTTTATCTTGATTAACAGTTTTCTTATGTAATTGGCTGCTCCCATATTGGAGGCAAAGATATTTACAATTGTTAGATCATCTTGGTGGATAGTCCCTTTAAGAATGATGTAGTGTCCTTCTGTATCTCTGACTACAGTTTTTAGTTCAAAATGTAATTTATCTGATATGAGACTCACTACCCCAGCCTTCTTTTAAGGCCCATTGGCATGAAAGATGCTTCTCCATCCCTTCACTTTCAGTCTGGGTGTATCTTTAGGTTCAAAATGGGTCTCTTGTAGACAACATATGGATGGGTCCTGCTGTTTTATCCAATCTGCAACCCTGTGCCATTTTATGTGCGCATTTAGTCCATTTGCATTGAGAGTGATTATTGACAGATACATTTTTATTGACATCGTGTTAACTTTGAAGTCTTTCTTTCTGTAGATTGTCTCTATATTTCTGTTCAATGCTATTCTTAAGATTTTTCCTCTTTTATAGTACCCCCCTTAATATTTCCTGCAGTGTCAGCTTGGTGGTTACATAGTCTTTTAAGTCTTGCCAGTCTTGGAAACTTTTTAACTTTCCATCCATTTTGAATGTCAGTCTTGCTGGATAAAGTATTCTTGGCTGCATGTTCTTCTCATTTAGTGCCCTGAATATATCTTGCCAGCCCTTTCTTGCTTGCCAGGTCTCTGTGGACAGGTCTGACATTATTCTGATGGGCTTTCTTCTGTAAGTAAGGAGCCTCTTTGTCCTAGTGGCTTTCAGGAGATTATATCTACAATTATGATTCCTCAATTTGACTATCAGTTGCCTTGATGTTTTTCTGGAATCTATAATTTTGGGTGGAGACCGTTCGGCCTCTTGTACATGAACACTGGTTCAATTTGTGAGATTGTGAAAATTTTCATGAAGAACTTGTTCCACTATGTCTTCTAGATGTCTTTCTTTCTCCTCCCCTTCAGGGACTCCAATAATTCTGAGTTGGAAAGTTTCATGGCATCATTTATTTCCCTGATTCTGTTTTCGTGGTTTCTAAGCTGTTTGTTCCAGGCTTCCTCCTGATCCTTTCTCTCCATTTGTTTGTCCTCCATATCATTAATTCTATCTTCTGTCTCAGTTACGCTAGTTTTGAGAATTTAGTTAAGATTGGAAATCATTGAGAGCTTTGTGAACCACTTCCCTGGTAGCTTTCAGCTCAGCCCTAACATTGTGAACATCTTCCCTGGTCGCTTTCAGTTCGGCCCTAATCAATTCCATTTGCTCATCCATGGCTTTCTCCAACGTAGCTATTGCCTGGATAATTGTTAGCCTGAATTTTTCCGACATATTGTCTATGCTGTTAGCCGTTAGCTCTGTTGCAGAAGGTCCATCCTCTGTATTTTTCTTCTGTTGGGCATTCCTTCTCCTAGTCATTTTGGTGAGAGATGACTGAACCGATGTAGCTGGACGTATCAAACATGGTGCAGTCGAGGTGCACCCTGGAATGTTTCTGAGCAATCAGGATTCCCCCCCCCCCCCCAAATGAGAGAAAAAAGAAAAGAAAAAGAAAAAATGAGAGAGAGAGAGAGAGAAAGACAGGGGGAAAAAAGGGAAGATAAAAGAGAAGGTTTAGCCCAAATGTGCCCCAAGGTAAGATTTAGGAAGTATACAAACAAAAAGAGACAAATAGGGACGCCTGGGTGGCTCAGTTGGTTAAGCAGCTGCCTTCGGCTCAGGTCATGATCCCAGCGTCCTGGGATCGAGTCCCACATCGGGATCCTTGCTCCGCAGGGAGCCTGCTTCACCCTCTGACTCTGCCTTCCACTCTGTCTGCCTGTGCTCACTCTCGCTCGCTCTCTCTCCAACAAATAAATAAAATCTTAAAAAAAAGAGACAAATAAAAAGACTGATAAACGTATATGACAAGAGAGAGAAAAAAATATATATACAGGCAAATGAAGGAAGAACCTCGTCAAAAAGAACCCCAAGTATAAGATTTATATACTATCAGGACAAACACAAAAACACAGAAACACTGGTGGAAGAAAAAGATGGGAGAGTGGTAATAAATTCTCAGTGTGGTTGAGGAAATTTGTTTTGATTCTTCCTGGATGTATCTTGATATCTTTGTTAAAGGACTCAACTTTCCTAAGTTAAAGGGGAATTGAAATTTGGTTTACCTATAGGGGTAGCATTGATTGGGGAAAGGGGATTACCTTGAAGTTTAACTCTATATGAATATTAGAAAATAAAAAAAGAATAAACTAGACTAAACTAAAATTTAAAAAAAAAATAAAAATAGAAATGCAAAAGAAAAGCACAGGTGTATGTATCAAAAAGTTCAGGTTAGATGGCTTTTATGGACTTTGATGTACTGGACATCTCACTGTGATGGTAAATAGGCAAAAAAATTATGTATATAAAAAAATGAATCAGAATAGTGGGAACGAGTTAAAAATAAAAGTTGTCCTTTGAAGTAGTGGTGGTAGTTCTTTTGTCTTTTTTTTTTTCTTTTTCCTTTCCTGGTTGGTTTTCTGGGGGAGGAGCCTGCCACGTGGGTTTTCAGTCAATGATGTTACCTGAGTTAAGTCCTCCTATCCCCCTCAAGGGGGTGGGCTCTGAGGAAACCGTTTTTTTCAGGCTTTTGTTCTCTGGAGGTGTTTATGTTTGTTCACTTTTTTTTTTTTTTCCCTTGCCTTGACTGCTTTTGATGTTTTTTGTAGGTTTAGAGGAAAGCAAACTGCACCCTGACCTCCCTCTGAGAAAGAAACCTCAGTCTGGCTGCAGAGCCCAAATAAATTCTCCCTTGGCTGCTGGCAGAGCAGGTTCCAAGTCGCGGTCCCTGGGCATGCAGGATCTTCTGTTTGTACTGAAAACCATGGCAGTAGAGGCTGTCTGGGCAGCTCCAGATCGCCAGAGAGGTTCCAAGCAGTGATCGCACACTGAGATTTTCCCACTGGCCCGGGCTGGGATTGCCTGGTCTTTCTGGGTCTAAGAGCTCTGGGAGGGCGCACACCTCTCTCAGGGGAGTGTGTGGGGTGCGCGTGCGCATCTCAGGCTCTGGTGGAATGGCGCGGGTCTAAGAGTTTGAGGTGGGGGGGGGTGAACGTCTCATTTTCTGTATCACCTGCCCTCTGGCTCTGGAGCCTCTGCCTTCTGGTGAGGTTCCCAACCCCTCACAGGAGCCGGACCCCATGCGATCTTGGGGGCACTGGCGGCTCATGCCCAAAACCTGGTTTCTCCACCACATTCTCTCTGGCTCAGCACCAGGGGAAGCTGTCCTGGGTCTGTGGACTTAAGCCCCTGACCCTAGCCGCCCCGATTCCTGCAATTTCCCCCTGCAATCCTTTGCTCTCTTTCAGGTTTTCAACCAGACTCAAAGTTAATGCTAGTCCCCAGATGCAGGGCACTCTTGGATTGGAGTATTACTTTCCAATCTGTTGCCTCTGGTGGCTCCTTCCCCCTTTTGTTTATCTTCCGATATCAGTCCAAAGTTCCCACTCCGCTTTACCTGCCCACTGGTATCTTATGCCCCTGTAGAGATCCAGACGTGTATAATTCTGATCTTAGGCTCTTTTCATGGGTGATCAGAATTCTTTGGTAGGTAATCAGCTCACTTTAGGGTACAGGTTGAAAAGGCGCCTCCTCCTACTTCCCCGCCATCTTGTCTCCTCTATTCCCAGGTATTTTATGTTTCTTACTGCTATAATAAATGGAACTGAGTCTCTAATTTCCCTTTCTATATTTTCATTGAATGTGTATAAGAAAGCAACTGGTTTCTGGGGGGTGGGAGGTTGGGGTACCAGGTGGTGGGTATTATAGAGGGCACGGATTGCATGGAGCACTGGGTGTGGTGAAAAAATAATGAATACTGTTTTTCTGAAAATAAATAAATTGAAAAAAAAAAGAAAGCAACTCGTTTCTGTACATTGATTTTGTATCTTCCTACATTACTGAATTGCTGTATGAGTTCTAGTTGTTTGGTGGTTGAGTCTTTTGTATTTTCCATATAAAGTATCATGTCATCTGGGAAGAGAGAGAGTTTGACTTCTTTGCCAATTTGAATACCTTTTTTTTTTTTTTGTCTGATTACTGTTTCTAGGACTTCTAGTACTATGTTGAACAATAGTGGTGAGAGTGGGAATCGTGTTCCTGATCTCAAAGGGAAGGCTGTCAGCTTTTCCCCATTGAGGTTGATATTCACTGTGGGTTTTTCATATATTTTGTGAGGTTGAGGAATGTTTCCTTTATCCCTATACTTTGAATCATTTTAATCAGGAACATGTTGTATCTGGCCAAATGCTTTTCCTGCGTCAATTGAGAGGACCATGTGGTTCTTCTGTATTCTCTTATGGATTTGTTCTATCACATTCATTGATTTGCAAAATGTTGAACCACTTGCATCCCAGGGATAAATCCTACTTGGTCATGGTGGATAATTTTTTTAATGTTCTTTTGGATCCTATTAGCTAGGATCCTGTGGAGAATCTTGACATCCATATTATCAAGGATATTGGTCTGAAATTCTTTTTGGTGGGTTATTTGCTTGGTTTTGGGATCAGGGTAATGCTGGCTTCGTAAAATGGTCTGGCATTTTTCATTCTGTTTCTAGTTTCTGTAAGAGCTCCCAGAGAATAGGTATTTTGTCTTCTTTAAAAAGTAGGATTCTCCAGGGAATCCATCAGATCCTTGGCTCTTGTTTTTTTGGGAGGTTGTTGGTCACTGATTCTATCTCATTACTAGCTATTGGTCTATTCAGGTTGTCAATTTATTCTTGATTCAGTTTTAGAAGTTTATAGGTTTCTAGGAATGCATCAGTTTAGTCTCAATTGCTTAACTTATTGGCATATAACTTTCGATAATAATTTCTGATGATTTTTTTCTATTTCCTTCGTGTTAGTCATGATATCTCCCTTTTCATTCATCATCTTATTAATTTGGGTTCTCTATCTTTTCTTTTGGATTAGTTTGGCCAGTGGCTTACTGATCTTATTTAATCCCTCAAAAAACCAGCTTCCAGCTTTGTTGATGTGTTGTACAGTATCTCTAGTTTCTATCTCATTGATCTTTGCTCTAACCTTGATTATTTCCTTTCTTGCACCTGGGGTTGGCTTAATTTGTTCTTGATTCTCCAATTCTTTAAGGTGTGAAGAGAGCTCGTGTATTCTGGATCTTTTAATATTTTTGAATGAGGCCTGGATGGCTATGTATTTCCCCCTTAGGACTGCCTATGCCAGATCCAGTAGGTTTTGGACGAATGTGTCTTCACATTTGGTTTGGTTTCCATAAATTGTTTAAGTTATTCTTTGATTTCCTGGTTGATCCAAACATTCTTAAGCAGGGTGGTCTTTAGCTTCTAAGTGTTTGAATTCCTTCCAAACTTTTTCTTATGGTTGAGTTCCAGTTTCAAAGCACTGTGGTCTAAGGATATGGAGGGATTAATCTCAATCTTTTAGTATCAGGTAAGCCCTGATTTGTGACCAGTATATGGTCTATTGTGGAGAAAGTTTCATGTGTGCTTGAGAAGAATGAGTATTCTATTGTTTTAGGGTAGAATGTTCTACATATATCAATGAGGCATATCTGCTCCGATGTGTCTTTCAATGCCCTTGTCTC
Source organism: Mustela erminea (assembly GCF_009829155.1). Lineage (NCBI taxonomy): Eukaryota > Metazoa > Chordata > Mammalia > Carnivora > Mustelidae > Mustela > Mustela erminea. Next base: position 79,693,447 of record NC_045635.1, on the reverse strand, counting down.
TTTATAGATTTTCTATTTGGGTGATCTGTTACTGAGAGTGCCATGTTAAGATCCCATACTATTAATGCGTTCATATCTATATGACTCTTTATTTTGATTAAAAGTTGTCTTATGTAGTTACCTGCTCCCATATTAGGGGCATAAATATTCACAATTTTTAGATCGTCTTGGGGTGTAGACACTTTAAGAATGATTTAGTGTTTCTTTATCTCTGACTACAATCTTTTATTTAAAATCTATTTTATCTGATATGAGAATCTCTACCCCAACTTTCTTTTGAGGCCCATTGGTATGAAAGATGCTTCTGCATCCCTTCACTTTTAGTCTGGATGTATCTTTAGGTTCTAAATGGTCTCTTGTAGACAGCATATGGATGTGTCCTGTCATTGTATCCAATCTGCAACATGTGTCATTTCCTAGGAACATTAAGGTGTTCACATTGAGAGTGATTATTGAAAAATACGTTTTTATTGACACCATGTTGCCTGTGAAGTTCTCATTTCTATAGATTGCATCTGTAAATTTCTATCCTATGTCACTCTTGGGTTCTTTCTTATTTTATAGAACCCCCCTTAGTATTTCTTGTAGTGCTGGTTTGGTGGTCACATAATCCTTCAGACCTTGCTTGTCTTGGAAGCTCTTTATCTCTCCATCCATTCTGAATGTCAGTCTTGCTGGATAAGGTATTCTTGGCTGCATATTCCTCTCTTTTAGTGCCTTGAATATGTCTTGCCAGCCCTTTCTGGCTTGCCAGGTTTCTGTGGACAAGTCTGATGTTATTCTAATGGACCTTTCCCTTAGGGAATCTTTTCCCCCCAGCTGCCCTCATAAGCTCTTGTCTAAAATTGTGATTTGTGAGTCTCACAATAAAGTGACTTGAGGTCTTTCTAAACTCATTGATCCTGGGGGTGTTCTTTCCACCTGCAGGACCTGAATGCTTGTTCCGTTCCCCAGATTGGGAAAAATTTCATCCAGGATTTTTTCAACTATATCTTCTAGGCTTCTCTCTTTCTCTACCCCCTCAGGGTCCCCAGTAATTCTGATGTTGGAATGTTTCATGGTGTTTTTTATTTCTCTAACTCTGTTTTCATGGCTTCTAAGTTGTTTGTTCCATGCATCCTCCTGATCCTTTTTCTAAATCAGTTTGTCCTCCAGACCACTACTTCTGTGTTCTGCCTTGGTTACCCTTGCTGATAGAGTATTTATAATAGATTGGGTATCACTGATAGCATACTTAACTTCTTCCCAGGTGGCTTTCACTTCTGCCCTCAGAGATTATATGTTGTCACTAGTGGTTTTCTCCAAACTAGCCATTGCCTGCATAATTGTTACCCTGAATTCTCTTTCTGACACACTGTGTATCTCCATATCCAATAGATCTGATGGAGAGGGCACAGTCTCTGAAGTTTCATCTGTAGTGTTTTCCTCCTCCTAGTCATTTTGGTGAGAGGTGGTTGAAGAGATGTATAGCTAAATATGTTAACCACAATTCAGGCATGAGCCTGATATATATATATATATATATATATATATATATATATATATATATATATAATGACAAACAAAAAGATCAAAAAAAGCAAATGACAGGAAAAAAAAAACAGCCAAAATGAACCCCAAGGATACGATTTATATAATACCAGAACATCTGGGTGGTTCAGTCAGTTAAGCTGCTGCCTTTGGCTCAGGTCATGACCCCAGGGTCCTGAGATCAATTCCTGCATCAGGTTTTTTTGCTCAGTTGGGATCCTGCTTCTCTCTCCGCCTCTCACTCTGCCTGCTGTGTTCTCTTTCTCTCTCTCTCTCTCTCTCTCTCTCTCTCTCTCTCTCTGAGACAAATAAATAAATAAATAAAATCTTAAAAAAAAAGATTTATATAATACCAGAACAAAAACAAATACACAGAAACACTAACAGAAGAAAAAGATGGGAGGGAGGTTACAAATCCTTGATGTGGCAAGGAATGTTATTTTGGTTCTTCCTGGGTATATCTTCATATCTTTGTTAAAGAAGTCAACTTCCTGGGGATAAAGGAAAATTAAAATTAGTCTATATATAGAGGTAATATTGATTAGGGAAAGAGGATTACCTTGAAGTTTATATCTGCATGTATATTAAAAAAATAGAAAAGAAAAATAATAACACAGGTATATATATATGAAAAAAGTTCAAGTTAAAAGGTTATTATGGAATATGTTGTATTAAATTTCTAGTTGTAATGGTAAGTAGGTTAAAAAATTAGGAACAGGGGCACCTGGGTGGCTCAGTGGGTTAAAGCCTCTGCCTTCAGCTCAGGTCATGATCTCAGGGTCCTGGGATGGAGCCCTGCATCAGGCTCTCTGCTCAGCGGGGAGCCTGCTTCCCTTCCTCCTTCTCTGCCTGCCTCTTTGCCTGCTTGTGATCACTGTGTCAAATAAGTAAATAAAATTAAAAAAAATAGGAACAGGAATAGTGAGAATAATTTTTCTTTAAATTATATCTATGAAATATACAGGTTTTTGGGCAATACCAGGAGCTTAATATATTGTTTTCTCCTGATGCTGGGGTTTTACAGTTTAATGGGGACCCTGTGGTGGTTGCCCTCTCATTCTTTTGGCTTGCCTTCTGGGGGAGTGGCTTGCTGTGTTGTTTTTCAGTCAGTCTTGCTTGAGTAGAGTTGTCCTTCCCCCATCAAGGGCTGAGCTCTGTGGAAACCAATTTTTTAGTCTTTTGTTCTTTGGAGGCTTTTTGCTGCTTTTCTGAGGTTCATGGAAAGCAAACTGCACTCAGATCTCTACCTCAGAGAGAAACCTCAGTCTGCTCCCCTCTGGGTGGTCCAGAACACACAGACTCCCCCTCTGCAAACTCCACTGAACAGAGAAGCCTCTCACAGGTGGTGCACACCCATAGCCACCATCCCAGTGGTCATGTGAGGTGCCTGCTTGTGTCTGCAACCCTGTGCCACTAAAACCCTGAGTGATATTGTTCCAGGGAGCCCACTTCTGGTGGCTGCCTTTCCTGGGACTGCTGTCTGGGTTCCAGGCCCAGACAGGGAGCACTCAGTCCCCATGGTTGTGCAGATTGCAGAAGGCTGCCACCAAGGGATCCTGAGTGGAAGTCACCCTTGGTTCTCCCAGGCACAGGCTGGGAGTGTTCAGACCCTTGGCCAGTGGCAGGAGGCTGGCGTCATAAAGAGCTGTGGCCAGTATCCACACCAAGCTCTCTCAGGTGTGGGTGTGAGTGTGCTCACAGCCTGCAGTGGCACAGGGCATGCAGAGTGCAGGAGGCTGTGGACCTAGAGAGTGCCAGCTGTTACCCACACCAGAAGCCCTCACACGTGGGTGGGAGTGTGCCAATGAAATGGCGGTGCAAACAGCAGTGGGGGCTCAAGGAACATGGGGTGGAGGCTTTTCCACACTCTATCTGGCATAGGTGGTCACTGGCAGTGGCAGTCCTGGGTCTGTGTTCTTAGACCTATGCCCATGACTACCCAGTTCCACCAGTTACCCCTTTAGCTCTTTTGTTCTTTTTGAGTGCTTTTAACCAGACTCCAAGATAATGTTGGTCCCCAACAACAGGGCACTTGCGTATTGGGGTATTACTTTCCAACAGATAACTTCTGGTGGCTCCCTCCCACTTCTACTTATCCTCCAATATCTGTCCTAGCATTCCAACTCAGCTTTACCTCTCCACTGATGTCTTCTGCCCCCATAGAGATCCAGAGGTGTATAATCTTACACCTCAGGCTGATGTCATGGGTGCTCAGAGTGTTAAGGAAGATATTTAGCTCACTTTAGGGGACCAGTTGAAAGAGGGTCTCCTACTTCTCCACCATATTGACACTCCTCTTCCATTTATATAGCATCTGAACAAAGGTACAGTATGTTATGAGAGAAATAATGAGACAAAGGAAAAAAAACCTTGAATCCCTAGGGAAGGCAAACTGTGGAAAGACAAATATATGGGAAACTAATGGTAAATAAAGGCTACTTAGTGAAGTTTGCTACATAGATTGCTCCCATGTCTTCTCTACTCTAGGGAACTAAAAGTTATTAACTTTTGTTCTCCTGATAAAGAGGAGAAGAGGGAGATCTTTATAAATTTATGTTCTCCTTTTTAGGCAAATAGGGGGATGGCAGGGGACTTTTCCAATATTTGCTTCTTCTCAGTAACCTTCAACTTAAAATAATCTTTATCCCAAATTAAGATATTTGGGGGTGGCAAATTCTGCTACCATTCAGAGATAACAAAGAGAAAATTTTCCCAGAAGCTGAAGACTAAGTGATAAAATTATGACAAATGCTGCTCATAGGTGAGTTATATGCAGATTGAGAATTGAGTGTAGGATTTAGGAATATGGAAATCACTGGTAATCTTTTCAAGAGCTGCTTCAGTGGAGTGGTTGGGATAAACATCTGACTAGAGAGAGTTCAAAGAGAATAGCACATGTTGAAGTACATTAAGTAAGGACTAATTTCAAGGTTGTTTTGCTAAAGAGGAAACAAAGCAAGGTAATAGTAGAATGAAGGGAATAGCATCAAGAAAGTGTGTCAAGATGGAAAATATTGCTGCTATGTGCATATTGATAAGAAGGATCCAGAAGTGATGGAAAAACAGATAAAGGAGAAAAGGGACACCTGCTGTCTTTGAGCTGATAAGGAAAAATGAAAGTGTGTGTACAAGTGAAGGGACTGCCTATTCACATTTTTTCATGAATTACTAGACAGTGAAATCCAACAAATTAAAGCAACTTTTCCTTGACTTTACTCTGAATTCTTGATGAGTGTTTATTTCCAGGTTCTAATGTGAGACTTGGCTTCATCCCATTTTTTTTTTGGCCTTAATTTTCCCACAATCACACAAATTGACCCTTATAGCATAAAACAGGGGGTCAGTGCTGTCCTTAGTCATGAGATAATGAAGGTTCTTCAGGCCATACTCAGCTTGAATGGTCTTGATAGTAGTCTGGGCTAAACCTGATGCCTCTGTTCTGAAAACAGCCTTCTACTGTTTCCTTGATTTCCTGTCTTGTTAATATTCCTAATATTTTTTATCTCTGTAGGGTTGGGAACTTCTTTTTCTTATCGTTAATGCCAATCCCTGGGATTTGTCTGCTGCCTCTTCACCCTAGCTTGGTAGCTAGAACCCTTCTACACGGTGGCAAATTTCCTAGAATGCGGCCCACCTCCTAGCTTCTTTGATCTTCCAATAAAACTCACATCAATGTGCTTTGGTCATCTCTTGGTGTATTCTATTATTTCATGTTGGAATCTCTTGCCCATTCTCATTCTCTTTCTATCTTTCCATTACTGATTCCTTCTCTGGGCAGACAATATTGCCACTATTTGCATATTGATAGAAAGGATCCAGCAGTGGTGGAAAAACAGATAAAGGAGAAAAGGGACACCTGCCCTCTTTGAGCTGATAAGGAAAAATGAAAGTGTGTGTACAAGCGAAGGGGTGACCTATTCACATTTTTTCATAAATTACTAGACAATGAAATCCAACAAATTATTTCATAGTTCCATATTCTATAGTTACCACTGCTTAGAGGTCTGGCAGAACTTGAAGTTAGCTCAATTACCTAAAGGTCTAGGCTTCTCCAAATCTATCCTAAGCCACTATAGTTACCTGAGACATGCTTGGACCTGACCTGGAAAATGACACTGAAATTGTTATAATATACTAATGAAATATATTCACTGGCACATTTTAGTAGGAAATTTAAGTCTGAAACTGTCACTCAAATCTTTTTCATTTTTTTTAAAGATTTTATTTATTTGACACAGAGAGAGAGAGATCACAAGTAGGCAGAGAGGCAGGCAGAGAGAGAGAGGGGAGGAAGCAGGCTTTTTGCAGAGCAGAGAGCCTGATGAGGGGTTTGATTCCAGGACCCTGGGATTATGACCAGAGCCAAAGGCAGAGGCTTTAACCCACTGAGCCACCCAGGTGCCCTCTTTTTCATTTTTTCTGCCCAGTTAAACCTAGCTCAAACTATTCCTTTCCTGACCCTGTTGGCTTTGTTCTGGGCCTATAAAATACATCCAGCAATCCCTGTCATCTTATTCAGGTGTAAATAAACACTGGCTGAGTAACTGTACTAGAAGGTGGGTAAACAGTTCCAGCTATGATTATAAATATAGTGTGGGGCTTCCTGTGACTCTCTTCTCCCCTTGCCCATTAATTGGTCTATATTTAAATTTGTCATGTTTAGGGCGCCTGGGTGGCTCAGTGGGTTAAGCCGCTGCCTTCGGCTCAGGTCATGATCTCAGGGTCCTCGGATCGAGTCCCACATTGGGCTCTCTGCTCAGCAGGGAGCCTGCTTCCTCCTCCTCTCTCTCTCTTTGCCTGCCTCTCTGCTTACTTGTGATCTCTCTCAGTCAAATAAATAAATAAAATCTTAAAAAAAATTTGTCATGTTTATTAGGAATCCAATTTAAAAGGTGAACACTATGTTTCTTGCACTTGACAATCATATTGAATAATTCTAGTTCCTATTTTACTTTGAAGTCACAAAGTAGTGTCATTCCCCACTTGCTTGTGAATGCTTTACATTTTTTTCAGTTTTGGCTACCTTCAAAGTAGGAATGTCTGTCTTTTTTTTTTTTTTTTCAAATTGAGATATTCCTTTTCTGTTCAGCAAAAATGTTTACATTTAACAATTAAAGTGTTAATGAACTGAGACTATGAAAAATTGAGTAAAGTTGCTGCTATGTTCAAGATATTTTAAAAGTTTATAGACAGCCGTGAAGGTCTCTACAATGAAAAAAAAGTATGCAAGTGTGATTAGATCTCTTAAAAGGGAGCTGAAAGCCATAATATCAACATGCAAAGATTTTGCCTATAGCAAGTCATCTACATTGTAAATTACGAAGCTCTCCCTGGAAGCTGAGCCATTATATCATTGAGATCAATGGGTTAGTGGGTTACTAAATACTCAGTAAATAGTTCTTTACCTTAAATATAATCTTCAGGATTAATTTGAATAGTTTACCAAAGTATACAGTTTAGTGTGAGTCTATTCTCCTGGGAAACATAGAAAATAAAACAAAAATTTTATCTTTCTCACTGATTAAAAGAAACAACAAACTAGATCTCAAAACATAAATCTTCAAATTCCTTCTTTTAAGAATGACCAAGAATTTTGATGGAAATCCGAATGTGCCACCCCACAGTATGTCACTTTGGCAAATAGATTATTTTGAGCTGAAAGCAACTGAGAAACAGGAGATTTAAGAAGAATCATCTGTTTTCCTCCTATCTGCCCAAAAGCAGGGTATAAATTTCCCATTAAAAAGGTGTCCTCTCTGTATTCCAGAGATAGAGTGACTCATCACCAGAGATGGGGAGCTGATGCCAAGATGAGTGTGCATAAATCTTACTAAAATAACTATTATCTTTTGTCAGTTATCTCCTATATTTCCTAGGTACTTTTTCACAATGATTCATCATTCCTAGAAATGCAAATCCCCCTTTCTTTTTTCTAGTCACTTCTCTGCAGTGTAATGTCCTTTGTTAAAATGATATACAAACCCCTGAATCTAGTAGCTATTGGGGTTCTCATTTCTTTTTTGTGAAGCCTTCAAGCACATAAAAATATTAAAATACAATAAAAATTGTATGTCTTTTGTCATGTTAATCTGTATTTTGTCAGTTTAATTTGTAGGCCTAACTCCTAAATCTAAAAGGGTAGAAGAGAGTTCTTTTTTTTTTCCTTTCTTGCAATATACAATGGAAACTTTCATATATATTCAAGAAAGGATTGGAAGATGATATTGTTTTTGTTTGTTTGTTTTTTGTTTTTTTGTTTTTGGAAGATTTTATTGTTAATCTCTGATCATATTCAGCTACCTAAGGAGATAAGGTTTCTTTCTTTCCTTTTATTTATTATTATTTTTTTTAGGTTTCATTTTATTTATTTTAGAGAGAAAGAGAAAGAGACTGTATGAGCAGGGAGAGGGACAGCAGGAGAAGGGAAGCAGACTACTGCTGAGCATGGAGTCCTACTCAAGGCTTGATCTCAAGACCCTGAGATCATGACCAGAGCCAAAACCAAGAGTCAGGTGCTTAACTGACGGAGTCACCCAGGCATCCCAGGAGCCATAATTTCTAAAGGAAATTACTAACACCATTAGTTTTACCCTGCCTTCTTGAAAAGCTTCGGTTGATAACAGCGTCATTATACAGAACTGAATCTTATAATTCTCTTCAAAGTATTTGTAATTATACATACATTCTTAATACACCATGAGCTCATATCCTCTTCTATCAATAAATATTTATTTGGCTCCTATTTGATACTTCTTTCTGGTTAACAGGCATAGTCCTTGGCCTTGTGGAGTAACAAGGGCACATGGCTAGCTTAGTCAGTAGAGGATGCAACTTCTGATCTCAGGGGTCATGAGTTTGAGACCCATATTAAACATAGAGATTACTTTAAAAAGTAATATAGTAACACAGATATGAAACAAATTATTATAAGGTAATAAGTATTAGAGTGTCATGGTGTCAAATAAATAACAAATGTATTTAGGGAAGGAGAAACTGTATTTGAAAGGATTATTGTAAGGGACAGTAGGGACTATCATGGGGGAGAAGGGCAATTACAACAGGAAGTATGCTCTAACTTCTGCAAGCATCTCAAAGATCAGGCAGAAAAGGCTATCTTACATAGGAAGAAGTGAACAAAATTAGAAAGAAGTGGCTATGGGATAATACAATGAGTGGATGTATGTGCATAGTAGATCTTGACTAAGACTCCTTGAACAAACTTTAGTCAAGGTCCTCTGAGACCTCTTCTCAACTAGGCTTCAACCTTGGCCCATGAGAACTGCAGATTCTCTGCACAAGTGATTTTATCTACCTGTCTCCACACACATTAAGAGATTGGAACAAACCCTGGCATTATTTCAAATAGTTCAAGGCAATACTGCTAGGATTATGACCCCAATCCCTTTAATTTTCTGTCTGAGAAAGCTCAATGCTGCTAAAAAATGTAATAATGCTCCAACCTTCTCTCTTCTTAGAAGCATCTATCTAAAAAACAAAGAAAAACAAGCAACCCCCACCGCCTAATTGTAAATCCTTCTTTAGTTACTTTGATATGTGTATCTCTTACAACCTAAGATTGTCTTTCTTAAGAACCTGAAAACCATTCTTTTAAAATGTAATCATCAGGAGGAATCGGACCCCTGTCTTCTACTCTGTGTGGCAGGGAAGGAGCCTACCTTTAATAAGTGCCAGTTGGCAGACACAAATGGCCTAATCACATTGAAATCGACCAGGGTCTTACATGCGATTTGTAACTTTTCACTTCCCTGACACTACTTGAGCTCCTCACTCATTCTCCCTTCCCACTTTCTCATTTTCCCTTTGAAATGCCCAGATGCCTCTACAAAGGTAATATTTGAGCTCTGGTTACAGTGGAGTCTGTCCCCTACTTCAGTGGAACTATTATATAAAATCCATCTTTACTGCCTTTAATTAGTGTCTGGCTTTTTTTTTTTTTTTTTCAATAATTGGAGACTATTTTACCCTGCGGTCAGTCTATTCTAAGGAGGTGCCTTAACATGGATTTGTGCTGGTTTGGACTGATGGTGACTCAAAGTTGAGGGGCCTAGAAAAAGGAGAGAAGCTAAGTTCCATAAAGTAAGACTAAAGGGCATTTTATTCTGATTTATCAATGGAGACAAACAGTTCAGCTAATCATTCATGAGACCAAGAATGGGAATTTGGAGGACCTCTGTTTGTTATAGGTAAAAAATAGGGACATCTGTGAGTCTTATCTATGCCATGGAGAAAGTGTAGCCCTTTGCAATAAGCCAATTCTGAGAACACACACAAAAAAGTGGGGGGAATTTCTTAATTGTTGATGTTTTCCAGGATCACAGAGCTCAGGTAACATTCACCATTGTCAGTGGGAATACATTGCAGGACATCCATCTTTGTTCAGGAATTAGAAAAAACAAACAAACAAACAAACAAAAAACACCCAGTCTGGTGATACATAAGTTGTTTGCTGAATGATGGGTTGGAATAAGCCAAATAAATGATGCTAGGGTAGAAAATATTAGCCTATGGTCTTACTAATTAATGCCTGGGTAAGGCATATTGAGTTCAGCCTTCCTATATATGTATATGTGTGTATGTGTGTGTGTGTGTGTGCGTGTGTGTGTGTGTGTGTGTGTGTATATATATATATATATATATATATAAAATGAGAGAACTAAGATATGTGGTGACAATGGTAAGCTTTACCTGAGCTCTGGTGCTTCTGGAAAACAGGAAGGTTGAGAAATTCCCCCACCCTTTGTGTTCCAGGAAATAGCTTATTATGAAGAAGCTCCGTTCACTATATGATTTAGATAGAACTCACTGACACCCTCCTGTTTACATATGACAAGGTCAGACACAGACCCTCCAAATTCTAATTCTTTGTCTCATAATTGATTAGTTGAACTGTTTTTTCCTCCACTTATCAATGGGAACAAAATGCTTATTCATCAAATTTTAGTAAAGTTTCTTTCTTTCCCCCAGATCCCTGAACTTGACCCATCCTCAGACAGCTGGAATACAGCCTTCTAAACCATAGAACCATGCTGCCTTAGGATAAAACATTTTATGATCTATCTACTATCAGATAGTATGATCCTTTCATCCCACTTCTTTACATTTTGCTCTTGTATAAAAGAAAAACCCTTCCTGCCTAACTCTTGAGACTTGCAGATCTTAGGGTCACAGTGTTCTTCCTATGTCAATAGTTTATTTTTCCTCGTACACTAATGCTTTTGTATAAAGTCTCTCCTTTCTATGTTCAGAGATGGTTTTTATTTCATATCTAGAGAGATAGGCAGGGGACATATCACAGAGCCTTCCACTCTAAGGCAATAGTAAGGCACTAAAGGTTTGGTAAGAGAGAGATCAGATTTGCATTATGAAAAATCTTTCATGCCTAAGGGATGAGAATGGATTTCTGCCTTGGCCCTTCATGTGGTTTGTGGGGCTTTTACTGAGGAGAGAAAGAAGATTGTGGTGAGAAGAGGTGATACATTCACTTTGAACATGCTAAATTTGAGGTGACCTGGAGATAATCAGCTAGAGTAGAATGTGATTCTGAATCTTGAGGGAAAGATGTATATTAGAGAATTAGCAGCATATGCATGATCATCAAAATCGTAGAGTAGACATCTTTCAACTTCATACTGTAATATATAGTACTCTTCTCTTTTAGTTCCAGTCTTCCCTAGATCTTTTTGCTCCAACTTTACCCTCTATTTTTATGTCTCTTTGTTCTTCCTTATTTAAAATATATGAACACTGATGTATAAGCCATAAAATCTAACTCTGCATCAATGAAAATCTAGATGAAATTTGCTATTCCTCTCAAGCCATATAGCTTCATTTAACACATTTAAGTAGCTGCTAATTGCTCTCCTCATAATGAAATTGAATAAGTATCAAATTATATTTGATACTTTTTAATGATACAATAGTATTTAACATAAGTGTCTCCATCATCTTTAGTCCTAGTGTGGGTAGTGGAACTAAAGAATTCCTAAGGGCTTTACTAGATACTAAATTCGAAGTCATGAAGCATAAGAAATCTAGAAATATAAGAATGAAAGATGAAGAAAAATGGAAGAGTTTAGAGGATAAGATAAAAGAAAAATAAAGAAGGAACAAAAGCAAAAATCATTAAAGCACCCATAATGGGGACTTTAAAGGGTTATAGTGGTTGGTGATAGTGATATTCATGTCATGACACTCCCAATGCCTTAACAGTAGCAAAAATTTAATTTTAAAGCAATTTAGTAAATATTGGAAAATGACTGTCATGGTAGCCCAGTTTGACAAGAATCACTCTATTAGATCTTTGCCATCCTGTGACTACAGAACAGGCCAATTTTTACCTTAAGAACAAAATGATGGATTTGGGGGGCAAGATGGCAGAGACGTAGGAGACCCTGTTTCAACTGGTCCCATAAAGTAAGCTAAATATCTACCATAACACTCTGAACACCCATGAAATCAGCCTGAGGTGTAGATTATATGCATTTGGATCTCTATGGGGGGCAGAAGACACCAGTGGAGAGGTAAAACAGTGTGGGAATGCTTGGAGTGATATCAGAGGATAAACAGAAGGGTGGAGGAACCACCAGAAGTGATCATTGGAAAGTACTATCCCAATATGAAAGTGCCCTGTGATTGGAGACCAGAATTAACTTGGAGTGTAGTTAAAAGCATTCAAAAAGAGCAATAAATCTTGTTGCAGAACCTGGACTGGATCCTGGCAGAAGAACCAAGTGGCACTCAGAGACATTGGAGAATCAGCGTTTATTTAACACTGGTGGGCTCAGATGAGGTTGTACTCCAAAAGTCTGAGTTGCAAGCACAAGCAGGGATGGGGATTTATACCCTTCTCTACTTTTGTGTACTTGGGTACTTTTGGCATGTGCAGGAAATGGGGTAGGAAAGAAGAACCTGGAAGGGCTCTGAGACAGGGACTGGAATTCCCTTGCTGGTTTGGTCAGCCATCTTAGAGTAGTTTTTCCCTATCATTCCCCCCCGCTTTGATGCCCCTTTAAACACCTAGTTAAGAGGGATCATTATCCTCTATTACCATGGCCCTGCAAGGCTAGTATTTGGTCAGTGGCTTGTCTGGTAATAATGTTTTCTATGAGCTTAGCAATCCATCTTAAGGTTCCTAAGGCTGCCCAATAAGCAATAACAATAACAAGTTTCTGGGAGAAAGTTCAGTCAGAAGGGGGAACAATGTAAATCCAACTCCTGAGGTGAGGGTGTTGCTGTCATGTTGGCAATAGCCAGGGACCATGGTGAACAGATGCCCATCAGTCGGTGGGGTCTCATCAAAGGTGCAGCCAGAGCAGGTCTGTAGGATATGGTTGGGCTTTCCATGGTTGATTCATCCAACTGGTGAGGGCCTTCTATACTCTAGAGTGGTGGTCCCATTTGGTGACACCTAACACCCTAAGAGCTGTAGGGGTGGTTAGAACAATAGTGTGGGGCCCTGTCCACCATGGTTTGAGGGGGCCCTATCTAAAGCTCCTCAGGAGATGCACCTTCAAGTTTTTCCTGGCGTTTGGAGGTGTTGGGACACCTCTAAGTTTCCAATCTGTTTGAAGTCTCCTCTAAGCCTACTTGCTATGGGGAGTGGCCTGCCATAGAGCTTTTCAGGTGAATTATAGCTGTGCAGTCTTTTAAATCCAGTAGACTAGAATAAACAATATCAATGACCTCCAACAGTTATGTTCCACAGAAGTACGATGTTCAAGTCCAGGCATAAGGGCAGCTGGAGTCTGACAGGTTTTAGGTATTATTTCAGGTATTTCTATCAGTGTAGCCTGGTATATAATAAGTTGGCCTCTGTCATCCATTGGTGGCCTTTGGTTTCTAAGACAAATCTGGACCTGATGTGAAGTCATTACAGTCAGGGATTGTCCCGTAGGGAGCTTTGAGGCTTCTTTTATGAGGAGGGTTGTTCTATGCTTAGCTAAAGCCTTTGTTTGTAATTGTAACTCAATAGAGGAGGCTTCGAGGATAAATATGACTAAGGGATGAAACCATTAAGAAGACTTTTTCTTGAGTGGTCCAGCCTTAACAATATCCCAACTACAAAGGATCACTGGAAAGTGGGAGAAAACTTGTCAAGAGGTAAGGGTAGTCCCACATACATCATCCAATCCAATCATAAAGAAAGTGGGGTCATCTGTTATCTCCACAAGTCCATAGTTAATCCTATGGGGTGGGGTATGCTTCTGGTTTTTAAGCAATTTTTTATCTAGCTCCACAGAATTGGTTAAGTTGATAGTTAAGTTACATAATTGTTGGGGAATTAATCCCTATTTCCAGTTATTTAAATAATTATATGCCCATGGTTTATTTAGATCTTTGCCATCCTATGACTATAAAATAGGCCAATTTTTATTTATCTCCACTGAATAATCAACAGAAGATTGTCTATACATGAGTAACTGTGTTAATTTCTCTTAAGTTTACCTCTAGTTGTCTAGTTTATGTAAACAACAAACATTTAAGGACAATAAAATCTATAACTCAACATCCACAAAGGTGTGTTACTGAAACATAATTTTTCTCTCTAAAATAACCCTCATTTCCAGAGATAGCCAAATTAGGACTAATTTTTTTGAAAAACAAGTCCAGTTTAAACAGATTTGGTGTAATTATTTTCATAAGATCAGGAAGAAGAGTGAGTGATCATATAAATCTTTTAGAATCTGCTTTGCTGTAACTTTTTTTTTTCTTAAATGAAGATTAACAGCTTTATTGAGATATATTTCACATGCCATAACATTCCCTCCTTTAAAGTGTCAGTTCGATGATTTTTAGCATATTCACAGAGTTGTACAACCATCATAACAATCTAATTTTAAAACATTCCCAACTGCCTTTTGATGAATGCTTTTGGTCACAAATGGGACTGAGAAATAAAGTATGCAATATAGCCCTACTGTAGGAGACACAACTTAAATTATAAAAGATTATAATGATCAACAAACATAAAACAGTAACATATATACCAGTCCTAAATTATGTGTTTTTTTTTGTATTAAAGTGACACACCATCCTATTTTTTTTTTTCATATCTGAAAACATGCTTTGCTGGAACTTCTTATAATAAATCTCTAGGTTGAACTTTTAGTAGCCTCTCCAGGCCAGAAGCCAAGCCAAGTACTTGCCGTCAGATGCCTGCAATACCTGTAAATTTGGGCAAATTCCTCTTCCTGAGGATGCCAAAGTATCCTGAGGTTCCTGCACCTGCTAGTAAGTGACATTCTTTACTCACCTGGTGAGGCTTCTGGGCATTCTGTAAGCAAAGTACCAGGCTAACAGTTCCAAGGGGTTTTATGACTCCAGGTTTCATAAAGTCAACCTTAGTTCCTTAAAGTTGTCTGGTCATATCTGAGTCTATGCATGTCTTCCTCAAATATGACATTCCAGTCAAAGCCTTGGTAAAATAACCAATGTTTCCAATGGTGTCCTGTTACAAGGAGAACAGATTCTTATTAAACTTATCCAAATTACTGATTTCCATGGAAGAATATTTACTGAAACCATTTGAGTTTCAGAAGGTTCAGATAGAGAGAAAAGTTGAATGCTTTGATTTGTTTACAAATGAATATTTTTACATTTCTGTAAGTCACAGATAAGTAAATTTTTCCTTAGTGTGGATGAGCAAACATTAGAGAATGAGCAATGTCTAAAATAAGAGACATAACATTATAATCTTTTAGTTCATTTAGTCCCATGTTACTAATTCTGGTTTAGTTTGAATGCAGCTTTAGTTAGTTCTGGAAATTCTTACTCATTTCAGTTCTGATCTTAAAGACATTGAATACCTGTGTTGTCCTGAAAGTACTTTTTATGAATCTCCTTTAAGGTGAAACCCATTTTACAAGAGAATTAAAACAATTATAAATGACAAAAACTCAGAATGGATATGGTTAGAGTTGATGAGAAGAGAGTTTACAATATAGCTGGCAAGAAAATCAGGTTATTTCTGTGGCACATAACACTTCAATAATTAAATATCAAATGATAACCTTATCAAAACATTAAAACTTTAGGAAATGTATAGAACCTCTAGAGTCATTATAGCATTTACCCAAATGTTACCCAAGGTTTCTCCTCCTGAGTAACTTAGCATACCAAGGAAAAGCATAATGAGTTAAAGGGATTTCATTTACAATTTAAATCTTGTCAACATTTGCTAAAAATATTAGAAAATTTTAAAGTGCATGCCTAAGTATAATTAGGGATGTTAAACACCTGATATAGGTGAAATGTGGAATTTTTTTTTTTTTCTGGACAGGCAAAGAGGAAACAAATCTTTATGTTTACTTCTTAACAGCAGATCCATTAACCTAAGAAAACTTTGTCCTTTTAAACAGAGATAAAACCAGCTTTCTATACCACTGTCTTTTTAAAAAATTCATTTCAATATTAGTCCATTTTGACTAAATTTAAAATTCTTTTTCAGAAGATTTCCCTTCACAAACCTTCTACAACTTTCCTTTGCATTTAGGTTTTGCCCCAAGCCATTTCCTTCCAAACAACCATCTCATTTAGAACAAAAATGCCTTCTCTTCTTTTTTTAAATTTTTTTATTTTTTATTTTTTATTTTTTCAGTGTAACAGTATTCATTATTTTTGTACCACACCCAGTGCTCCATGCAATCTGTACCCTCTCTAATACCCACGACCTGGTCCCCCAACCTCCCACCCCCTGCCCCTTCAAAACCCTCAGATTGTTTTTCTGAGTCCATAGTCTCTCATGGTTCACCTCCCCTTCCAATTCCCCTCAACTCCCTTCTCCTCTCCATCTCCCCATGTCCTCCATGCTATTTGTTATCTCCACAAATAAGTGAAACCATATGATAATTGACTCTCTCTGATTGACTTATTTCATTCAGCATAATCTCTTCCAGTCCTATCCATGATGCACTCCCTTTCCTTATATCTTTCTTACATATCTCCTACTTTTCCACATAGAGTTGTTTCCCTTATTTCCATCAGTCATAGTTACAATTAGCAGAATATTGTACTCTTAGAAACACCTTAACATCTAGTGATGGCTTAGTATTAACCATTTGTGAACTGTTACAACAGAATTCTTTAGATGGGAAATTTATGAATCAGTTAAGCACAAAACATGTTTATCAACAGATTTAAATATCCTTAGTTTCTTTGCAATAGAAAATCAAAGGCACAAACCTATGTCCAGTAACCAATGCTTTAGCATTTTATTTCATTTGGAAAAGACCTAAGATGTCCAAAATTTAATTCCATTTGTCATCCAACCAAAACTTTAAAATTTCAGGTTACCAAATACTTTGAAAGCCATATTAACAATTACCCATGAAAACTTTCAGACAATTAACCATCAGTTTAGTCATCACTTTGCTAACAAATTTCAACAGAGATAATAAGCTCATTTAACCTCCAGTAAACCTTAATAGAATAAAAGTTTCACATTTACCACTGATAACTTAAAAGACACATCTGTCTCAACTAAACCAACAAACTTAGTTTAAATGCTGAAATACGTTCTACCAGAATCTTCCCCATGGTCAATTTTCACCTGAGCCCTGTGGGAAAATCTGGCGTGGGTGGTGTTAGGTCCTGTGGGTGCTCTTCTTGCTCCTTGGCCACGGTGCCTGAGGCACTGAGGATGGTCTGGAAGCCAGTAATGCAGGCTGCACCCAGGGTGTTGCAGAAACAGGAAAAAGGGGGAGGGGGAGACAGAAGAGACAATGTGCTGCCAGAGGGCAGAGGAAGGGTTCTCTCTTCAGATGATCCTCAGATCCAAAGGAGCAGGCAGCATGTTTTCCCACCAACAAGGGTGGGGATAGACAATCCATATTGGGCCAGAGAAGACAGGGAATTTCCCTGAAACAAAGAAGTTTTGGCAGCTGCTTGGAAATATTCCTTAAAGTCTCCATCTCGAGTTAGACTAACCCCAGTTGGCTCTAGTTATAGCCATTAACCTGGGAAATGATGGAGGGAGAAACCCCACATCTTTTGGGAGGAACAGAGATAAAGTCAGAGTCCCCTTTGCTAGGAATGGCCTGTGCATCATCCAGCAACCTGAGTTTACTAGAAGAAGATTTATTTAGATAATTACCATCTAATATGTCAGGAGGGAGTTTACTAGCTGACCCATGTGGGAAAACGAATTCTGCAAGAGGCACTTAGGTTGAGGTCCTGGTGTAGAGCAATGAAGGTATCCTAGGTTCATGTGCCCTGTTTTCTGCAGAGGAGATCTAACTAATCTACTGAGGCCATAGAGTGTCCCAGGAGCTCAGTCCTTCCCTAAGTTTTATGATGCAATTTGTTTCCAGCAGGTTAAAAGGCACTCCAAAGTAGAGAAGGTAAAGTCCTTGGGAACCAAAGAAGTCTACTGAAGCCATGCTCCCAGCAAAGTAAAGAAGGTCCATTATCAAATTCCCCCTGATTCCTGGGTGGCATCCCACGCAGGACACGTCAAAGGTTCCAGTTGTCAAAAGCGACTGGAGGCTTCCCTCACATAAGACATCACTAATGATCATGATTTTGCCTTCCTGTGAAGGCACTCCTGCAGTAAAAGGCCCTGGAGGGGTGACAGCACCCCTCCCCTACACCATCGCATCCTAGGCTGCAGATGGGTGCCTGGTGAGTGTACTAAAATACCGTACCATACCATGCCATCGTCTGTTCTGATGATTGCATACTGTTTTGCCATTTTAACTCATGGAAACACTAGAAAAGTTTGGCAAGGGGAAATGACCCAATTTTGTAGCTCTAAGTAGTTAGTTGAGGACACTGACAAGAAACAGTAAAGACTGAAATCCATCATGGTTTATGCAACATTTCAACACATGTGGTCCTTATAGCAAACATCCCTAGAAATAGTCCCCAGTTGTGTTTTAATTCAGTTGGGTACTAGTTTCTGCCAGCTTCCAGTGGAGGTCCCATGGACAGAAGTGGCCCGACCAGGGATGTGGAGGGGATCATATTAGATCAATCAGGAGGAAACCTCACATGAGAGTCTTAAGATTCACAGCTGTCCTGGTGGCTTAGGTGGTTGTCCTGTGCCCAAGACAGACAACTTTATATAAGAACAAGAATAAAGAGAAGGCATCAAGTTTCTGGGTCATATTACCATTCTGGCCAGGGTACTGACTTCTAGCCAAAAGGCAGACATTCTCCCCGTAGAGCAGCCACAGGCTAGAGGATTGCAGCCTGAGCTATTGACATGAAAGTGTTCCAATAAGACCATACTCCTTGAAAAGTTCCTGAAATGATACTAAAGGAAAAGGAGAGAAAGTACTCACCGATTTTTGCACCGAAGCTCAGAGTTCAAATGTAAAGACTCACAGCCCTATGTTCAGATGCCAAAGGATGAAGTTTTAGAATATAAGTGAGGTCCAGAGCTGATGACCAAGAAAGAATTCTTGAGACTTCTTTGGTGCAAAATGGTGGTTTAAAGCATGGGGACAGGACTCATGGGCAGAAAGATCCTCTTCTCCCTTGACTGTTATCCCAAAGAACACCTGGGTGCCTCTTAGCCTTAGCTAGTCTGTATGAATGCCAAACTGGAACCACGAAGTGGCTCACCTTAGACCCTATGAGGTCATTGTGGAGGCAGGTTAGGGCCACTCAGACTCCATAGGCTTCTGAGGACCCTAAGGGTGCCTAACCATGGAGCAACAGAATCAGTCGCCCACAAGCCACGTCAAACTGTGCATTCACTCACACATTCACACCAAAGTTATTATAGTTTCTCCCCTCCAGGATGCCCTGACCTGTGGAATTTCTTCTGGAATTCTTTCCTGTCTCTCCTTATGGGGGTTCCTGACCTGAAGTACCTCCCCCCCGCCACGGGAAGCCCTACCTGTGAGACCTCTAAGAGGTCTCTGGGAGGTGATCAGTCAGTCTCCCCTTCCACCCTCACTGGTGGGTCTGACTGGGTCCTAGGGCCCCAGTTCTTACCAAAATCCAATGTTGGGACCAAGTCCTCACCTACCAAGTCTCCTCTGAGTCCGGGTGGAAACAGCGGAGAGAGCCAGCCTGAGGTGATCGGGCAGGAGACTGCCAAAAATCAGGCAGGGCGTGCCATCTCCCTTACAATCCCTCATTCTGTCACTACCCTGCCATTTCCCCAAACCGGTGGCAACAATGGGCCAGCACAGTTGGGTTTCCCCATCAGGGAACCAAATGTTGTGGAACCTGGACTGGATCCTGGCAAAAGAACCAAGCGGTGCTTGGAGACTTTGGAAGATCAGAGGTTTATTTAACATCAGTGGGCTCAGAAGAGGTTATTCTCCAAAGGTCTGAGCCCCAAGCACAAGCAGGGAGGGGGATTTATACCCTTCTCTACTTCCGCATACTTGGTACTTTTGGTGCGAGCAGGAAACAGGGTAGGAAAGAAGAACCTGGAAGGGCTGTGAGACAGGGATTGGAATTCCCTTGATGGTTAATCGTAAGGGGCAATTGGTGAAACTGGGCAGTCACGGGCATGGGCCTAAGCCCACAGACCCAGGACTGCCAATGCCAGCAACCACCCATGCCATAGAGAGTGCAGAGCCAGAGCCTCAATTTCCTGATCCTTGAGCCCCCAGCATTGTGTGGCTTACTCAACCTCTCAGCTGGGCACACTTGTGCTCCAGGATGAGGGAGTCTGGTGAGTGCTCTTTAGAACCATAGCTTTTTGCACTCTGTGCTCACTGCTCAACTGGGATCTGAACAACACCCCCCCACTTGTGCCTGAGAATGCTCCATGCTGGTGCTAACCAGTGGTCTCTAGGACCAGAACACTCCCAGCCCAGACCTGAAGGAACTCAGCACGATCTCTGGTTGGGATCTCTTGAGGTGAACAGCGCAACTGTGAGGTCTGGACCCCAGACAGCAGACCCGGCAAAGGCAGTCACTGGAAGTAGGCTCCCTGGACCAACATTACTCACGGTTTTAGTGGCATGGGGTTGCAGAGACAAGTAGAAGCTTCCAGCAACCCCTGAGATGGTGGCTGGGTGCATGCACTGCCTGTGGGGAGTTGCAGAAGGGGAGTTTGTGTGTTCCAGACCATCCAGAGGGGAGCAAACTGAGGCTTCTCTCTGAGGCAGCAGTCTGGATGCACGTTGTTTTTCATTAAACGTTCAAAAAGCTGCAAAAATCTGCCAAAGAACAAAAACACCCAAAGATCAAAAGCCTGAAAAACCAGTTTCCACAGAGCTCAACCCCTTGATAGGGGGAAGGACAACTCTACTCAGTCAAGACTGACTGAAAAACAACACAGCAGGCCGCTCCCCCAGAAAGCAAGCCAAAAGAACATGGGGACAATCACAAGGTTCCCTCAAAACTGTAAAACCCCAGCATCAGGAGAAAATAATATATTAAGCTACTGGTATTGCCCTAAAACCTGAATATTTCATAGATACAACTATTTTTCCTATTTTTTAAATTTCTTTTCAGCATAACAGTATTCATTGTTTTTGCACCACACCCAGTGCTCCATGCAATCTGTGCCCTCTCTAATACCCACGACCTGGTTCCCCCAACCTCCCACACCCCGCCCCTTCAAAACCCTCAGATTGTTTTACAGAGTCCATAGTCTCTCATGGTTCACCTCCCCTTCCAATTCCCCTCAACTCCCTTCTCCTCTCCATCTCCCCTTGTCCTCCATGTTATTCCTTATGCTCCACAAGTAAGTGAAACCATATAATTAACTTTCTCTGCTTGACTTATTTCACTCAGCATAATCTCTTCCAGTCCCATCCATGTTGCAACAAAAGTTGGGTATTTATCCTTTCTGATGGAGGCATAATACTCCATAGTGTATATGGACCACATCTTCCTAATCCATCCGTCTGTTGAAGGGCATCTTTGTTCTTTCCACAGTTTGGCAACCGTGGCCATTGTTGCTATAAACACTGGGGTACAGATGCCCCTTCTTTTCACTACATCTGTATCTTTGGGGTAAATACCCAGTAGTGCAATGGCAGGATCATAGGGAAGCTCTATTTTTAATTTCTTGAGTAATCTGCACACTGTTCTCCAAAGTGGCTGCACCAACTTTAATTCCCACCAACAGTGGAAGAGGGTTCCCCTTTCTCCACATCCTCTCCAACACATGTTGTTTCCAGTCTTGCTAATTTTGGCCATTCTAACTGGTGTAAGGTGGTATCTCAATGTGGTTTTAATTTGATGGCTAGTGATGATAAACATGTTTTCATGTGTCTGATAGCCATTTGTATGTCTTCGTTGGAGAAGTGTCTGTTTATATCTTCTGCCCATTTTTTTTTTTATTTGATTGTCTGTTTTGTGTGTGTTGAGTTTGAGGAGTTCCTTATAGATTCTGGATATGAACCTTTTGTCTGAACTGTCATTTGCAAATATCTTCTCACATTCCATGGGTTGCCTCTTTGTTTTGTTGACTGTTTTCCTTTACTGTGCAGCTTTTGATCTTGATGAAGGCCCAAAAGTTCACCTTCATTTTTGTTTCCTTTGCAACATTTTTTTAATTTTATCTAACTATTCTTATTCTTTTTATATTTTTTGACCTATTTACCATTACCAGGGGCTTAATACAACATATTCCATAATAACATTTTAATTTGAACTTTTTTCAAACATATACCTATGTTTTACTTTTTCTTTTCTATTTTTTAATATACATATAGATATAAGCTTCAGGGTAATTATCTTTCCCTAATCAATACTACTCCTATATATAAACAACTGTTAATCTCCCTTTATCTCTGGAAAGTTGAGTCCTTTAACAAAGATATCAAGCCACACCCAGGAAGAATCAAAATAAGCTTCCTCACACACATTGAGGATTTATAACCACCCTCCCATCTTTTTCTTCTGTCAGTATTTCTGTGTTTTTCTTTTTGTTCTGGTATTATATAAATCCTATCCTTGGGGTTCATTTTGGCTTGGTTCTTTTTTTTTTTTTCCCCTTGTCATTAACATTTGTTGGTCTTTCTGTATGTGTGTTTTTGTTTGTTTACCTTATAACCTTACTTTTGGGGCCCCCTCTGCTGGGTTTTCTCTTTCTCTCTCTCTGTCTCTCTCGAGCGCGCGCGCTCACGCATGCGCTCTCTCGCTCTCTCACTCTTTCTCTTTCTTTTTTTTTTTTCTTTTGTTCTTTTTGGTGGTGATTTCCCATTGCTCAGAAGCGTTCAATGGTGCAAATTGCCTGGATCGTGGTTGATATATACAGCTATACATCCCCTCAACCACCTCTCACCAAAATGACTAGGAGGAGGAATACCCAAAAGAAGAAAAAGATTTAGAGACTGTGCCCTCTCCATCAGAACTATTGGATATGGACCTATACAGTATGTCAGAAAGGGAATTCAGAGTAAAAATTAACTAGGCAATGGCTAGGTTGGAGAAAACCATTAGTGACAATATAGAATTTCTTTTTTTTTTTTTTTTTTTTAATTGTTAATTTTTAATTTTTTATAAACATATATTTTTAACCCCAGGGGTACAGGTCTGTGAATTGCCAGGTTTACACACTTCACAGCACTCACCAAAGCACATACACTCCCCAATGTCCATAACCCCACCCCCTTCTCCCAACTCCCCCTCCCCAGAGCAACCCTCAGTTTGTTTTGTGAGATTAAGAGTCACTTATGGTTTATCTCCCACCCAATCCCATCTTCTTTCATTTATTCTTCTCCTACCCGCTTAAGCCCCCATGTTGCATCACTACTTCCTCATATCAGAGAGATCATATGACAGTTGTCTTTCTCCGCTTGACTAATTTCGCTAAGCATGATATGCTCTAGTTCCATCCATGTTGTCGCAAATGGCAAGATTTCATTTCTTTTGATGACTGCATAGTATTCCATTGTGTATATATACCACATCTTCTTGATCCATTCATCTGTTGATGGACATCTAGGTTCTTTCCATAGTTTGGCTATTGTGGACATTGCTGCTATAAACATTCAGGTGCACGTGCCCCTTCGGATCACTACGTTTGTATCTTTAGGGTAAATACCTAGTAGTGCAATTGCTGGGTCTTAGGGCAGTAATATTTTCAACATTTTGAGGAACCTCCATGTTATTTTCCAGAGTGATTGCACCAGCTTGCATTCCCACCAACAGGGTAGGAGTGTTCCCCAGTTCCCCTTTCTCCGCATCCTCGCCAGTGTCTGTCATTTCCTGACTTGTTAATTTTAGCCATTCTCACTGGTGTGAGGTGATATCTCATTGTGGTTTTGATTTGTATTTCCCTGATGCCAAGTGATATGGAGCACTTTTTCATGTGTCTGTTGGCCATCTGGATGTCTTCTTTGCAGAAATGTCTGTTCATGTCCTCTGCCCATTTCTTGATTGGATTATTTGTTCTTTGGGTGTTGAGTTTGCTAAGTTCTTTATAGATTTTGGACACCAGTCCTTTATCTGATATGTCGTTTGCAAATATCTTCTCCCATTCTGTCAGTTGTCTTATGGTTTTGTTAACTGTTTCCTTTGCTGTGAAAAAGCTTTTGATCTGGATGAAATCCAAATAGTTCATTTTTGCCCTTGCTTCCCTTGCCTTTGGCGATGTTCCTAGGAAGATGTTGCTGTGGCTGACGTCGAAGAGGTTGCTGCCTGTGTTCTCCTAAAGGATTTTGATGGATTCCTTTCGCACATTGAGGTCCTTGATCCATTTTGAGTCTATTTTTGTGTGTGGTGTAAGGAATTGATCCAATTTCATTTTTCTGAATGTGGTTGTCCAATTTTCCCAACACCATTTATTGAAGAGGCTGTCAAATCCATGGGACATTCTTTCCTGCTTTGTTGAAGATTAGTTGACCATGGAGTTGAGGGTCTATTTCTGGGCTTTCTATTCGGTTCCATTGATCTATGTGTCTTTTTTTGTGCCAGTACCATGCTGTCTTGATGATGACAGCTTTGTAATAGAGCTTGAAGTCCGGGATTGTGATGCCACCAACGTTGGCTTTCTTTTTCAATATCCCTTTGGCTATTCAAGGTCTTTTCTGGTTCCATATAAATTTTAGGATTATTTGTTCCATTTTTTTTGTAAAGATGGATGGTACTTTGATAGGAATTGCATTAAATATGTAGATTGCTTTAGGTAGCATAGACATTTTCACAATATTTATTCTTTCAATCCAGGAGCATGGAACATTTCTCCATTTCTTTGTGTCTCCTCAATTTCTTTCATGAGTACTTTATAGTTTTCTGAGTATAGATTCTGTGCCTCTTTGGTTAGGTTTATTCCTAGGTGTCTTATGGTTTTGGATGCAATTGTAAATGGGATTGACTCCTTAATTTCTCTTTCTTTTGTCTTGTTGTTGGTGTAGAGAAATGCAACTGATTTCTGTGCGTTGATTTTATATCCTGACACCTTACTGAATTCCTGTACAAGTTCTAGCAGTTTTGGAGTGGAGTCTTTTGGGTTTTCCACATTTAGTGTCATATCATCTGTAAAGAGTGATAGTTTGACTTCTTCTTTGCTGATTTGGATGCCTTTGATTTCCTTTTGTTGTCTGATTGCTGAGGCTAGGACTTCTAGTACTATGTTGAATAGCAGTGGTGATAATGGACATCCCTGCTGTGTTCCTGACCTTAGTGGAAAAGCTTTCAGGTTTTCTCCATTGAGAATATTTGCAGTGGGTTTTTCATAAATGGCTTTGATAATATTGAGGTATGTGCCCTCTATCCCTACACTTTGAAGAGTTTTGATCAGGAAGGGAAGATGTACTTTGTCAAATGCTTTTTCAGCATCTATTGAGAGTATCTTCTGGTTCTTGTTCTTTCTTTTATTGATGTGTTGTATCACATTGATTGATTTGTGGATGTTGAACCAACCTTGCAGCCCTGGAAGAATTCCCACTTGGTCGTGGTGAATAATCCTTTTAATGTACTGTTGAATCCTATTAGCTAGTATTTTGGTGAGAATTTTCGCATCTGTGTTCATCAAGGATATTGGTCTATAGCTCTCTTTTTTGATGGGATCCTTGTCTGGTTTTGGGATCAAGGTGATGCTGGCCTCATAAAATGAGTTTGGAAGTATTCCTTCCATTTCTATTTTTTGGAACATTTTCAGGAGAATAGGAATTAGTTCTTCTTTAAATGTTTGGTAGAATTCCCCTGGGAAGCGGTCTTGCCCTGGGCTTTGGTTTGTTTGGAGATTTTTATTGACTGTTTCAATCTCCTTACTGGTTATGGGCCTGTTCAGGCTTTCTATTTCTTCCTGGTTCAGTTGTGGTAGTTTATATGTTTCTAGGAATGCATCCATTTCTTCCAGATTGTCAAATTTGTTGTTCATAGTATGTTCTTTTAATTGTTTGTATTTCTTTGGTGTTAGTTGTGAACTCTCCTCTTTCATTCATGATTTTATTTATTTGGGTCCTTTCTCTTTTCTTTTTGATAAGTCTGGCCAGAGGGTTATCAATCTTATTAATTCTTTCAAAGAACCAGCTCCTGGTTTCATTGATTTGTTCTATTGTTTTTTTTTGTTTGTTTGTTTGTTTCTATTTCATTGATTTCTGCTCTGATCTTTATGATTTCTCTTCTCCTGTTGGGCTTAGGATTTCTTTCTTGTTCTTTCTCCAGCTCCTTTAGGTATAGGTTTAGGTTGTATACCTGAGACCTTTCTTGTTTCTTGAGAAAGGCTTGTACCACTATATATTTTCCTCTCAGGACTGCCTTTGTTGTGTCCCACAGATTTTGAACTGTTGTGTTTTCATTATCATTTGTTTCCATGATTTTTTTCAATTCTTCTTTAATTTACTGGCTGACACATTCATTCTTTAGAAGGATGCTCTTTAGTCTCCATGTATTTGGGTTCTTTCCAAACTTCCTCTTGTGGTTGAGTTCTAGCTTCAGAGCATTGTGGTCTGAAAATATGCAGGGAATGATCCCAATCTTTTGATACCAATTGAGTCCTGATTTAGGACAGAGGATGTGATCTATTCTGGAGAATGTTCCATGTGCACTAGAGAAGAATGTGTATTCTGTTGCTTTGGGATGAAATGGTCTGAATATATCTCTGATGTCCATCTGGTCCAGTGTGTCATTTAAGGCCTTTTTTCCTTGTTGATCTGTCCATTTCTGTGAGGGGAGTGTTATAGTCCCCTACTATTATTGTATTATTGTTGATGTGTTTCTTTGATTTTGTTATTAATTGGTTTATATAGTTGTCTGCTCCCACGTTGGGGGCATAGACATTTAAAATTGTTAGATCTTCTTGTTGGACAGACCCTTTGAGTATGATATAGTGCCCTTCCTCATCTCTTACTATAGTCTTTGGCTTAAAATCTAATTGATCTGATATAAGGATTGCCACTCCTGCTTTCTTCTGATGTCCATTAGCATGGAAAATTCTTTTCCACCCCCTCACTTTAACTCTGGAGGTGTCTTCGGGTTTAAAATTAGTTTCTTGTAGGCAACATATAGATGGGTTTTGTTTTTTTATTCATTCTGATACCCTGTGTCTTTTGACAGGGGCATTTAGCCCATTAACATTTAGGGTAACTATTGAGAGATACGAATTTAATGCCATTGCATTGCCTGTAAGGTGACTGTTACTGTATATGGTCTCTGTTCCTTTCTGATCTACCACTTGGAGGCTCTCTCTTTGCTTAGAGGACCCCTTTCAATATTTCCTGTAGAGCTGGTTTGGTGTTTGCAAATTCTTTCAGTTTCTGTTTGTCCTGGAAGCTTTTAATCTCTCCTATTTTCAATGATTGCCTAGCTGGATATAGTATTCTTGACTGCATGTTTTTCTCGTTTAGTGCTCTGAAAATATCATGCCAGCTTTTTCTTGCCTTCCAGGTCTCTGTGATAAGTCTGCTGCCAAACTAATATTTTTACCATTGTATGTTACAGACTTCTTTTCCCTGGCTGCTTTCAGGATTTTCTCTTTATCACTAAGACTTTTAAATTTTACTATTAGGTGACGGGGTGTGGGCTTACTCTTATTGATTTTGAGGGGCATTTTCTGCACCTCCTGAATTTTGATTCTTGTTCCCTTTGCCATATTGGGGAAATTCTCCCCAATAATTCTCTCCAGTATACCTTCTGCTCCCGTCTCTCTTTCTTCTTCTTCTGGAATCCCAATTATTCTAATGTTGTTTTGTCTTATGGTGTCACTTATCTCTTGAATTCTCCCCTCATCGTCCAGTAGCTGTTTGTCCCTCTTTTGTTCAGCTTCTTTATTTTCTGTCATTTGGTCTTCTATATCGCTAATTCTTTCTTCTGCCTCATTTATCCTAGAATGAGAGCCTCCATTTTTTATTGTACCTCATTAATAGCTTTTTTGATTTCAACTTGGTTAGATTTTAGTTCTTTTATTTCTCCAGAAAGGGCCTTCATATCTCCTGAGAGGGTTTCTCTAATATCTTCCATGCTTTTTTCGAGCCTGGCTAGAACCTTGAGAATTGTCATTCTGAACTCTAGATCTGCCATATTACCAATGTTTGTATTGATTAGGTCCCTAGCCTTTGGTACTGCCTCTTGTTCTTTTTTTTTTTTTTTTTGTGGTGAATTTTTCCGCCTTGTCATTTTGTCCAGATAAGAGTATATGAAGGAGCAAATAAAATACTAAAAGGGTGGCAACAACCCCAGGAAAATATCTTTTAACCAAATCAGAGGAGATCCCAAATTGTGAGGGGGGGAAAAGGGGATAAAAAGAGGTTCAGAAAGAAAGAAATAAAAAACAAAATAAAACAAAAACAAAATAAAAAAAAATAATAATTAAATAAAGAAAATGAATAAAGAAAAGTATAAAAACAAATATATATATATATATTAGATAAACTAATTAAAAAACGTTAAAAAAGAAAAGGTTAAATGTTAAAAAAATTCTCTCAGAAGAAGAGAAAAAAAATGAAAAAGTAAAAAAAAAAAAAATTAACTGCAAGACTAAAGAATCATAGGCAGAAAGCCATGAGTTCCATGCTTTGCTTTCTCCTCCTTTGGAATTCTGCTGCTCTCCTTGGTATTGGAACTGCACTCTTTGATAGGTGAACTTGGTCCTGGCTGGATTTCTTGTTGATATTCTGGGGGAGGGCCTATTGTAGTGATTCTCAAGTGTCTTTGCCCCAGGCGGAATTGCACCACCCTTACCAGGGACTGGGCTGTGTAATCTGCTAGGGTTTGCTTTCAGGAGCTTTTGTTCCCTGAGTGCTTTCCATAGAGTTCCAGAGGACGGGAATACAAATGGCGGGCTCCTGGTCTCTGGCCCAGAGGCGCCGAGAGCCGGGGGCTGCTCTCCTCCGTGCGCCCTCAGAGAACAGCGCCCAGTAACTCCCGTCTGACTGACCCCCAGCTGCACTCCGAGCTCACCGAGCCTGCAACCCATTCAAGGTAACCCTGAGCTCTGAGCTCACTGTCGGTTCTGTCTCTGTAGCCGGCTTCCTCGTTCTAATACCTGTAAGCTCTGCGACCCTCAGACACCTCCGATCTTCCTGTGACCCTGCAGGACCTGAGGCCACGCTGACCCCACGTGGGCTTCACCCCGGTTTAGCCTCTGGAGTGATGTCCCTCAGTGGAACAGACTTTTAAATGTACTGATTTTGTGCTCCATTGCTCCACCGCTTGCCAGGAGCCGGCCCCTCCCCCCAGGTTCTATCTTCCCGTCACTTTAGATTCACTTCTCCACCAGTCCTGCCTTTCAGAAAGTGGTTGTTTTTCTGTTTCTAGAATTGCTGTTCTTCTTCTCTTTGATCTGCCGATGGATTTGTAGGTGTCTGCAATATTTAGATAAGCTATCTAGCTAATTTCCTGCTAGCTCAAGTAGTCTCAGCCTGCTACTTCTCTGCCATCTTGACTCCTCCTCCCCAGTATAGAATTTCTAAGGGCAGAATTGAAAGCCACCAGGAAGATGTTAAAAATGCTATCAGTGGGATCCAATCTGATCTAAATATGCAAAGAGCTAGGGTAACTGAGGCAGAATACAGAAGTAGTGATCTAGAGGACAAACTGATCTAGAAAAAGGATCAGGAGGAGGCATGGAACAAACAGCTTAGAAACCATGAAAACAGAAATAGGGGAATAAATGACACCATGAAATATTCCAATGTCAGAATTAATAGGATCCCTGAGGGGGTGGAAAAAGACAGAAGACTAGAAGATATAGTTGTAAAAATTCTTGATGAATATTTTCTCGATCTGGGGAATGGAACCAGTGTTTGTGTCCTAGAAGCAGAAAGAGTACCCCCCAAGAATAACAAATCTAGAATGACCTCAAGACACTTGACTGTGAGACTCGCAAATTACAACTTAAGACCAGAACTTCTGAAAAGCAGCTAGGTTGAAGAGATTCCTTAAATACAGGTGAAGGCCCATCAGAATAACATCAGACCTGTCCACAGAAACCTGGCAAGCTAGTTAAGACTGGTAAGACATATTCAGGGCACTAAATGAGAAGAACATGCAGCCAAGAATACTTTATCCAGCAAGGTTGACATTCAAAATGGATGGAGAGCTAAAGAGCTTCCAAGACAAGCAAGGTCTGAAAGAGTATGTGACCACCAAACCAGCACTACAAAAAATATTGAGGGGGGGGTTCTATAAAATAAAAAAAAGAACCCAAGAGTGACATAGAAAAGAAATTTACAGATACAATCTATAGAAACAAGGACTTTACAGGCAACGTGATATCAATAAAAACATATCTTTCAATAATCACTTTCAACATGATCTGCCTAAATGCTTCCATAAATGGCAGATGGTTGCTGACTGGATAAGAAGACAGGACCAGTCCATATGCTGTCCATAAGAGACTGATTTGGAACCTAAATACACATCCAGAGTGAAAGTGAAGGGATGGAGAAGCACCTTTCATGCCAGTGGGCCTCAAAAGAAAGCTGGGGTAATGATTCTCATATAAGGTAAATTAGGTTTTAAACTAAAGACTGTAGTCAGAGATTAAGAAGGACTCTACATCATTCTTAAAGTGTATATCCACCAAGAAGATATAAGAATTGAAAATATCGATGCCTCAAATATGGGAGCAGCCAAATATAGAACAAAACTGTAAATCAAAATAAAGACTCTCATTGATATAAATAAATTAATAGTAGGGGGTTTTAACATGCCATTCTCAGTAATAGATCATCAAAGCAGAAAATCAACAAAGAAACAAGAGCTTTGATTGACACATTGAACCAGTTGGACTCACAGACATATATAGAAGATTTCACCCTAAAACAACAGAATACTCATGCTTCTTGAGCGCACATGGAACTTTCTCCAGAATAGACCACATACTGGTTCACAAATCAGGGCTCAACCGATACCAAAAGATTGAGATTATCCCTGCATATTCACAGAACACAATACTTTGAAACAGGAACTCAACCACAAGAAAATGTATGGGAGGAATTCCTACACTTGGAAGCAAAAGACCACCCTGCTTAAGAATATTTGGATTAACCAGGAAATCAAAGAACTTAAGCAATTCATTGAAACCAATGAGAATGAAGACACATCAGTCCAGAATCTACAGGATACGGCACAGGCGGTCCTAAAAGGGAAATACATAGCCATCCAAGCCTCATTTAAAAAAAAAAATCCAGAATAAACCCGCTCTCCTTACACCTTAAAGAACTGGAAAACCAGCAACAAATTAAGCCAACCCCATACACAAGAAGGGAAATAAACAATATTAAAGCAGAGATCAATGAGATAGAAACTGGAGATAAAGTACAACACACCAACAAAACTAGAAGCTGTTTTTTTGGAAAGAGACAATAAAATTGATAAGCCACTGGCCAAACTAATCCAAAAGAAAAAAGAGAGGACCAAATTAATAAAATGATTAATGAAAAGGGAGAGATCATGACTAATATCAAGGAAATAGAAAAAAATCATCAGAAATTATTATCAAGAGTTATATGGCAATAACTAGGTTAAGCAACCTAGATGAAATGGATGCATTCCTGGGAACCTATAAACTTCCAAATCGAAACAGGAAGATATTGACAACCTGAATAACCCAATATCTAGTAATGAGATTGAAGCAGTGATCAAAAACCTACCAGAATACAAGATCCAAGGATTTGATGGAGTCCCTGGAAAATTCTATCAAACATTCAAAAAAGAAATAGTACCTATTCCCCTGAAGCTGTTTCGAAAAAACAGAAACAAAAGGAAAACTTCCAGACTCTATGAAGTCAGCATTACCCTGATCCCCAGACCAGCAAATATCCCCTGAAAAAGGAGAATTTCAGACCAATATCACTGAGGAATATGGATGCTAAGATTCTCAACAAGATACTAACTAATAGGATCCAACAGTACATTAAAAAGATTATCCACCATGACCAGTTGGGACTTATCCAAGGGATTCAAGGGTAGTTCAACATTCAAAAATCAATCAATAAAATAGAACAAATAATTAAGAGAAGAGAGAAGAACCACATGGTCCTCTCATATGATACAGGAAAAAAAATAAATTGACCAGATACAGCATCTGTTCCTGATTAAATATGATTCAAAGTATCAGGATAAAGGTAACATTCCTCAACTTCATATAACATATCTATGAAACATCTTCCTCAGCTAATATCATTCTCAATGGGGAAAAGCTGAAAGTCTTTCCTCTGAGATCAGGAACACAACAAAAATGTCCACTCTCACTGCTGTTGTTCAATGGTGAACAACACTAGCACTAGAAGTCATAGCAACAGGAATCAGACAACAAAAAGAAATAAAAAGTATTCAAACTGGCAAAAAAGAAGTCAAACTCCCTAAAGATGACATGATACTTTATATGGAAAACCCAAAGGAATCTACCTCGAAACTACTAGAACTCATATAACAATTCAGTAATGTGGCAGGATACAAAATCAATGTATAGAAATCAATTGCTTTCTTATACATTAACAATGAAAATATAGAAATGGAAATTAGGGAATCGATTCCATTCACTATAGCACCAAGAATCATAAGAAACCTTGGAATAAACCTAACCAAAGAGGTAAAGGATCTGTACTCGGGAAAATACAGAACACTGATGAAAGTAATTGAAGAAGACACAAAAAGATGGAAGAGCATTCAATGCTCATGGATTGGAAAAATAAACATTTTTAAAATGTCTATACTTCCTAGAGCAATCTATATATTCAATGACATCCCAATAAAAATTCCACCAGCATTTTTCAAAGAGCTGGAATGAACAATCCTAAAATTTATATGGAACCAAAAGAGACCCCGAATTGTTAAGGAAATGTTGAAAAAGAAACACAAAACTGGGGGCATCATGTTGCCTGATTCCAAGCTTTACTACAAAGCTGGGATCACCAAGAGAGAATGGTACTGGCACAAAAACAGACACATAGAACAGTGGAACAGAGTAGGGAGCCCAGATATGGACCCTCAAATCTATGGTCAACTAATCTTTGACATACCAGGAAAAAATATCCAGTGGAAAAAAAGACAGTCTCTTCAGTAAATGGTGCTGGGAAAATTGGACAGCTAGTGTATAAGAAGGAAACTTGACTATTTTCTTATACCATACACAAAGATAAACTCGAAATGGATAAAAGACTTCAATGTGAGGCAGGAACCTATCAAAATCCTAGAGGAGAACATAGGCAGTAACCTCTTCAACATCTGCCACAGCAAATTCTTTCAAGACATGTTTCCAAAGGCAAAGGAAACAAAAGTGAGAATGAACTTTTGGGACTTCATCAAGATCAAAAGTTTCTGCACAGCAAAGCAAACTATTCACAAAGCAAAAAGGCAACCCACGGGATGGGAGGATATTCACAAATGACACTAGAGACAAAGGGTTGATATCCACGATCTATAAAGAACTCCTCAAACTCAACACACACAAAACAGATAATCAAGATGATTCTTTTTTTTTTAAGATTTTATTTATTTTGTTGACAGAAATACAGCTAGAGAATTAACACAAGCAGAGGGAGTGCGAGAGGGAGAAGTATTAAATTTTCTAATGCCTTTACATTATACTCTTAAATTCTAGGGCCTAAGCCTTTTTCTTTTGTTGTTTTTCTCCAAATGTTGTTTAGCATAGACTGCCCATACAGTGTTGATGAAAGGTCTCTCTGCACAGTGTAAAAAAAGGAGCCACATGAAGCAAGAAAAACCATGAATCAACTGATTGTTTATACTCTACTTGACAATAGAGGACTGATACTTCACAGAACTGACTGAATCACACACCTGCTAAATCACTACATAGTCAGCCTATGCTGCCCAATACCATAGGCAGGTGGGTAATTTAAATTTAAATTAAATTAATGTTAAATAAAATTAAGATTTCAGTCCCTCAATCATACTAACCCCATTTCAAAGCGTTCAGTAGCTACATGTGACTAGTGTCTATGCTATATTAGACAGCACAGATATAGAACATTTCCATTGTCACAGAAAGTTTTATTGGAGAGTGCTGGTTTAATTGAAGAAGCTACTGTCACTTTATTGGGATAATTCAACTGAGTACAAATTTACTAAACATCTACTCTGGCAAGCGATAGTTTCTACTCTTAAGGTACTAATATTTCTCTGAAACAGATATGTGCACAACCACAAAGTATAAGACAGGTCAAAGGTGTTGAGTGTTTTAATGATGGGAGCAAATCAGGAAATTTGGGAAAGGCTTATTCTTGCAGGTGTCATCTAAGATTCTTTTTCAAAAAGGGTAAGATAAAAATAGTCATGATTGAACAATGACTGGTGGGAAGACTGGGAGGGAGATGAAGAACCATTGCAGTGGAATGTAAGCAAGGGGTACAAAGTTGAGAAGTTTTGGACCACCGTGGGGAATTTTAACTGTTGTATTGATTGCTTGGATATGCATCCAGAGCTTTCATTTCAAAGTCTAATACATTTTTTTTTCTGAAAACTCTGCAGCTCAGATCATTTTAATATTCATGATTAAAATGCCTTTTTTACTTTCTTTGTGATTTGAGGATAAGGTTGCAATCTAATTATTGCTTCTAGGCCATATAGATAGATAGATCAATCTATCTACATATTATATAGAGATCATGTATATGTTATATATATATGTTGGATATTAAATGTATTAATGTATTAATTCATCATAAGATGTGTGACTATCAGCTGTCCAGGTATGTGTGTCCACCAAGTTGTACATTCATCCCTGTAGGAAAATTTACAAGGGAAGTCAAACTAAAAGCACAAGAGTGCTTGGAGAACCTGAAAGCTAAGTAAGAGGAGTCTGTTTGATGTTCAAAATAGCTAGTGTCATCCAGATATGACAGCCTAATGCACCTATTGCTGCTATTAGAATTTATCTAGATGATTCTTTTTTTTTAAGATTTTATTTATTCTGTTGACAGAAACACAGATAGAGAATGAACAAAAGCGGAGGGAGTGCGAGAGGGAGAAGCAGGCTTCCTGTGGAGCAGGAAGCCCAATGTGGGGCTAGATCCCAGGACCCTGGGATCACGACCTGAGCTGAAGGCAGATGCTTAATGACTGAGCCACCCAGCGCCCCTGGCTCTTTTTTTTCTTTAATCTTTATTTATTTTTATTTTTTTATAAACATATAATGTATTTTTATCCCCAGGGGTACAGGTCTATGAGTTGCAAGGTTTACACACTTTGCAGCACTCACCATAGCACATACTCTCTCCCATGTCCATAACCCCATTCGCCTCTACCGACCCCCCTTTCCCCAGAAACCCTCAGTTGCTTTTGTGAGATTGAATCACTTATGGTTTGTCTCCCTCCTGATACCATCTTGTTTCATTCATTCTTCTCCTACCCCCCTAACCCCCCACATTGCATCTCCACTTCCTCATATCAGAGAGATCATATGATAGTTGTCTTTCTCCAATTGACTTATGCCCCTGGCTCTTTTAAGCACACTGTATATCATGCCATTCCTGTACTCAGAATATGTAACAATTTCTTGCCTAAATTAGTAAATTCAAACTTCTATACTTGGCATTTGAAGTCCAACTCAATCTGATGATGTCTTAGTTAGTTGAATTTATGCCCTATCAGGGTACTTAGTAAAACAATATAATGCAGCCATTTTGATGTGTCCATTTTAATACAGTCATTTTGATACTAAGATATACTGATGATGATACTCCTTGAGAAAGATTGTTTTAATATAGACATATTTAACAGATCCTAAAACACTAATTATTAAACTGTCAGTTTTGGTCTGAAATTCTCCTTTTTGGTGGGGTCTTTGCCTGGTTTGGGGATTAGGGTAATACTGGCTTCATAAAAAGAGTCTGGGAGTTGTCCTTCTGCTTCTATTTTTTGAAACAGCTTCAGGAGAATATGTATTATTTCTTCTTTGAAAGTTTGGGTAGAATTCCCCAGGGAATATGTCAGGTCCTGGGCTCTTGGTTTTGAGAGATTTTTGATCACTTCTTCAATCTGCACAGTAGCCAAACTGTGGAAAGAACCAAGATGCCCTTCAATGGACAAATGAATAAAGAGGATATGCTCCAAATATACAATGGAATATTATGCTTCCATCAGAAAGGATGAATACGCAACTTTTCTATCAACATGGACAGGACTGGTGGAGTTTATGCTGAGTGAAATTAGTCAGGCAGAGAGTGTCAATTTTCCTATGGTTTTACTTACTAGTGGAGCATAAGGAATAACACGGAGGACATGGGGAGATGGAGAGAAATGAGTTGGGGGAAATTGGAGGGGGAGACAAACCATGAGAGACTGTGGACTCTGAGAAACAGACTGAGGGCTTTGGAGGGGAGGGAAGATGGAAGGTTAGATGAGTCTGGTGGTGGGTATTAGGGAAGGCATGTATTGCATGGAGCACTGGGTGTGGTACATTAATAATGAATTTTGGGTCACTGAAAAAAATAAAATAAAAATATTTTTGCTGCATCAATTGAGAGGATCCTATGGTTCTTTTCTTTTCTTTTTTTAATGTAATGTATCATGTTGATCGACTTGCAAATGTTGAACTACCCCACAGCCCAGGAATAAATCCCACCTGGTCATGGTGAATAATCTTTTTAATGTACTGTTCAAGCCTATGGGCTAGTATCTTAGTATTTTTGCATCATTGTTCATCGGGGATATTGGTTTCTTATTTTCCTTTTTGATGACATTTTTGTCTGAGTTGGGGGATCAAGATAATGCTGGCTTCATAGAACGAGTTTGGAAGTTTTGCTTCTGTTTTTATTTTTGAGGCAGCTTCTCTAGACTGTGTATTATTTCGTCCTCTTTTTTTTTTATTTATTATGTTCAGTTAGCCAACATACATCATTAGATTTTTATGTGTTCAATGATTCATTAGTTTCACATAACACCCTGCTCATTGCACAACGTGCTCTCCTTAATACCCATTGATATTATTTCTTTTGTAAATGTTTGGTAGAATTTCCCTTGGAAACCATCTGGCCTTGGACTCTTACCTTTTAGGAAGTTTTTGTTTACTGCTTCAATTTTCTTTCTGGTTTTGGGTCTGTTCAAGTTTTCTACTTCTTCCTGTTTCAGTTTCGGTAGTTCATAAATTTCGAGGAATGTGTCCATTTCTTCCAGATTACAAATCTGTGGGCACATAGTTGCTCATAGTATAGTCTTAAAATTGTCTGTGCGTCCTTAGTTGGGCATGATCTCTCATCTTTCTTTCATGATTTTATTAATGGGATCTTTTCTATTTTCTTTATGGTAAGTCTGGCTAGGGGGTTCTGTAACTTATTAATTCTTTCAAAGAACCAGTCTCTAGTTGTTTTTTCATCTGATCTACTGTTCTTCTAATTTCCATTTCACTGATTTTGACTCTAGTTTTTATTATTTTTCTTCTCCTACTTGGTTTAGGCTTTATTTGCTTTTCTTTCTCCAGGTCCTTTAGATGTAAGGTTAGTTTGTGTATTTGAGATTTTTCTAATTTTTTGAGAGAGGATTATAGTGCAATGTACTTCCCTCTTAAGACCACCTTTGCTGTATCCCAAAGGTTTTGAACAGTTGTGCTTTCATTTTCATTAATTTCCATGATTTTTTCTAATGCCTCTTCAATTTCCTGGTTGACCTATTCATTACTTAATAGGGTGCTCTTTAAACTCCAGGTATTTGAGTTCCTTCCAGACTTCCTCTTGTTATTTAGTTCGTTTCAAAGCATTGTGGTCTAAACCTGTGCAGGGAATAATCCCAATTTTTGGTACCAGTTGAAATAAGTCTTGTGACCCAGTATGTGATCTATTCTGGAGAAAGTTCCAAGTGCACGTAAGAAGAAAGAGTTTTCTATTGTTTTAGGAAGGAAGGGTCTGTATATATCTGTATAGCCCATCTGGTTCAGTGTGTTATTCAAAGTCTTTGTTTCCTTGTTGATTTTCTTTTTTTTTTTTCTTTAAGATTTTATTTATTTATTTGACAGAGCTAGATCACAAGTAGGCAGAGAGGCAGGCAGAGAGAGAGAGAGGGAAGCAGGCTCCTCGCTGAGCAGAGAGCCCAATGCGGAGCTCAATCCCAGGACCCTGAGATCATGACCTGAGCCAAAGGCAGCAGCTTAACCCACTGAGCCACCCAGGTGCCCTTCCTTGTTGATTTTCTGCTTAGATGATATGTCCATTGTGAATGAGGTATTGGAGTCTCCTACTATTACTGTATTTTATATATATATATATATATATATATATATATATATATATATATATTTTTATATATATATATATATATATTTTTAATTTGGTTACTAACTGGTTGATATCATTTGATATCATTGGCTCTTCCCAAATTAGGGATGTAAATATTTATAATTGTTAGATTTTTTAAATTTAATTTAATTTAATTTTGTGTATGTGTGTTTAAAAATTCATTGTTTATGCACCACACCTAGTGCTCCATGAAATACATGCCCTCCTTAATACCCACCACCAGGCTCATATAATTGTTAGATATTCTTGTTGGGTAGACCCTTTAAGTCTGGTATAGTGTCCCTCTTCATCTCTTTCTACAGTCTTTGGTTTAAAATCTAATTTGTCTGATATGAGGATTGCTTCTTCAGCTTTATTTTGAGATTCATTAGTGTGACAAATAATTCTCCACCACCCCCCACTTTCAGTTTGAAGGTGCTTTAGGTCTCAAGTGAGTCTCCTGGAGACAACATATTGATAGGTCTTGCTTTTTATCCAATCTGATACCCTGTGTCTTTTTATTGGAGCATTTAGCCCATTTGCATTCAGAGTAACTATTGAAATGTATGAATTTTGTGCCATTGTATTACCTATAAAGTCATTGTTTCAGTAGATTATCTCTATTTCTTTCTGCTTTATGTTACTGGTGGGGTCTCTCTTCACTTACAGTATCCTCCTAATATTTCTTACAGGGTTAGTTTGGTGGTCACATATTCTTTCAGTTTCTGTCTATCCTGGATGCTCTTTATCTCTTGTTCCATTGTGAATGAAGCCTTGCTGGATAAAGTATTTTTGGCTATATGTTTTTCTCATTTAGTACCCTGAATATATAATGCCACTCCTTTCTCACCTGCCAGTTATCTGTGGATAGAGCTGATGCTATTCTAATGTCCCTACCTCTGTAGGTTAGGTACCACTTGCCTCAAACTGTTTTCATTATTTTTTCTAAAATTTGCAAGCTTCAATATTATATGTTAAGGTGTTGATCTATTTTTATTGATTTGGTAAGGGATCCTCTCTACTGCTTGGACATGAATGTTTGTTTCTTTCCCCAGATTAAGGAAGTTCTCAGCTATGATTTGCTCAAATATATGTTCTGTCCCCCACAAGGCAGCCCCAAAATTCTGATGATGCTTCTTTATATGGCAGCACTGATTTATTGAAGCCTCCTTTCATGGTCTATCAGTTGTTTTTCTCTCTTTTCCTCAACTTCCTTCCTTTCCATCGAGTTGTGTTTTATGTGACTTACCCTCTCTTCTGCCTTATTTACCCTAGGTGTTAGAGCATCCAGTTTAGATTGTATCTCAGAACATTTTTAATTTGAGCCTGATTAGACCTCATTTTGCACTAAGAAATTATCTAGTGTCTTTAATGTTTTTTGTTCAAGTCCAGCTAGTAAGTTTATAATAGTTATCCAGAATTCCAACTATGACATTTCACTTATATCCATATTAATTATATCCGTGACATACAGTATTATCTCTAGTTCTTTCTTTTGTCGTGAATCCTTCCTCCTTGTCATTTTCGACAGAGATGAATACATGAATGAGTGAACAAAACCAAAAATATCAACCACATTCCAAGCAAATATGAAGAGCAGAAAAGATCAGGAACCAAAATAAAAGGAAAAGGAAAAGAAAAAAAGAAAA
The DNA here is from genome assembly GCF_009829155.1 of Mustela erminea. NCBI lineage: Eukaryota > Metazoa > Chordata > Mammalia > Carnivora > Mustelidae > Mustela > Mustela erminea. Next base: position 79,653,711 of record NC_045635.1, on the reverse strand, counting down.
AAAGGTAAATTAAAAAAAAGAAAAATAAGAGAAAACGGGGGAGGAGGAAGAACTATAATCTTACAGGGTGGACAAAACAAGATGATCCACTTGGTCCTGAGTATATTTTGCTCTGTTTGTTAAAGACACTAAATCCCCAAATTGTAAAGAAAACAAGTCATATATATATGTATATATGATATATATATATATATAAAGAAAACAAGTAATATATGTTTTCTTTATGATGCATGTATATTATATATATATATATAAGATATAAGAGATATATGATATATATCTTATAAGATATATAAGATATATATATGACTTGTTTTCTTTATGACATATATATGTATATGACATATATGTCATAAAGAAAACAAGTCATATATGTATCTTATATATAAGATATATATATATATCTTGTATAGTCATATATATATGACTTATATATATATAAGATATATATATATATCTTATATATTACATATATATATCATATATGTGACATATACATATATATGAATATATATATGATATTGTTTTCTTTACAATTTGGGGATTTATATATATAAATATATGGAGAGAGAGAGAGAGAGAAAAGAAGTGGAAAATGACACTGAAATGAAGTGAAAAATGAGGAATATATCTACAAAAGGTAAATGTAAAAATGGAAGTTAAAAAAACACTTAAAATCAAGGAGTTGATAAAATAAGAAATTAGTTGAAAAGGGGAAAATAAAAAAAGGAAAGGGAAAAATAAAAAAAAAAGAATTAAATATTTTAAACTGAAAGATAAATGAATCATGAGGAAAGAAACCTTGATTCTATATACTACTTTATCCTACTGCTGGACATTTTCAGTCCTATGAGGTCCATAAACTTGCTGTTCACTTGTTCCTCCAGGATGTCTTCTGGGGGAGGGACCTGCAGGACTGATTCTCAGGTGTCTTCATCTGGGCAGAGTAGCACTTCCCATTGCTGGGGGACTGGACTCAGTGTAAACTCTTTTTGATTGTCCTTTGCGGCTTCTGTTCCCTCAAGGCTTTCCTTGCCTCTTTAGAGGATCAAAATAAAAATGGCCACACCTGATCTCCGACCCTAGAACCAAAAGTTCAGGGTTTCCTCTCTTCAGTAAACCCTCAGGGATAAATGGTCTTCACTTTTGTGTGTGCCAAACAGTAGACTCCTATGGTGCATGCCCAAGCTGATCCTCCTCAGGTAATCTGGAGGGTCCTGCACTACTTCACTTTGTAGGCCCTTGGTGTGGAGAGTGATTGCTAAATCATGCCTGCAACTGCTCTGCCCTTCCCCAGGGAAAGGTGGACATCTTCCCCATTCTTGTTTTTTGTAGGGTTCCTGAACTGATAGCTGTCCCACTGTTATGTGCACACCCACTTTGCCCTTCCCGGGGAATGGCAGCATAACCTTGGGTTCCAGCCCTTTTCAGGGTCCCCAGGCATAGAGTGGTCATCTAATCAGGCCCTGGCTTGGAGTTTATGGTCAACCAACTTGAGAGACACCTCTTAGACTCGCTGACTGTAACCAGTTTACCCCTTCCCAAGCATGGGCTCTCTACCAGCTCAGGCATCCCTGTTATTTCTGTGGCTCTGGAGATCTTGAGGCCACACTGTCCCATTTGTCCTTTCCACCACCTGAGCATCTCTCAGGCAGGGGTGTCTCTCACTGAAGCATGTTTCTAGGGGCTCTCATTTTGCCCTCTGGGGCTATATCACTTTCCCATAGCAGGCTTACAGAGGCTCCCTTCCCCCACTGTTTATCTTTTTTTTTTTTAAGATTTTATTTATTTGAGAGAGAGTATACAGGATGGGGTGGAGGAGAAAGGACAGAGGGAGACAGAGAAACAGATTTCCTGCCGAGCAGGGAGTCCAATTTGGGGCTTGATCACAGAACCCTGAGATCATGGCCTGAGCCAAAAGCAAATGCTTAAACATCTGAGCCATGCAAGTGTCCCTCTTCTCCTTTCTTAAAATTATTATTTTAATCCTGTATGGCAATCCTGAGATGAGGTTATTGTCTGTTAGCTTCCTTAGAAATGTTACCACAAAATGCTTAACTTTTATGTTAATTTGGTGCTACTAGAATACACAGGAAGTTGAAGTTTCATGTGACAAAAAATTAATTTCCAAAGAGGGAAACATTTTTATAATCTAGAATTCAAGGTGATATAGACAAACTTCCTTTGCCTGTAAGGTTTATTTTTTCCTAGTCCTTCCTTACCCTTAAGTTGTATATTATAGAATATCTTAGCCTTTAGAGAGGACCTTCAGTTTCAAATTTCTATTTCTCACAGAATCAAACCCTATGTGTCCTTATATGGCCATTAAACTCAAAATCCCATTGATGGAGAACAGCATATATTCTTAGATCAACTAAAGTGTAAAGGTTTTCATTTATTTAGTCAACAAATATATATTGAATGTGTCCTATACCAAACATTATTATAGGCACTAGAGATATAGCAGTTAATAAAACAAAGTCTAAGACCTCATATCATTCATGTATAGTACTCCTGTTTTGAAGGCTTTGTTGGTTTGAGACCCATTAAGAAAAAGAAATACCAAAAACTTAGAAATTAAATGATAGAATAGCTGTTTTCCCATTCAATGTTATATTGCAGCATTGAATAAAAAGCTTACCCAAGGATTATTTAATTCTGTAGGGGAAGGTCCTTGGTTTGACTGTTTGCTTTGACTAGGGCCCAGAATCTGAAAAGTTACATGTTAACTTGGGTTTTGTCTAGTAGGTGTACAATGGATTCTTATCAGGTAAAAATAGAATAATAACCCTAAATATTATTATATTATTGGGTTATGGGACATTAACCAATTCTGTGTCTAATTTAACAAACATTTCAGTATGTCTTTCCTATTGGACTATAAAACCACTATTTTTCTAATTCTCCTTTGCCCCAACTTTACTACACTGCCTGCTCTCTTGTTAATGAATTAAATAAATCTTTGACACAGCCTTACTTTACATTTATTTGTAGAAGAATCATATTCATAGCTTTTTATAAATCATAGATTGACAGAACCTTAACCATTTCCTTCACTGCAAATTCTGATATGCATATAAAAGTATGTTGTATTTTATCCAACATTATTTGATGTTCAAAAGTAGGAGGTTTTCTGTTTTTCTAATCCTCCTTATCTCTAGAAAAGTAATACATCTCCTCTCTGTGTTTCTAGCACATTGGCCTTCTTTCAGTTCCACAAAGCTCTACATTTCTCTTCCCTCTGGGACTTCACAGAAAGTTATTCTTTCCCTGAAATTCCTCCATTTCCTTTTGCTTGATTAACTGTTACTCTTCCTTCAAATCCCAAAAGTTTATTACCTTAGGAATGTTTCCTTGACTGTTTTTAGCCGCTAAAAACTATTTCAGATCATTTCTTCAAAAACATTTAGCAAAATTTTAATTTATTAAGCAATTTGACATCTGTCTCCCCACACAAGTTTGTAATGCAGAATCGGATAAATAAAAATAGTCAGTTTTCTCACAATTTTGTTTTCAGGTCTTATCACGACTCTTGGGTACTACTTTGTTAATACCTCTTTATTAGGAATTTAATTAATTAACAAATCTTCATTATATCCTTTCAACCCAGGTGACCTAATCATGCCCATGACTTCAACTGATGTTTATGTTGATAATTTCTAAATACGTATTTATAGGTTATACCTAGTTTCCTAGTTCCAAGTTCATGTTTTCATATGCCTCTTAAAAACCTGTAGCTGAGGGAAATTGGAGGGGGAGATGAACCCTGTGAGACTATGGAGTCTGAAAAACAATCTGAGTGTTTTGAAGGGACAGGGGGGTGGGAGGTTGGGGGAGCCTGGTGGTGGGTATTTTGGAGGGTACTTATTGCATGGAGCACTGGGTGTGGTGCATAAACAATGAATTCTGTTACACTGAAAAGAAATTAAATTTTAAGAAAAAAAACTGTAGCTAAATTTATTATAGATACTTTTAACACAACTTATTCAAAACTGAGTCCACTGTCACATCTTACACATCTGTAGCTGCTTCTCTATTTCTTACTACATTATCATCTATGTGATTATCAACATTGAAAACTCAGAATCAAATTTTATGCCTACTTTTTTTTCACTAACTGGATAAAATTAGTAACTTCTAAGAATTTTGATCATACTTGTCCTTTCTGCATTCAGTTGCCACTCTCTTAGTTTAGTTCTTCATTTTCTCTTATTGAACTATTCAGTAGTTCTCATCTTTCTCTATATCTGTCATATACATAGTAATCAGTCATTTTTTCTAAGATATAGATTTAATAATAAATTCTGCAGCTCAAACCCTGCAATGAACATATTTAAAAATGCCTCTATTACATGTAGAATAAAAATTGAACCTCTTGTTACAATGTGAGCATTTCTTCACAATCTGAATAGACCTTTTTTTTTCTATTTCATCACATTGGTCAACTCTTCCACAAATAAGCCTTTTTGTTTATTCTTGAATGTAGCATGTGATTTTATGCCTCCATGATCTGTTCATGTATTCTGTACCTATAATAAATTTTCTGCCCATTTTCTTCTTTTGGCAAAATCATACATCTCTTTCAAGGTCCCACTCAAGGTCAGAGCTTTTTTGTGAAGACTTTTCTATTGTCTAACTTTTCAGCTTTCCCCATTCCTTCCCAGGCAAAATTAGCTCTTCTGTCTTCTCTGTTTTCTTACAGCACTTTTTCTATTGTATTTTGTGCAAAACTTGGAAATCGTAAGTTCCTAGCCAGAAACAGCTAGGGGTTTGGACATGTTTGGACATGTTCTAATGAACTGACAAGACAGGCCCAACTGAAGTCTCTTTGGTAAGAAGTCTAAAAAATAACTCCATTTGCGTTTACTGCTGGGTTTCAAACACATCTGGACATGTCAGACAAGTCTAAAAATGAACCAAACAAAAACCTACATGGAGGAAATAATGAAGAGACTTCACATGAGAACTTATCTTTTAAAAAGTAAAAAAAAGGCACAATGAACATTGCTCACTGCAATAGGAATAGTTTTCAAAGAGAAATAGAGTTTTTGAATATAGCACAGCCCTTATTATTTAAATCTGCAGGGAGCTAGAGGCCTATATCAGAAGTTTAAAAACAATAAGCTAATAAAGTTCATGTACTAATATCATTTTGATGTAATTTTCTCCCACAGGCTGGAAAATCCTGGGACACATCATTTTTTCTAATTATTAGTATCAGTTTATGATATTTATTCTTACCCATTGTCCCTATTGTATAACAGTGATCATACATGAGAATTTATTTTTTTCACTTGGCTTTCAAGGAGACCATTTTTAACTCTTGATCCATTTTTTTGGCTGTTTCTCCTTAATCACATTTCTTGGATCTTTCCTATTTCCCAGACCTTTAAACACTGTAGTTTTCCCAGTCTAAATCCTGAAATATCAATCTTATTTTCTATTTATTATTTGTAATTAAAGTATAATTGGCATACGATATTACACTATTTTCGGGCATACAATATAGTGATTCAATATTGATATACATTATAAAATGCTCACCATGGTAAGTGTAGTTACCATCTGTCACCATACAGAGTTAATACAATATTACTGACTATATTACCTATGCTGCACTTTTTAGTTTCATGATGTATCTATTTTATAACTGGAAGTTTGTACCCCCTAATCCCTTTTACCTATTTTGCTCATCCTTTTGGTAGACACCTGCTTGTTCTCTGTATTTGCAAATCTAGTTCGGTTTTTTTGTTTGTTCACTTTTTTTTTTAGATACCACATATAAGTGAAATCATGTGGTATTTGTCTTTCTCTAACTGACTTACTTTACTTAGTATAGTACCCTCAAGGCCGATCCACATTGTCATAAATGGCAAAATTTCTTTCTTTTTTTTTTGTGGCTAAGAAATATTACTACATCTTTCTCCACTCATCTTTCAATAGATACATAGATTGCTTTCATATCTTGGTTATTGTAACTAATGCTGCAATAATTATACGGGTGCATATATCTTTTTAAATTAGTGTTTTTGTTTTCACTGAGTAAATATCCAGAAGTGGAATTACTGGATTACATCATATTTCTACTGGTTTGTTTTGTTGTTTTTTTTTTTTTTTTTTTTTTAGAAAATTCCATACTATTTCTGTAGTAACTACACCAATTTAAATTTACAGCAGCCCAGCACAAGGGTTCTGTTTTCTCTACATTCTTGCAAACACTTGTTATATGTTGTCTTTTTGATACTAGCCCTTATGACTGGTATGAGGTAATATCTCATGGTGGTTTTGATTTGCATTTCTCTGATGATGAGCAATGTTGAACATCTTTTCATGCATCTGTTGGCCATCTGGATGTCTTCTTTGGAGAAATGTTTCTTCATGTCTTCTCCTCATTTTTTTTTTATTTTATTTTTTTTAAGATTTTTTATTTATTTGTCAGAGAGAGAGGGAGCGAGAACGAGAACAGGCAGACAGAATGGCAGGCAGAGACAGAGAAGCAGGCTCCCTGCCGAGCAAGGGGCCCGATGTGGGACTCGATCCCAGGACGCTGGGATCATGACCTGAGCCAAAGGCAGCTGCTTAACCAACTGAGCCACCCAGGCGTCCCTCTTCTCCTCATTTTTAATTGGATTATTTGTTTTGTTTTTGGAGTTTTGAGTTTTATAAGTTCTTTATATATTTTGGATATTAACACTTATTAGCTATATCATTTGTTAGTATCTTCTTTCATTTGATAGGTTAACTTTTTATTTTGTTGATGTTTTTCTTCACTGTGCAAAAGCTTTAGTTTGACTTATTTCTAATTGTTAATTTTTGGTTTCATCACCCTTGCCTGAGGCTATAAATCCAAAAAATATTGCTAAAGCCAATGTTTAAGAGATTACTGCCTATATTTTCTTTTAGGAGTTTCATGGATGGAAATATTACATTTTGGTCTTTGATTTTGAGTTTATTTTTGTATATGATGTAAAAAAGTGGTTCATTCTTTTACAAATAATTTTCCAGCTTTCCCATCACCATTTATTGAAGAGGCTGTCTTTTTTTTCCCAATTGAATATTCTTTCTTCCTTTATTATAGATTAACTGACCATATAAGCATGGGTTTATTTCTGGGTTCACTCTTCTGCTCCATTGGTCTGTGTCTGTTTTTGTGCCACTGCCACATTGTCTTGATTACTGAAGTTTTATAATATAGTTTAAAATTTGGGATAATATTACCTCCAGCTTTGGTCTTCTTTCTCAGGATTGCTTTGGCTATTCAGGGTTTTCATGATATTTTACAAATTTTAGAATCATTTGTTCTAGTTCCATGAAAACTGCTATTACTATTTTCATAGGGATTGCATTGGATCCTAGATTAAATGTAAATGGCTTTTGGAAGTATGGATATTTTAACAATATTAATTTTCCCAACCCATGAACATGGTATTGGTTTTCATTTATCTGTGTTGTCGTTAGCTCCTTTCATTAGTGTCTTATAGTTTTCAGAACACAGGCCTTTCATCTTCTTAGTTGAAATTATTCCTAGGTGTTTTTTTTTTTGATACAATTGTAAATGAGATTATTTTCTTAATTTATCCTTCTGTTAGTTCCTTACTGGTGCATGGGAATGTAACAGATTTCTATATATCTCTTTAGTTCCATACCTTTGTGGTTAAAAAAGATGCTTATTATAATATCAACCTTCTTAAATTTATTGAGACTTGTTTTGTGGCTTAACATGTGAACTATCCTGGAAAGTGTACCATGTGCAATTGAAAACTTTATGGAGCATAAGAAATGACACAGAGGACATTGGGAGATGGAGAGGAGAAGTGAGATGGGGAAAATAGGAGGGGGAGACAAGCCCCCCTTATTCTCCCCACCTCAACTCCCCCCATGAGAGACTGAGGCCTCTGAGAAACAAACTGAGGGTATTATGGAGGGCATGTATTGCATGGAGCTCTGGGTGCATAATCAATGAATTTGGAACACTGAAAAGAAATAAAATGGGAAAAAAAATAATTAGGACTAAAGGGCGAATTGCAACCTGGAAATTTTTTCCAAAATTGCCTAGGCAGGGCTGCCTGATACCAGGAAATTAATATAGTTGATTTTACTCATTTTGTCTTTTAACCTTCATACTAGCATTAAGTGATCAATCTACTTAACTTTCTGCATGTTTGTTTTTATCACTGATCTTTTTTTCTTTAATAATTTCCTTATATTGAGTTATGACCTTTCCTTTTTTGCTTAAAGAAAGCACTTCTTGTGTTAACCGTTTTTATAAGACCTGTTTAGTGGTGATGAACTCCTTTAACTATTTTTCCCCCCATAGGAAAATCTGCCTTTCTTTGGAATGATAAGCCTGCTAGATAGAGTACTCTTGGTTGAAGTGGTTTTTTTTTTTTGTTTTGTTTTGTTTTGTTTTTGTTTTTTTAACACTTTGAATATATTGTGACACTCCACTTTGGACTGCAAAAGGTCTGCTGAAAAATTAGCTAATAACCTTATAGGGTTTCCCTTGCATGTAACAATTTACCTTTCTCTTGCTGCTTTTAAGATTTTTTTCTTTATCTTTTAATTTTTGACATTTTAATTATTATGTATCTTGATGTGTCCCTCCATGGGCTCATCTTGTGACTTTCTGTCCTTCATGAATCTGGATGTCTGGTTACAAAAGTTTCAGCTATTATTTCTCCAAATAAATGTTCTGCTCTTTTATCTCTTCTTCCAGGACCCCTATAATATGAATGGTAGTATTCTTGGTGTTGCCCCAGAGATCTTTTAACCTATCCTCATTATTTTATCTTTCATTTTTCTGTTCAGTTTAGATGGTTTCCATTGTCCTGTCTTCCCAATCACTGATCTGGTTTTTTTGTTTGTTTGTTTGTTTTTTGTTTTTGTTTTTTTGTATCCTCTAATCTGCTGCTGATTCTCTTTAGTGTATCTTTATTTTAAGTTATTGTATCCTTCAGCTCTGATGGTTCTTTTCTTTCATATATTTTCTGTCTTTGTTGAAATTCTTACTGAGTACACCCACCCTTCTCTCAAGTCCCACAGTCATTTTTATGACCATTACTTTGAACTCTTTATCAGGTAGATTGCTTATCTCAATTTCATTTATTTTATTTTTTTCTGAGCTTTTGTGCTATCCTTTCATTTGGAACATATTCTTCTGTTTCATAGTTTGGCTGATTCTCTGTCTTTGTTTCTATCTATTAAGCAGGTTAGCTACATCTGTTCTTGCAAGGAGTGGCCTTATATAGAAGGCATAGTATGGATTCCAGAAGCACTATTCCCCAGTCACCACATCAGGTACTTGAAGGGTGTCCCTTGTGTGGGCTTCATGTGCTCTCCTACTGTGACTGGGTGGCAAATACTGAAGTCACGCAGGTAGGCAGGGCTAGGCTTGGCATAGCTTGCTTAGAGGGTGTGGGAATTTGGGTGGGTGGGGTTAGCCCCCAAGGCAACTAACTGAGAAGCCTGGCCACAACTTATGTGGGCATGCTGTTGGTGAGTCTGCCTTTCAAGCACAGGAGTCACTTTTGAGGGGCACCAATTCCAGCTGGGACTGCTCATTGAGTGTTGTGTGCATGAACTGCTTTTGGGGGGGGGGTGTTGTGTGGAAAAGCTATGCTGCTAGTCTTACAGTCATTTTAAGAATAAGTTGTACTACATTTATTTGCAGTTTTGATGTGTCTTTGAGAGAAGGTGAGCTCAGTATCCTAATACTCCACCATCTTTCTAAGTTCCTCATTTCTATTTACATTCACCTCTTGGGTGATCTCATTCAAGTTCATGGGTTTAAAATATCTCTACATAGATATTTCTTAAAATTAAATCTCAATTCTTGACCTCTACCATGAACTCCAGACTCAACCTAATTTTCTGTTCAACATCTCCACCTGCCTGCATAACAGACAACTCAAGCAAACCATGTCCCAAACTGAACTCTTTTTTTTAAATTTAATTTTATTTTTTCAGTGTTCCAAGATTCATTGTTTATGCACCACACCCAGTGTTCCAAACTGAACTCTTGATACTTAACACTCCCTAACCAGTTTGGCTCACAGATGTCTCTATCTTAGTTCATGGCAACTCCATCTTTCCTTTTGCTTGGGAGAAAATCTTTGGTGTCAACCTGTTTTTTCCCTTACAACACATAACCAACATTATACACATCAGCAAATTCTGCTGGCCTTATATTCAAAATTCAGATTGTCCAAAATCCAGCCACTTTTTTAAAAAGATTTTATTTATTTATTTTACACACACACACACACACACACACACACACACACACAGTACAAGCAGGTGGAGCAGGAGGGAGAAGCAGTCTCCTACTGGTCAGAGAGCTGGACTTGGGACTCAGTCCTAGGACCCTGGGATCATGGCCTGAGCTGAAGACAGATGCTTAAGCAACTGAGCCACTCAGGTGCCCCTAAAATCCAGCCACACTTTACCACCTCTCTTGCTACAACCCTAGTATAAAATTATCATCAAAGAATAAGTTTTAACTAGTCTTTCAGATCTAAACTTACATCCATCTCCCCAGCTATCAAATATCCACAAAAAAGGGCAAAGTGAACCTTTAAAAATGTAAAACAGATCATATCATACTTCTAGTCTAAAGATGTCAATGGTTGGATATCACTCAGAATAAAATATAATTTCTTGGCCTGGTCTACAAGGCATTCATGATCTGGTCTTCAGCTCCCTTTCTGATTTCATATCCAATACTCTCCCCCTTTCTCATTCAGTAACAACCACACTTGCTTCTGATGTCCCTCAAGTTTGGCAAGCATGTTCCTGCTTTAGGGCCTCTGTATAAATTATTTTGCCAAGGTTGCTCTTCCTCTAGACATTGCATATCTTTCTTCCTCATTTCAGTCATTCATTCATTTATTCAAAGTGTTATCATCCCAAAAAATAATTTCCTTGATCACCTTACTAAAATAAACCACCTTTCCATCTCCCATAACTCTCTATTCCCTTTATTAGGCTTTATTTTTCTTCATGTATTTTTTAAAAAAAACTTTTAAATTATTATTTTCTGTTTCTCCCACTGTAATGAAAGTTCCTCAGTGGCAGGGACTCCATATTTATGTTCAATACTAATTTCTCATCATGTAGAATAGTGTTTGGCACATGATTAAAGAAAAAAAAATCCTGCTGAATGAACCAATTAATGAATAATCTTAAATACGACTAATAAGACTTGGTGGTGATGTAAGAAACAGAGGCAGAAGAAAAGTTGTTAAATTTCCATACTATCTAGAGCCCACTAACAAGTCCTTGAAACAGGCAGAGTGACATTTCTCTAGGGACTCAACTGCCTCCACCATAATACTTTTCTAAGGGCAAAAGGCAACCCTAGCCTGACCGACCCCTACCCCCAGTCAGGATCCTGTAAGTCTATTTTAACATATAAAAATTCCTTTGGAAACTTCATCTCTAAACCCTCCAAGACATGTGCTGGCAATCATCCCTAAGCATATGGCCCACTGATATATATCTGAAGGGTCTCATGACTAAGGTTTTATTGGACGGTAACAACAACAACAGCTAGCCCCTCAAGGTCCTGGAAACTTTGCTTCCAAAATTCCTTAGAGACTTATGCTATTCCCGACCCCCTCCCAACTTGCAAATATATAATGGATCACTCCTCAAAACCCGTGGGCAGCAGCTCTTTCTGCCCATGGGTCCTGTGCCTGTGCTCTAATCATTTTGCACCAAAGATGTCTCAAGAATTATTTCTTGGTCATTGGCTCTGGACTGCACCCCACTGAACCTCACCTATATTGAAAATTTCATCATTTGGCACCCGAGCATGGGGCTTTGAGTCTTTACACCTGGACGCTGAGCTTCGGTGCAAAATTAATGAGTGCTTTCGCTCCTCTTCCTTTGGTCTTTGTCTCATCTCAGGAGCTTTTCAAGGAGTATGGTCTTATTGGAACACTTTCATGTCAATTTCTCAGGCTGTAATCCTCTACTCATGGTTACCCCATGGGGATGAAATGTCTGCCTTTTGGCTGGAAATTGGTACCTGGCTGGAATGGTAATAAGACCCAGAAACTTGATGCCCTCTCTTTATGCCTGTTCTTGTACAAAGCTGTTTCTCTTGGGCACAGGGAAGGCACCTAAGTCACCTAGGATGCCAGTCTTAAGACACCCTTGTGAGGTTTCCTCCTGATGGATCTAATGTGATCCCCTCCACATCCCTGCTCTAGCCACTTCTAGCCATGGGACCTCCACTGGGAGCTGGCCAAATCCAGTACCTGACTGAATTAAAAGCCAGCCAGGGATGTTTCCTAGGGAAGTTGGCTGTAAGGACCACATGTGTTGGAATGTCACTTAGACCATGATGGATTTTATTTTTTGTCAGTGTCTTCTACTAACTACTCTTTTCTATGTGAACAACTATCTAATAGGTAGATGGGCATGTGGACAAAAACCTGATTGAGCAACAAGCATACGGAGTGTTAATCAGATTAAAGCAGCCTGCCAACATAAAAACCCCTAGATGTAGGAACTCTGGCGGTAATCCTTTTGGGTCCCCTCCATATTTGGGAGCTTTTTACTCTTGCTCAATAAACTTTACTATTGCTCAATAAACTTTGCTTTGCTGCCCACCACTCTTCAATCTACCTTGTCATTCTTCAAAACAGTATGACCAAGACCCACGGGCACTGAAGGAAAAGAAGTCCTGGAAAACTATGATGGATATCAAGTATATCTACTACTATATTAACCACTTAATAGTTATTCAGTAAATATGTGTTAAGTAAAAGCATAATATAAAAAAATTCTATACATTGGTCTCAGTGTGATTTCAACTCAATAGAGAAGTTGTTAAAATTAAAGCTTATGCACTATAGAGACAAAAAAACCCAGAGTAATTACCTCAGAGTAGGAGTGGAAATGAGGAGTGACTGCAAGTGAACATGAGAAAAGTTTTGGGCATGAAGAAAATCTAAAACTGGATTTTTGGGAGATTGCACAATTTTACACATGCATTAAAAAATTTATTGAATTAAACACTTATAATGGCATGCAAATTGTACCTCAATAATGCTGTTTTTGCAAGTATATACAGAGGAACAGGATGTTTCAAAGACCACAGTATAAAAAAGAAAATTTAGAAATGAAAATTTCCAATTTCCCTTAATATTTATTTGGAAAATATATTACATAAAGTAACAATATATCTTTTGCAGAATATTGCTAACTAATGAAAACCTTTGAATATTATCATAATGGTTCATGGAATATGCCACCCCAAAATGTGCTTCTTTGAATATTATTCGGACTGATTATTTTTGAGAGGCTGAAGATACAAGAAATCTCTGAAATCAGAGTAAAACTTTCCATTCTGTGAGAGAAATTTACATTTTGAGGACAATCTCCATTTGTAAGGACAAGAGTTTTCCACTCTGTACCAGAAAAAGGAGGATGACTAAATCTCTGAAAATTCTTATAAATAGAGAAGGCAGGGACTTAAATCTACATAACAGTCATATGCTTTTACAGTGCTTTCCCTGATAACCTTCCATAGCTGATCTCACAAACACCAACATCTTTTGTCTTTATCTGGAAATGATATTTAAGTTTGGGCCATTTAGAAGAGTTACTCTGTTAAGTTGGGTATCTCCAATGTATACAGGAGTTATACATGTTATGAAACTTCTCTTTGTGTTTCTCTTGTTAATCGGTCTTATTATTGGGGAGGGGGTGGGGGAAATTAGCCAATAACTCAGAAAGGTAAAATAAAAAAATATTTTTCCTTCCCTACAGTGGGGAGTATAAAAAAAAAAAAAAGAAAGAAACTATTTGAATTTATTTTAAATTTCTTTTCACTGTTCCAGAGTTTGTTTATGCACCACACCCAGTGCTCCATGCAACAGGTGCCCTCCATAATACCCACCAAAGTATTACCCAACTTCCCACCATCCTCCCATCCAAAACCCTCTGTTTGTTTCTCAGTCCATAGTCTCTCATGGTTTGTCTTCCCCTCCGATTTTCCCCAACTCACTTTTATTTGCCATCTCCCAATGTCTTCCCTGTTATTCTTATGCTCCCCCAAGTAAGTGAAACATATGATAATTAACTCTCTCTTGACTTATTTCACTCAGCATATCTCTTCCAGTCCTGTCCATGTTGATACAAAAGTTGGGTATTCATCCTTTCTGAAGGAGGCATAATAATCCATAGTGTATATAGACCATATCTTCTTAAACCATTCATCTGTTGAAGGGCATCTTGGTTCTTTCCACAGTTTGGTGACTGTGGCCATTGCGGCTATGAACATTGGGGTATAGATGGCCCTTCTTTTCACGTCTGTATTGTTGGTATAAATACCCAGTAGTGCAATTGCAGGGTCATAGGGAAGCTCTATTTTTAATTTCTTAAGGAATCTCCACAGTGTTTTCCAAAGTGGCTACACCAACTTGCATTCCCACCAACAGTGTAAGTGGGTTCCCCTTTCTTCAAATCCTGTCCAACAGATGTTGCTTAATGTCTTGTTAATTTTGGCCATTCTAACTGGTGTAAGGTGGTATCTCAAAGTAGTTTTGATTTGAGTCTCCCTGATGGCTAATGACGATAAACATTTTTCATGTGTCTGTTAGCCATCTGTATGTTTTCTTCAGAGAAGTGTCTGTTCATGTCTTCTGCCCATTTTTTGACATGATTATCTCTTTTGTGGGTGTTGAATTTGAGGAGCTCTTTATAGATCTTGTATATCAGCCTTTTGTCTGTAGTGTCATTTGCAAATATTTTCTCCCATTCCATGAATTGCCTCTTTGATCTGTTAACTGTTTCCTTTGCTGTGCAGTAACTTTTAATTTTGATGAAGTCCCAAAAGTTCATTTTCGCTTTTGTTTCCTTTGCCTTTAGAGACATATCTTGAAAGAAATTGCTGTGGCTGATGGCAAAGAGGTTACTGCCTATGTTCTCCTCTAGGATTTGGTTAAATTCTTGCATCACATTGAGGTCTTTTATCCATTTCAAGTTTATCCTTGTGTATGGTGTAAAAGAATGGTCGAGTTTCATTCTTCTACACATAGCTGTCCAATTTTCCCAGCACCATTTATTGAAGAGACTTTTTTCCACTGGATATTTTTTCTTATTTTGTCAAAGATTAGTTGACCATAGAGTTGTGGGTCCATTTTGGGCTCTCTACTCTGTTCCACTGCTCTGTGTGTCTGTGTTTGTGTCAGTATTAAGCTGTCTTGATGATCACAGCTTTGTAGTAAAGCTTGAAATCAGGCAACGTGATGTCCCCAGTTTTGTGTTTCCTTTTCAACATTCCCTTGGCATTTGGGTTCCATACAAATTTTAGAATTGTTTTTTCCATCTCTTTGAAAAATGCTGGTGGAATTTTGATGAGGATGGCATTGAAAGTATAGATTGCTCTAGGCAGTATAGACATTTTAACAATGCTTATTCTTCTGATGCAAGAGCATTGACTGCTCTTCCATCTTTTTGTGTCTTAAATTTCTTTTATGAGTGTTCTGTATTTCCTCGAGTATAGATCCTTTACCTCTTTTGTTAGGTTTATTCCCCAGTATCTTATCATTCTCAGTGCTATAGTAAATAGGTTTGATTCTCTAGTTTCCCTTTCTATATTTTCATTGTTAGTGTATAAGAAAGCAGCTGATTTCTGTGCATTGATTTTGTATTCTGCCACAGTACTGAATTGCTGTATGGGTTCTAGTAGTTTGTGGGTGGAGTCTTTTGGGTTTTCCATAAAATGTATCATGTCATCTGCAAAGAGAGAGTTTGACCTCTTCTTTGCCAGTTTGAATAACTTTTATTTCTTTTTGTTGTCTGATTGCTGTTTCTAGGACTTCTAGTATTAAGTTGAACAAAAGTACTGAGAGTGGTTATCCTTGCCGTGTTCCTGACCTCAGAGGGAATGCTGTCAGCTCTTCCCATTGAGGATGGTATTTGCTGTAGGTTTTTAATAGATAGATTTTATGAAGTTTAGGAATGCTCCCTATATCCCTATACTTTGAAGGGGTTTAATCAGGAATAGATGCTGTATTTTGCCAAATGCTTTTTCTGCATCAATTGAGAAGACCATGTGGTTCTTCTCTCTTCTCTTACTGATTTGTTCTATCACATTGATTGATTTGCAAATTTATCCCATGGATAAATCCCACCTGGTCATGGTGGATAATATTTCTAATGTACTGTTGGGTCCTATTATCTAAAATTTTGTTGAGAATTTTAGCATCCATATTCATCAGGGTTATTGGTCTGAAATTCTCCTTTTTGGTGGGGTCTTTGCCTGGTTTGAGGATCAGGGTAATGATGGCTTCAAAAAACGAATGTAGCAGTTTTCCTTCTGTTTCTATTTTTTGAAACAGCTTCAGGAGAATAGGTATTATTTCTTCTTTAAATGTTTCGTAGAATTTTCCAGGAAATCACGTCTTGGACTTTTGTTTTTTGGGGAGGTTGTTGATCACTGCTCCAATATTGTATAGATATTGGTCTATTATTGTTGTAAGTTTCTTCCTGAGTATTGGAGTTTTATATAGGTTTTCAGGAATGTATCCATTTCATCTCAATTGATTAACTTATTGGCACATGACTGTTGATCATAATTTCTGAGGATTGTTTCTATTTCCTTGGTGTTAGTCATGATTTCTCCCTTTTCATTCATCATTTTATTAATTTGGGTCCTCTCTCTTTTCTTTTGGATTAGTTTGGCCTATGGTTTATTCATCTTATTGATTCTTTCAAAAAAACAGCTTCTAGTTTTGTTGATGTGTTCTACTGTATTTCTAGTTTCTATTACATTGATCTGTGCTCTAATCTTGATTATTTCCCTTCCTGTTTCCCTTCCTGTTCTCCAGTTCTGTAAGATGTAAAGACAGTGATGTATTCTGGATTCTTCAATGTTTTTGAGGGTAGCTTGGATGGCTGTGTATTTCCCTTTGGACCACCTTTGCAGTATCCCATAGGTTTTGGACTGAAGTGTCTTCATTCTCATTGGTTTCCATGAATTGTTTAAGTTCTTCTTTGATTTCATGGTTGATCCAAACATTCTTAAGCAGGGTGGTCTTTAGTTTCTAAGTGTTTAAATTATTTCCAAATTTTTTTCTTGTGGTTGAGTTCCAGTTTCAAAGCATTGTCGTCTAAGAATATGCAGGGGAAAATCTCAATCTTTTGGTATCAGTTGAGCCCTGAATTGTGACACAGTATGTGGTCTATTCTGGAGAAAGTAGTATTCTGGTTTTTGTTTGTTTGTTTGTTTGTTTTAGGGTGGAATGTTCTGTATATATCCATGAGGTACATCTGGTCCAATATGTCATTCAATGTTCTTGTTTCTTTATTGATTTTCTGCTTTGACGATCTGTCTATTATTGAGAGTGGCATGTTAAGATCCCTGACTATTAATGTTCGTATTGATATGACTCTATTTGATTAACAGTTGTCTTATGTAGTTGGCTGATCCCATATGGGGGGGGCATAAATATTTACAATTGTTAGATCTTCTTGGTAAAAAGAATCTTTAGGTATGATGTAGTGCCCTTCTTTATCTCTGACTACAGTCTTTAGTTTAACATATAATTTATCTTATATGAGAATCACTACTCCAGCTTTCTTTGAGGCCCATTGGCATGAAAGATACTTCTCCATCCCTTCCCTTTCAGTCTGGATATATCCTTAGGTTCCAAATGGGTCTCTTTTAGATAACATATGGACAGCTTCTGTCGTTTTATCCAATCTGCAATCTTGTGTCATTTTATGGGAGCATTTAGGCCATTCAAATTCAGAGTGATTATTGAAAGGTACATCTTTATTGACACCATGTTGCCTGTGAAGTCCTTGTTTGTATAGATTGTCTTTGTAAATTTCTGTTCTATGAGACTCTTGCATTCTTTCTTCTTTTATAGAACCCACCTTAGTATTTCTTGTAGTGCCCACTTGGTGGTCACAAGGTTAAACCTTGCCGGTCTTGGAAGCTCTTTATCTCTCCATTCTTTTTGAATGTCAGCCTTGCTGGATAAAATACTCTTGGCTGCATGTTCTTTTCATTTAGTGCCTTGAGTATGTCTTGCCAGCCCTTTCTGGCTTGCCGGGTTTCTGTGACCAGATCTGACATTATTCTGATGGACCTTCCTATGTATGTAAGAAATCTCTTCCCCCTAGCTGCTCTCAAGAGCTCCTGTCTAAAATTATGATTCCTCAGTTTACTAATCAGGTGTCTCTAGGTCTTTCTAGATTTTATGATCTTTGGGGGGCGGTGATCTTTCTTCCTCTAGGACAGGAATGCTGGTTCCATTCCCCAGATTGGGAAAATTTTCTTGGGGAAAATGTTCAACTCTATCTTCTAGTCTTCTTTCTTTCTCCTCCCCCTCAGGGATCCCAATAATTCTGACATTGGAATGTTTCATGGTGTCATTTATTTCCCTAATTCTGTTTTCATGGCTTCTAAGCTGTTTGTTCCAGACCTCTTCCTGATCCTTTTTCTCTATCAGTTTGTCCTCTAGATTACTAAATCTATCTTCTGCCTTGGTTAACCAAGCTATTAAAGAATTTAGATCATATTGGATCTCATTGATAGCATTTTTAACTTCTTCCTTGGTAGCTTTCACTTCTATCCTAATTGATTCCATGTTATTAATGGTTTTCTCCAACATAACCATTGCCTGGAAAACTGGTACCTTGAATTCGCTTTCCAGCATACTGTTTATGTCCATATCCAGTAGCTCTGATGGAGAGGTCACAGTCTCTGAATTTTTCCTCTGTTGGGCCTTCTTTCTCCTAGTCATTTTGGAAAGAGGTGGTTGAGGGGATGTGTAGCTCAATATATCAACTGTGATCTAGGCAATGTACATCCTGGAACACTTCTAAGCAATCAAAAGTCACCATCAAAAATAAAGAAAAAAGAAAAAAAGAAAAAGACAGAGAGAAAGAAAGAGACAGGAAAAAAAAAGAAAATAATGAGAGAGAGAGAGAGAGAGAGAGAGAGAGAAGATCCAGCCAGAATGAGCTCCAAACTTAAGATATATAAGGTATACAAACAAAAATGGACTAACAAAAAGACTGAGAAAAGTAAATGACTAGAAACAAAATAAAACAAAACAAACAAACAAAAAAGAACCCAGCCAAAATGAACTGCAAGGACAAGATTTACACAATACCAGAACAAAAACAAATACACAGAAACACTGATAGAAGAAAAAGATGGGAGGCTGGTTATAAATCCTCAAGGTGGGCCATGAAGTTTATTTTAATTATTTCTGGGTGTATCTTGATATCTTTGTTAAAAGACTCAACTTTCCAGAGATAAAGGGAGCTTAAATTTCATTTATATATAGGGGTAGTATTGACTAGAGAAAGAGGATTATCTTGAAGCTCATATATATATATATATATATATATATATATATATATATATATATATCTTATATATATTTATATAAGATGTATCTTGTACCTATACAAGATATATCTTATACCTATGCATCTCTTACATCTATATATATATCTTATATCTATATTTAAAATATCTAAATTTATATTTAAATTTATATTTAAAGTATCTAAATATAGATAAAAAATATCTATATTTTGAGAAATAGAAAAGCAAAAGAAAAACAGGTATATGCATGAAGAAATTTCAAGTTAAAAGGTTATTATGGAATACGTTGTATTGAACCTTCCATTCTAATGGCAGATAGGTTAAAAAATTAAAAAGAATAAGAATAGTGATAACAAATTTAAAATAAAAGTTGTATCTATAAAATATGCAGGTTTTAGGACAATACCAGGAACTTAATATCTTCTTTTCCCCTGATATTGGGGTTTTACACTTTATGGAGACTCTGTGGTGGTTGTCCTCTCATTCTTTCAGTTGGCTTTCTTTTTTTTTTTAATTTTTTTATTTTTTATAAACATATATTTTTATCCCCAGGGGTACAGGTCTGTGAATCACCATGTTTACACACTTCGCAGGAATCACCAAAGCACATACCCTCCCCAATGTCCGTAATCCCACTCCCTTCTCCCAAACCCCCTCCCACCAGCAACCCTCAGTTTGTTTTGTGAGATTAAGAGTCACTTATGGTTTGTCTCCCTCCCAATTCCATCTTGTTTCATTGATTCTTCTTCTACCCACTTAAGCCCCCATGTTGCATCACCACTTCCTCATATCAGGGAGATCATATGATAGTTGTCTTTCTCTGCTTGACTTATTTCGCTAAGCATGATACGCTCTAGTTCCATCCATGTTGTCGCAAATGGCAAGATTTCATTTCTTTTGATGGCTGCATAGTATTCCACTGTGTATATATACCACATCATCTTGATCTATTCATCTGTTGATGGACATCTAGGTTCTTTCCATAGTTTGGCTATTGGGGACATTGGTGCTATAAACATTCGGGTGCACGTGCCCCTCTGGATCACTACTTTTGTATCTTTAGGGTAAATACCCAGTAGTGCAATTGCTGGGTCATAGGGCAATTCTATTTTCAACATTTTGAGGAACTTCCATGCTGTTTTCCAGAGTGGCTGCACCAGCTTGCATTCCCACCAACAGTGTAGGAGGGTTCCCCTTTCTCCGCATCCTCGCCAGTGTCTGTCATTTCCTGACTTGTTGATTTTAGCCATTCTCACTGGTGTGAGGTGATATGTCATTGTGGTTTTGATTTGTATTTCCCTGATGCCGAGTGATATGAAGCACCTTTTCATGTGCCTGTTGGCCATCTGGATGTCTTCTTTGCAGAAATGTCTGTTCATGTCCTCTGCCCATTTCTTGATTGGATTATTTGTTCTTTGGGTGTTGAGTTTGCTAAGTTCTTATAGATTTTGGACACTAGTCCTTTATCTGATATGTCGTTTGCAAATATCTTCTCCCATTCTGTCAGTTGTCTTTTGATTTTGTTAACTGTTTCCTTTGCTGTGCAAAAGCTTTTCAACTTGATGAAATCCCAATAGTTCATTTTTGCCCTTGCTTCCCTTGCCTTTGGTGATGTTCCTAGGAAGATGTTGCTGCGGCTTAGGTCGAAGAGGTTGCTGCCTGTGTTCTCCTCAAAGATTTTGATGGATTCCTTTCTCACATTGAGGTCCTTCATCCATTTTGAGTCTATTTTTGTGTGTGGTGTAAGGAAATGGTCCAATTTCATTTTTCTGCATGTGGCTGTCCAATTTTCCCAACACCATTTATTGAAGAGGGTGTCTTTTTTCCACTGGACATTCTTTCCTGCTTTGTCGAAGATTAGTTGACTGTAGAGTTGAGGGTCTATTTCTGGGCTCTCTATTCTGTTCCATTGATCTATGTGTCTGTTTTTGTGCCAGTACCATACTGTCTTGATGATGACAGCTTTGTAATACAGCTGGAAGTCCGGAATTGTGATGCCACCAACTTTGGTTTCTTTTTCAATATCCCTTTGGCTATTCGAGGTCTTTTCTGGTTCCATATAAATTTTAGGATTATTTGTTCCATTTCTTTGAAAAAGATGGATGGTACTTTGATAGGAATTGCATTAAATATGTAGATTGCTTTAGGTAGCATAGACATTTTCACAATATTTATTCTTCCAATCCAGGAACATGGAACATTTTTCCATTTTTTTGTGTCTTCCTCAATTTCTTTCATGAGTACTTTATAGTTTTCTGAGTATAGATTCTGTGCCTCTTTGGTTAGGTTTATTCCTAGGTATCTTATGGTTTTGGGTGCAATTGGAAATGGGATTGACTCCTTAATTTCTCTTTCTTTTGTCTTGTTGTTGGTGTAGAGAAATGCAACTGATTTCTGTGCATTGATTTTATATGCTGACACCTTACTGAATTCCTATACAAGTTCTAGCAGTTTTGGAGTGGAGTCTTTTGTGTTTTCCACATATAGTGTCATATCATCTGTAAAGAGTGATAGTTTGACTTCTTCTGTGCCAATTTGGATGCCTTTGATTTCCTTTTGTTGTCTGATTGCTGAGGCTAGGACTTCTAGTACTTTGTTGAAAGGCAGTGGTGATAATGGACATCCCTGCTGTGTTCCTGACCTTAGTGGAAAAGCTTTCAGGTTTTCTCCATTGAGAATATTTGCAGTGGGTTTTTCATAGATGGCTTTGATGATAATGAGGTATGTGCCCTCTATCCCTACACTTTGAAGAGTTTTGATCAGGAAGGGATGCTGTACTTTGTCAAATGTTTTTTCAGCATCTATTGAGATTATCTTCTGGTTCTTGTTCTTTCTTTTATTGATGTGTTGTATCACATTGACTGATTTGTGGATGTTGAACCAACCTTGCAGCCCTGGAATAAATCCCACTTGGTCATGGTGAATAATCCTTTTAATGTACTGTTGGATCCTATTGGCTAGTATTTTGGTGAGAATTTTCGCATCTGTGTTCATCAAGGATATTGGTCTATAGCTCTCTTTTTTGATGGGATCCTTGTCTGGTTTTCGGATCAAAGTGATGCTGGCCTCATAAAATGAGTTTGTAAGTTTTCCTTCCATTTCTATTTTTTGGAACAGTTTCAGGAGAATAGGAATTAATTGTTCTTTAAATGTTTGGTAGAATTCCCCTGGGAAGCCGTCTGGCCCTGGGCTTTTGTTTGTTTGGAGATTTTTAATGACTGTTTCAATCTCCTTACTGGTTATGGGTCTGTTCAGGCTTTCTATTTCTTCCTGGTTCAGTTGTGGTAGTTTATATGTTTCTAGGAATGCATCCATTTCTTTCAAATTGTCAAATTTGTTAGCATAGAGTTGCTCATAGTATGTTCTTATAATAGTTTGTATTCCTTTGGTGTTAGTTGTGATCTCTCCTCTTTCATTCATGATTTTATTTATTTCGGTCCTTTCTCTTTTCATTTTGATAAGTTGGGCCAGGGGTTTATCAGTTTTATTAATTCTTTCAAAGAACCACCTCCTAGTTTCATTGATTTTTTTTTTTTGGGGTTTCTATTTCATCGATTTCTGCTCTGATCTTTATGATTTCTCTTCTCCTGCTGGGCTTAGGATTTCTTTCTTGTTCTTTCTCCAGCTCCTTCAGGTGTAGTGTTAGGTTGTGTACCTGAGACCTTTCTTGTTTCTTGAGAAAGGCTTGTACCACATATATTTTCCTCTCAGGACTGCCTTTGTTGTGTCCCACAGATTTTGAACCATTGTATTTTCATTATCATTTGTTTCCATAATTTTTTTTCAATTCTTCTTCAATTTCCCGGTTGACCCATTCATTCTTTAGAAGGATGCTGTTTAGTTTCCATGTATTTGGGTTCTTTCCAAACTTCCTCTTGTGGTTGAGTTCTAGCTTCAGAGCATTGTGGTCTGAAAATATGCAGGGAATGATCCCAATCTTTTGATACCAGTTGAGTCCTGATTTAGGACCGAGGATGTGATCTATTCTGGAGAATGTTCCATGTGGACTACAGAAGAATGTGTATTCTGTTGCTTTGGGATGAAATGTTCTGAAATATCTCTGATGTCCATCTGGTCCAGTGTGTCATTTAAGGCCTTTATTTCCTTGCGGATCTTTTGCTTGGATGATCTGTCCATTTCAGTGAGGGGAGTGTTAAAGTCCCCTACTATTATTGTATTATTGTTGATGTGTTTCTTTGATTTTGTTATTTATTGGTATATATAGTTGGCTTCTCCCAAGTTGGTGGCATAGATATTTAAAATTGTTAGATCTTCTTGTTGGACAGAACCTTTGAGTATGATATAGTGTCCTTCCTCATCTCTTATTATAGTCTTTGGCTTAAAATCTAATTGATCTGATATAAGGATTGCCACTCCTGCTTTCTTCTGATGTCCATTAGCATGGAAAATTCTTTTCCACCCCCTCACTTTAAATCTGGAGGTGTCTTTGGGCTTAAAATGAGTTTCTTGGAGGCAAGATATAGATGGGTTTTGGTTCTTTATCCATTCTGATACCCAGTGTCTTTTGACAGGGGCATTTAGCCCATTAACATTCAGGGTAACTATTGAGAGATATGAATTTAGTGCCATTGTATTGCCTGTAAGGTGACTGTTACTGTATATGGTCTCTGTTCCTTTCTGATCTACCACTTTTAGGCTCTCTCTTTGCTTAGAGGACCCCTTTCAATATTTTCTGTAGAGCTGGTTTGGTGTTTGCAAATTCTTTCAGTTTTTGTTTGTCCTGGAAGCTTTTAATCTCTCCTTCTATTTTCAATGATAGCCTAGCTGGATATAGTATTCTTGGCTGCATGTTTTTCTCATTTAGTGCTCTGAATATATCATGCCAGCTCTTTCTGGCCTGCCAGGTCTCTGTGGATAAGTCAGCTGCCAATCTAATATATTTACCATTTTATGTTACAGACTTCTTTTCCCGGGCTGCTTTCAGGATTTTCTCTTTGTCACTGAGACTTGTAAATTTTACTATTAGGTGACGGGGTGTGGGCCTATTCTTATTGATTTTGAAGGACTTTCTCTGAACCTCCTGAATTTTGATGCTCGTTCCCTTTGCCATATTGGGGAAATTCTCCCCAATAATTCTGTCCAGTATACCTTCTGCTCCCCTCTCTCTTTCTTCTTCTTCTGGAATCCCAATTATTCTAATGTCGTTTCATCTTATGGTGTCACTTATCTCTCGAATTCTCTCCTCGTGGTCCAGTAGCTGTTTGTCCCTCTTTTGCTCAGCTTCTTTATTCTCTGTCATTTGTTCTTCTACATCACTAATTCTTTCTTCTGCCTCATTTATCCTAGCAGTGAGAGCCTCCATTTTTGATTGCACCTCATTAATAGCTTTTTTGATTTCAACTTGGTTAGATTTTAGTTCTTTTATTCTCCAGAAAGGGCTTTTATATCTCCCGAGAGGGTTTCTCTAATATCTTCCATGCCTTTTTCGAGCCCAGCTAGAACCTTGAGAATTGTCATTCTGAACTCTAGATCTGACATATTACCAATGTCTGTATTGGTTAGGTCCCTAGCCTTCGGTACTGCCTCTTGTTCTTTTTTTTTTTTTTTTTTTTGTGGTGAATTTCTCCGTCTTGTCATTTTGTCCAGATAAGAGTATATGAAGGAGCAAGTAAGATACTAAAAGGGTGTCAACAACCCCAGGAAAATATGCTTTAACCAAATCAGAAGAGATCCCAAATCGTGAGGGGGGAGAAAGGGGATAAAAAGAGGTTCAAAAAGGAAGAAAGAAAAAAAAAGAGAAAAAAAGAAGAAAATAAGAGAATTAAAGAAAGAAAACAAATAAAGAAAAATTTAAAATATATGAATATATATATTAGATAAACTAGTAAAAAACGTTAAAAAAGAAAAGGGTAAAAGTTAAAAAAAAAATTACCAGAAGTCAAGAAAAAAGAAATGAAAAAGAAAAAAATTAAATTAACTGCAATACTAAAAAAAATCACAGGGAGAAAGCCATGAGTTCCGTGCTTTGCTTTCTCCTCCTCTGGAATTCTGCTGCTCTCCTTGGTATTGAAACCGCACTCCTTCGTAGGTGAACTTGGTCTTGGCTGGATTTCTTGTTGATCTTCTGGGAGAGGGGCCTGGTGTAGTGATTCTCAAGTGTCTTTGCCCCAGGCGGAATTGCACCGCCCTTACTAGGAGCCGGGCTGAGTAATCCGCTCGGGTTTGCTTTCAGGAGCTTTTGTTCCCTGAGCACTTTCCGTAGAGTTCTGGAGGACGGGAATACAAATGGTGGCCTCCTGGTTTCTGGCCCAGAGGAGCCGAGAGCCAGGGTCCCCACTCCTCAGTGCGCCCTCAGAGAACAGCGCCCAGTTACTCCCGTCTGCCTGACCTCTGGCAGTGCTCTGAGCTCACCGAGCCTGTGGCCGGTTCAAGGTAACACCGAGCTGTGAGCTTACTGTCGGCTCTGTCTCTGTAGCTGGTTTTCCCGTTCCAATACCTGCAAGCTCTGTGACACTCAGACACCCCCGATCCTTCTGTGACCCTGCGGGACCTGAGGCCATGCTGACCCCGAGTGGGCTTCGCCCCAGTTTAGCCTCTGGAGCGATGTCTCTCAGTGTAACAGACTTTTAAAATTCCTGATTTTGTGCTCAGTTGCTCCGTAGCTTGTGGGGAGCCAGCCCCTCCCCCCGGGGTCTATCTTCCCGTCGCTTTGGATTCACGTCTCCGCCAGTCCTACCTTTCAGAAAGTGGTTGATTTTCTGTTTCCAGAATTGCTGTTGCATTGGTGGTTCAGTGGTAGAGTTCTCGCCTGCCAGAATTGCTGTTCTTCTTCTCTTCGATCTGCCAATGGATTTGCCTCAGTTGGCTTTCTTGGGGAGGGGCCTGCTGCATTGTTCTTCAGCCAGTCTCACTTGGGTTGAGTCCTCCTGCTCCCTATCAAGTGGCTGGGCTCTGAGGAAACCCGTTTTCTATGCTTTTGCTCTTTGGATTTTTTTGTTCTTTGGCAGCTTTTTCTGGCTTTTTGGAGGTTAAGTGGAAAGCAAACTGTACCCAGACCTCCGCCTCAGAGAGAAGCCTCAGTCTGCTCCCCTTTGTGTTGCCCAGAGCACACAGACTCCCCCTTTGCAAACTCCACTGTGCCACCAAGCCGTGCAATCTCCCACAGTCAATGCACATCCCTAGCCACCATCTCCAGGGTCAGTCACCCAAAAAGCACCCACTTGTTTCTGCACCTCCATGCTACTAAAACTGCAAGTGATATTGGTCCAGGGAGACAGCATCCAGTGGCTGCCTTTGGTGGGACCACTGTTTGGGGTCCAGACAACCAGAGAGATCCCCATCAGAGATAGAACATTGAGATATTCAAGCCCAGGCTGGAAGTGTTCAGAATCTTTGCTGCTCCTAGAGACCACTGGCTTGTGCCTTCATACAGCTCTCTCAGGGGATGGTGGGGTTAGGTTCAGGCCTTTGTCACACAGTGCATGTGCAGAGTGCAAAAGGTTGTGGTTCTAGAGAGTGTCAGCTGGCGTCCACACTAGACTCTCTCACACGTGCTAGCAGGAGTGTGCCTAGCAGCTTGGTGCAAGCAGCTGAAAGCCAAGGACTCAGGGACCACAGCCTGGAGACTTTGCCACCCTCTCTGGCATGGGTGGTCACCGGTGGTGGCCGTCCTGGGTCCATAGGCTTAAGCCCATGCCCGTGACTGCCCAATTCCACCAGTTATCTCTTAAGCTCTTTTACTCTTTGTGAGTTATTTTAACCATACTCCAAGTTAATGCTAGTCCCCAATCACATGGCACTCCTGTATTGGAGTATTACTTTTCAATGGGTCACTTCTGGTGGCTCCCTCTCCATTCTGTTTATCCTCTGATATCAGTCCAATTGTTCCTACTCTGATTTATCTCTCCACTGGTGTCTTCTGCACCCATACAGATCCAGAAGTGTATAATCTTACATCTAAGGCTGATGTCATGGGTGTTCAGAGTGTTCTGGTAGATAATTAGCTCACTTTAGGGGACCAGTTGAAACAGGGTCTCCTACTTCTCTGCCATCTTTCTCTTCCTCCCATTTGAATTTCTACAAGCAAAACACACAGGAATTCTGAATATTATTTCATAAAAACATTTTTATTTATTTTGATTCTACAATACATAGTCACATTTCAATTTACATTTTAATATGCATTTGCTTCTCAAGCACAAAATAATATATCCTACTTATGCATTAGCAAATCATACTTTTCTTCATATAATTAATTAAAATTGAAGAACATTTCAAATGGGAAATATAAAGGTCTATATTTTAGGTGTGCCTGGGTGGTTCTGTCAGTTGAATGTGTGACTTTTGATTTAAGCTCAGGTTATGATCTCAGGGTCATGATATTGAGCCTTCCATCAGGCTCCATGCTCAGCACAGTCTGTTGGAGATTTTCTCCCTGTCCCTCCTCCAACTCTCTCTCTCCCTCCCCCTCACACAATAATTAATTAATTAATTAATTATTAATTTGATTTAATAACTGAAAGATCTGTATTTTGTTAATATCTAAGATGTACGATAGAATTTACTTAAACTTTACAATATTTAATGATACAGTGATCTAAATTTTTTTTTACTTATAATTATTTCTACATCACTTTCAGTCAAGATTCTCCAGACAAACAGAACCAGTAGGAAATATGTACATATTTAGAGAGATAGAGAAATTTTAAGGAATTGTTCACATTATGAAACTGACAAGTCCAAAAATCATAAAGCACACTAACAATTGGAGATAGGTATGAATTAAGTCTCGAGGCAGAAATTTTTCTTCTTCAGGAATCCTCAATTTTTGTTCCTAAATCCTTCAATGGATTAGATGAGGTCAACCCACATTATTAAGGTAATATCTTAACCACATCTACAATACCTTCACAAGAAACACTCAGATTAATGCTTCATTAAGTAAGTGCATATTACATTCTAGCCAAATTCTCACATAAAACTAAACATCACAATACAATGTATGCAAAAATTTCAATTTTTTATGTTCCCCAAAAGATTTTTAAATTATCAACTAGTGTGAAAAGGGTTCAATGTAATGTACAAATTAATAAAAAATTTGGAAGCCACTGGAAAAAAGCAATGGCTTTTCCAAATTATCTTTTTACATACATAGAAATATTTATTTTAAAAAATCATAAACAGAAACTCTAATATCTATAAGAGGTAAAAACAAAGGTTTTATGGGAAAGATATGGAGACTTCTAAAGTCCACTCATTCAGCTTCCTGTCAATCCTGGCAATAAGTGTAGCCATGGAATCCTAAGATATTTCAGTATACTTTTAAAAACTGTTGAAGTGTCTGAATCATTAATTCAAATGTTTCTAGGACAAGGGAAAATAACAAAAATAAGTGAACCCTGTCAGGTACTGGCACTTAGCTGCATTGACTTGTAGACAATGGTGAACTGTGAGGACTATGCTATACTAGAACAAGCAGAAATAGGCAGCTGCCCCTCAGCTCTTCCTAATTGTTATCCTAAAGCAGTGAAGGCCCCACGTTAGTAGTTTGCCTAATTTTTCAATTGCTGAAAATTAGGATATTTATGTAAGACCTCTTTATTTTGAATTTTGAATTTTTAAAATGTAATATCTCTTAATTTCAAAATTTGTAATTAATTTTTAGAGGCTTGATACTTTATAGAATAAACAAATCACAGTACACTCCATATTTAACTGCCTGTTTACAGTGTTTAGCTTTTAGCATCAATTCTAAATTATTTTTAGATTGGTTAAATATCAACAACATTTTTCTATTTTCCATTGTCAATCTATTCATAAAATATATAAAATTTATATTTTTTTTAAAAAAATTATGAGACAAAGACTTAAAATAAATGTTCTGTTACTGGTCAAAATATTATTTGGTAGTTGAAAACATTTCCAATATTAAAAGCTACAAGCTATCTTACCAAATTAAATTTTACCATGTGCTTTTTCTGATAACAACAAGAACAAAACCAAAAATACCTAAGTTATTCAGGGAAAAAAAGTTTCACATTTCACAGTTCTTAGATAATTAGCAACATGATTTAAATTTTTAAATAATTTAGATAATTAAATAAGGTAAAACTTTTTTAGAAAAGAATTAGAGGCTGATATCATTCCCCTTACTTCCCCCTACACACACACACACACACACACACACACACACACGCATGTATGCACTCTTGCACTTGTACTCCATTAAATAATTTTAGTTTTCACAATTTTTTATATTCCCCTTCAGGAATACACACTTTCAAATCCAACTGGGAAATGAAATTTTCTATTGGCAATTTATAGAGAATACAAAATACTTGCTGGGATGCCTGGGTGGCTCAGTCAATTAAGTTTCTGCCTTTGGCTCCAGTCATGATTCCAGGGTCCTGGGATCAAGTCCACATTGTGCTTTTGCTCAGTGGGGAACCTGGTTCTCCCTCTGTCTGCCACTCCCTCCGCTTGTGTGCTTTCTCACTCTGTCAAATAAATAAAATAAGATATTTAAAAAAAAATACTTGCTTCTAAGGAAGATATGAAAAATTATCATTGAACATTTACAGAAAAAAGATTGTTCACATTTCAACAGTTGCTTTTTCCTATTGAGGTGGGTTTTGTTAGTTTCCTTTCTTTCTTTACTCTAACTAGGACTATTTAATTTTCTCTCCTACTCAAAAGAAAATACACAGCATTGTGATTACTTGAAATACAATAGAGTAATCAGATAGAAAAGGTGCACAGAATTTTTATAGAGCTCTTGCTTGGTCAGGCAAATATGTTCAAGGTTCTTTTGCATTGGCTAAACTCCAGCCACTGCAGGAGCATTTGTTACTAACCAGGTTTATCTATCCTTTGAATTCAAATTGCATTAACAGAACATAGACATGTTGGATTTTTAGTATATGTGTATATATATATATTTTTTTCTTATATATGTATATGTGTGTGTGTGTGTGTGTGTGTGTGTGTGTATAATTTTTTCCTACTGGTCAGTAAACACTACTAAACATGTCAAAATAACAACTTTAGAAAAAATATAATTTGAAAGAATGAAAAGCTTTTGATTTATACTGCTCCACTTTTGTAATAAGTTAAAAGAATGGAAATGAAGTTTTGCACAGTTCTCAGTATGTCATACCCAGTACTACACACTTGAAATGTGATCTTTGTTTCAGCTTGGCCACCCAGAGAAGTAGATATAAAGTGAGTGGTATTTATCAGAGACACCTTCAGACAAAGACATTTGCAAACAAATCCATGAAAGTGTTTGTATTCCAAAGGTTTGACTTGCTTTGTATTTGTGTTTGGGGAAACAAAACAGGGCAAGGCACATAGGTTCTGTCAGAGGTTTGATGGAATTGATGAAATTGGTTTATTCAGACATATTCCTTACAAGAGCATATGTAGTCAAATTATTTTTTAAGAAAACAATAATCTTGAGTTGCATTTGTGATGGCAATCTCCAAATCTGCTCATTAGCCAGTAACTTATATTTTCGCCCCCATCTAGAACCCTGTATTTCTTTCTGCAAATTATTGTGTATAAATTTAATCAATATTCTTAGAGGGAAAATTAACATACCTCAGAAAATGCAACTTACAGTTTTATAATAATGGGAAGCAAAGAAAATAGATCTTTGGACTCTTGTTCTTTGACTTTATTGTGTTATCTTTGCTAAAGTAATGGCATATTTTCAGGTTTTACAAGTACTTAATTTTATGGAAACAATTCTCAAACCTAATTTATACCAAGATAAAATGTGAATTTTTCAGATTTTCCTTATGATTATTGAGGTACTGAAGTAAGGAACTTTCCATGAACAGAGCCAATCTTAATTCAAATATATTGCTAAAGCATGCTTGTTTTGCCTGAAAGTCAAAGTCACCTAAGTCAAGTCTTCACATTTGGCTATTACTTTTTTTTCAATAAGCTTTATTTTTAGGTCAGTTTTAGATCCATAGCAAAACTACTCAGTTTTGCTGAGTACAAAGGTACAAGGAGTTGCTTGTATGGAGACCTCCTGTTTCCTCACATACAACTGCCCCCAGTAAAAACGTATGGTACATGTCTTATAATTGATGAACCTACATTGACACATTTTGATTATTCCATACATCAAAATGCATATTTTACATTAAGGTTCACTCTTGGTATTGTACATTCTATATACAGATATATGACACTTACCTACCATTTTGGCTTCCTACAGAATAGTTTCACTGTCTTGCAAATCCTTTGTGTTTTGCCTAGTCCCATTTCCCTTCTCCCTAAGCCCAGGCAACCACTGATCTATTTATTATCTCCATAATTGTGTCTTTTCCAGAATGCCAGATAGTTGGAATCATACATTATGCAGACTTTTCAGATGTCTTTCCTACACTTAATGCATTTAAATTTTATCCATTGCCTTTGATGGCATATTAACATATTTAGTTTTAGCTTTGAATAATATTTTCTTTAAAGATTTTATTTATTTGTCAGAGAGAGAGAGAAAGAGAAAG
This sequence comes from Mustela erminea, assembly GCF_009829155.1. Taxonomy (NCBI): domain Eukaryota; kingdom Metazoa; phylum Chordata; class Mammalia; order Carnivora; family Mustelidae; genus Mustela; species Mustela erminea. Next base: position 79,621,875 of record NC_045635.1, on the reverse strand, counting down.
AGGCAGAGGGTGAAGCAGGCTCCCTGCTGAGCATGGAGCCCAATGTGATGCTTTAGCCACCCAGGTGCCCTAAATAATATTCTTTTGCCTGTATGGACACATTTCTTTTATCCATTCACTTATTGAAATGTATCTCTCTCTCTCTTTTTTTTTTTTTCTCTCTCTTAAGATTTATTTATTTATTTGTCAGAGAGAAAGAAAAAGAGAGAGAAAGCATTCAGAAGCAGGGGGAATGGAAGGTAGATGGAGAAGGAGGCTCCCTGATGAGCAGGGATTCCCAATGCAGAACTCAATCCCAGGACCCCGGGATCATGACCTGAGTGGAAAACAGATGCTTTACTGACTGAGCCACCCAGGCGTCCCCTGAAATGTGTCTTAGTTGCTTCTAAGTTTTGGCAATTGTGACTACATCTGCTATAAACATCTGTGTGCATGTTTATTGGTGGATTTGTTTTCAGTTAATTTGAATAAATACCAAGGAATGTGATTGCTGGATCACATAGCAAGAGTATGTTTAGTTTTATAAGAAACTGCCAAATTGTCTTCTAATGTGGCTGTGCCATTTTGCATTCTCACCAGCAAGGAATGAAAGTTCTCGTTCCTTCCCATCATTGTCAGCATTTGGTGTGGCCAGTGTTTAGGGTTTTGGCCATTCTAGTAGGTATGTAGTGGCATCTCCTTTTTGTTTTAAATTTGTAATTTTCTAATGACATATAAGGTTGAACTTCTTTTCAGACGTTTATTTTTCCACCTATATATCTTTTTTGGTGTCATGCCTATTCAGATCTTTGACCATTTTTTAATTGGGTTGTTCATTCTCCTATTGAGTTTTAAGTGTTCTTTGCAAATTTTGAATACATATTTTTTTTTATCAAATGTGTCTTTTGCAAATTTTTTCTTCCATCTGTGGCTTATAATTCTCTTGACATTGTCTTTTATAAATCAGATTTTAATTTTAATGAAGCCCAGTTTATCAGTTACTTCTTTCATAGGTCATGCTATAGGTGTTGTACCTAAAAAGCTATCACTATACCCAACATCATCTAAGTTTTCTCCCATGTTATGTTTTAAGAATTTGATAGTTTTGTGTTTTACATCCACATCTATGATCTATTTTGAACTGATTTTTGTGAAATGTGTAAGGTACCTAGATTCATTTTTTTACATGTGGATGACCAGTTTTTCCATCCAGCACCATTTATTGAAAAGACTATCTTTGTTTCATTGTAATGTCTTTCATCCTTTGTCAAAGATCAACTGGCTATATTTATGTGGGTCTATCTATGGGCTCTTTATTATGTTCTATTCCTCTATTTGCTTATTCTTTCACACATATCCCACTATCTTGATGATTATAGCTTTGTAGTAAGTCTTTAACTTGGTAGCTTCAGACCTCCAACTTTGTTCTTTCATACTGAGTTAACTATTCTCAGTATTTCACTTCTCTATATAACTTGAGGATTAGTTTGTCAATATCCACAAAATAACTTGCTGGAATTTTTATTAGAACTTCACTGAATCTCTATATCAAGTAGAAAAAAACCTGACATCTTCATAAAATTGAATCTTCTTATCCATGAACTTGGGTTATCTCCATTTCTTTATTTCTTCTTTGATATCTTTCATTAGAGTTTGAAGTTTTCCCCATGTAAATCTTTTACATATTTTATTAGAATTATACTTAGGCATTTCATTTTCATTAATAAATTTATTTTTTATTTATTTTCAGCATAACAGTATTCATTATTTTTGCACCACACCCAGTGCTCCATGCAATCCGTGCCCTCTATAATACCCACCACCTGGTACCCCAACCTCCCACCCCCCACCCCTTCAAAACCCTCAGATTGTTTTTCAGAGTCCATAGTCTCTCATGGTTCATTTTTTGATTGCTAATATGCATTTCATGCATTGTTATATTATATTTGCTAATATTTTGTTGAGGATTTTTACACTTCTGTTCATGAGAAGTATTAGTCTGTAGTTTTGTTTTCTGTTTGTTTGTTTGTCTCGTAAGATCTTTGGTTATGGCATTACGGTGATTCTGGCCCCACTGAATGACTTCAAAAGTATTCCCTCTGTTCCTGTCTTCTGGGATACATTGTAAGGAAGTGATATGACTTATCCCTTAAATGTTTGGTAGAATTCTTAAGTAAACCTATCTGGGTTTTTTGTTTTAGGATGTTATTAGTTATTGATTCAATTTATTTAATAAATGTATATCTACTTAAATTGTCTACTTCTTTTCATGTGGGCTATGACAGATTATTCATTTCATCTAGGTTATCAAATTTGTGGGCATAGAAGTTGTTAATAATACTATTTATTATCCTTTTAAAATACATGGAGTCTGTAGTAATAGACTCTTTAATTTCTGATATTATTTATTTGTATATTAAGATTTTTTTTTTTCCTCAGTTAGCCTGTCTAGAGACCTATTGATTTTTTTTTTTTCCAAAGAACCAGTTTCTGGTTTGGTTGTTTTTGTTTTTGTTTTTGTTTTTTTTAATTTCCTGTTTTCAACTTCATTGATTTCTGCTCTGATTCTTATTCTTTATTGTCTTCTGTTTTGGATTTAATTTGGTGTCTTTATTTTTTTCTAGATTACTAAGGTATATCCTAGTTTCCCCTATTTATATTAGGCTCTGTTAAAACCTCAGCATATTAGGCTCTGGTGAAATAGATTTTCCTGAGGGCAGCCCATGATAAGAAGAACAGAAATGTCTGTTCTTCTAGTGTATTCCAAAATAGTTTTTTCCCCATCCTCCTGCAGGAAACTTAAGGGTAGTTTTCTCCAGTATTTATTGTGAGAATCTTGTAGAGCTTTTGGAGGCAAAACTTACAAAACATGGGACCCCTCTGACTGGGTTTCTTTGGAGACTTTAACTTTCAGAGTTTTCCACACTGAGTTTCCAGCAATTCATTAATTACAGTTCAGGTTTTCCTGCACAGACACTGATTTCTATAGAAGAATGTGCTGGTGTGTTTCTGTTCTGGTAGACTGTGAGTCTCTCTCTCTGCCTGTCTGCCTCTCCAATTTTGTGAGCAGTGGTTTGCTCTTTGACCTCTCTTCTTGGACTGATTAAAGAAGAGGAGTTGATTTTTCATTTTGTTCGCTTTTTACTTGTCATTAAGATAGAATGATAAATCTTAAGCTCCTTATATACCAGACTGGGAACTGGAAGCCTGGATATTAGTTTTTGTTTCCATTTTCAAAACACTTTCAAGTGGAATCTTTGATTGGCTACATTATGATATACTATGGATTAAGCTTAATATTATAACCATCACTTAGAACCCGAGGAAAGATAATTTATAAGAAGGCATAGATTCTCTCCTTACAGAGTGAGGATAAACACTTGAAAATGTGCAATAGGGTGCTTTCAACACCAAGTATCACAGCTTTTATGGAGAAACCTCTTCCAGTCTCCAGAGGTTTTATAAATGATTCACAGATGTAGCTGGTTTGAGAAAACAGATGTGTTCTTGAAGAGTTTGTGCAAATTGAACTTCTGTTAATTGAATCTTATTTAGGATTCATTTTAGGAAAGCTATCTATTTAAAGTAGCCCTTTGGTGAATTCTTTTGTGAAATGAGTAATTGTTCACTAATTTATCTTTTTGAAAATGCAAATTTTCATATGTGGTACTTTCTTAAAGCTATGTATTAATTCTTGGCCTGTGTAGGAAGCACAGCATAGTTGGGGTTCTTGGTAACAATACAACTAATCTTTTCTATAATTAAAGAAAATTTAGTGTATAAATAACTGAGTATATTCCATATACAGTATTATTTTTGAAAACAGTAGTAGCCTAGAATTATGAGCTTGAAGAACAGTAGCAATTTGAAGTAAAATAAACTGGCTGTTCAGACACCATTGTCTAAGATAATGTTAATAATAAATATTCAAATGACACTGAACTGTTGATTCTGATTCTATAGGTCTCTTATAGACACACGGATGTGATTTTTGACAAAAATTCTGCACTGTTAAATGTAATAGTCAGTAGTCACTTGTGGATATTTCTATTTAAATTAATTAAAATTCAATTCCTTAGTGAGAGTAGTCACATTTCAAGTGTTCAATAATCATATCTAGCTAGTGGCTACCATGTTAGATAGCACAGTTTATAAAATATTTCCATCATCTTGGAATGTCCTATTCAACAGCACTGCAGTAATTTAATAATAGGCAATATTGGAAAATACTTTAATTACAAAAGAACTCTCTACAGAGTCAGGACCTTAAGAGTTTAGTCTTTACTAAAGAAGTAAGTTTCTGTGGTTTAGTTTATTTGTTGTTACAGGTGCCCTTGAGAACCGTAGTGCTAAGAATTAAAAATGTCGTGTCTCTTCCTCAATATCAAACTTTATCATAGGGATAATAATTTCATGCTTCTGTTTTATACGTATGACTACAAAATAAGGAGAGAGGTTTTTATTGACCACAAATGAAAACTAGTTTTATTACTTTTGAATCACACCTCAAAGACTACATGAACAACTAGATAGTTTCTGAAGAGAGTGCAGATGGAATTGATAAATTCCAAGTCAAATAATAAATTTTGGCTGCTAATATTTTCTTAGGGTAAATTTAGTAGAAGACAGGAAATGTGTCATTGGATTTCTTTGTTGCATTAAAAGATATAGAACTTCAGAAAGTGTTCAGTATTTATAGCTCAGAGGAACTGTGGTTCATAGAATTGGTATTTCTTCTTTCCTTCTAACACAGATAAGTTAAAATATAAAAACCTCACTCTAACTGCTCTGTGTCTGTTTCTCCACATACAAAATATGAATAATAATTTTTACTTCATTAGTGTATTATGAAAATTAAAGAATACATGAAAAACATAACAGTACTACCTACATATAACAAAGGCTTACTACATTTTTGCCATTACTAACAGCAACATCAACTGTATCTCATCTCACCAATAACATCTCATCTCATCTTATCAACTGCATTAGAGTTATTCACATACCTGAGAATAGAACTGGCTTTGCTAACATTTTAATGTTTCTGTCTGTATTATATTGTTTTAAAATAAATATCATGTTCCACTATGTGACTAGACTCACTCTGAGTGCCTGGGATCTGAGCTGTATCTGGCAAGAGAGAGCTGCTTGAAAAGTATGGTTTTGTCCTGAGCTGACCTGCTCTCCAGATCAGTTGACCTAAATCTTAAGAGAACCTAAGAACTCTGAAGACTCAGGAATGGACCAGGCTTTTAGGTTCTGAAGGAATTTACAAACATTAAAAAAAGTAAAACATTTCTGTTCTATTCATTCATTTTGGAAAAAGAAATATTTAAAGGACTACTCTATTTGCAGTAAGGATTTAGATATGAAATGAAAAAAAAAACTCATATATTTTCCTTCTTTTGATGCAATTTGCTAAGGGCACTTGATACAGGAATATAGACTAAATGTTACCTTCCTGGTTCAAGTGTTTACCGGATATTTTAGTATTTCTGACAAGGATTACATTTTCAATATGGGTATTCTTTGACTTGTTTTCCAAGCCTCCAGCTAGTAGTTGGTCTTGCAGTTAACTGTTATGGTTGTCTTTCCTTGGTGAGGTCAGTAATTCTGACAGGATTGTATTTTTTACTCTATAGTAAATTTACACAGCACCATATCTAACTGGAAAGAAGTATCATATGTTGTTATAGTTTTGACAGGTAAAACTTTGTGAAGATTCAAGTTCTTAAAATCCAGAGTGGTACACAGTCCACCACAAGACAACCAGTAAAATAGATTAAAAAACCAATAGAAAATAACCATATAATAAATAGAATAGAATATAGTTTAGTCATTTAAGGAGAAGTAACCACCCACACAAAATAAATTTAAAGATCAGGTAACTCAAAAGTCTATGTTCTGAATAACCTCACAAGAAACTATTTTATGAGATATATAAAAGATTAGTTTGTTTCAAACATTTCTCATCTTCTATGGAGAATAACTAAGGGCCTTAGTTTTTCATGTTCCCTGGGAGTCGCCTCCCATTTGTCACTTATGGTCCCCTTTCTCACCCACCTAACTCTGCATGGGTTTTTCCTATTGCTTTTCATGACTCTTTTCTTATTCCTTCACAAAACCCACATTTAAGTGCTTGCACTACTAAAACTATAATGCCTTCTATGTCCCAGCCAATTACTGAGGAAACAAGTCAACTGGGGATGTGATAGATAGGGACACAGTTGTTTTGTTTTGTTTTGTTTCCTCTACCCCACCCCCTACTTGTGTTTTACTAGTAATAGCCTAGTTGAAAATCCGTGTTCTTCTTTCTTCTCTGTGAACAAGTTGGAATTATATGTATTTGGCTTTCTAAGATTGACTGAAGCTGAAACAACATAAAGCATTTTATAGGGATTTATTTAAAGGGTACTTTTGAAATAAATTCCTAGGCTCAAGATGGAGACACTCCTGCCAATGATGCCCTGTCAGCAAACCAAAACTTAAATAATTTTGGTGTCTATGTAAATGCCCCACTTGGCCAGAAGCTCTGTATATTCAGTCAGCCAATCGCCAAATGCCAAGCCAACCCAATTCGGGACATTATCATCCCAAGCAAGGTTGACTATATGGCCCCAGGTGATCAGATATATTCTATTTATCTTTTCCTCATTCTTTATTCTTTATCTTATAAAAGCTTCATGCCTTCCATTCCATTTTGCTATTCTCCACAAGAGGCTATCCATTTTATAAAGTGTTAAGGTTTGTTGTGTCACCTAAATTGTCTTAATTATTTTAAATAGTAGTCATCAAAGAGCAATTTAAATTGATTATATTGCCTATAGTACAGATATACCACAGAGATATTGCTGGTTTGGTTCCAAATGACTGCAGTAAAATGAATATTGCAATAAAGCAAAAAAAAATACTTTTTTGGTTTCCCAGTGCATATAAAAGTTATGTTTACACTACACTGTAGTCTATGAAGTGTGCAACATCATTACATATAAAAATATACATAACAATTTTAAAATATTGCTAAAAATGTTAACCATCATCTGAGCTTTTAATAAGTCATAATCACTGATCACGGCTAAGCATAACAAATATAATAATGACAATGTTTGAAATATTATGAAAATTAACAAAATGTGACACAGAAATCTGAAATAAACAAATCTGTTGGGAAAATGGCACTGACAGACCTGTTTGACACAGGGTTGCCATAAACCTATAATTTGTAAAAAATGGAATATCCAGTATTCCCAAACTGAACTTGGGAGAAAAATTACTTGGAAGCTTGTTAATAACACAGATTCTAGAGCTCTATTCCAGAAGCTGAATCTGTAGAGTGGGGCCCCATGAATTTAATTTTCTTTAAAGTATCTTAAGTGGACTTGATGATGGATAGAGAAACATTTGAGTAATTATGGGTGCCTGCCTTCTATATCCCTTCTCCAAATACTGTGGTGGTAGGAGAGAAGATCCTGGGCTGATTATTAATACCTTTGGATGCTGATACTCCCCTGGGTCAGCACAGATAATTGAGAGTTGATCTATTAACTTTTGAAAATAATCCTAAAAAATAAAGGTCCTCAAGGAAGATAGGAAGATGCCATTCTAGACTAACAAGAGAATTGTTTATACATAGTATAGTTCAATAATGAAAAAAAGAAAAAAAAAACACTGTTTAATGCAATAACATTAAAGGCCAGAGCAACCAGACATCTGATGAAAACAGGTTGCTATTGTTCTTAACCAAATTCAAATTGTTTTTACCCTATAACCACTTAAAATGATTTATAGTTTTCCTGCCTTTTCTTTAAGTATTTGATTTGCTTTCTCTTTAAGTCATCAGGCAGGCACACAGTGGGAAAATCAAAACTCACACACAGATATAAAATGCTCATGTGTTAATGACTTTATTTAACTTGTTATTAATGAGGGAACTTAGTAGATTTTACAACTGGCCCAAACAACAGACACATTTATAGATCTAGAATACTGAAATGGATATGCAAATGGAAACGATTATTTTCTTTACTTTACTTTTTTTTTTTTTTTTTGCAACAGAAGGCCTCCTCTTTGGGATAGAAGTTAATTTTATGTTTGTAGATAAGAATAATTTGCATTATTGCATCAATTCTTTACAATTTATGGAATTATAAAATACCTTAAAATCAATGAAAGACTAGAAATCAGATAAACTGGGAGGATGTGCCCTAAACAGTGAATATTTTTTCAGTGAAGCACAAATGTTTTCCTACCCTACTGAAGAATGCATAATAGTTTCCTATTGCTTTTAAATTCTAATTTATCTGCTTGACTTTCAAATCTCTCCTTAACCTTTTTGCTTTATATATTTCCCTTGATTTCTCAGGTCTTATTTTCTGACTTTCATTTTTTTAAAAAATCCCATTTTTGGTAACTTTAATTTGATATGAAATTATTGCATATTTATTTTTAAAATTCTGTAAAATACAAAAAAAAGTAAAGAAGCATGAAAATTATCACTAATCCTACCATATCTGGACTAGGAGATACACTAAAGTTATTAATAATCAAGAGAGTTTGGAAGAATTTTTACCTATTTTTCCATAGCTCTCAACAGTTAATTTGCTAATGGCTCTGTTTACTACCAGATAAAGACTTCTGACCTTGCTGTGTCCTAGATTTCAGCAGATCCGCACATGGCATTTTAGTGTACTTTTTTTCTTTTCTTATTTATTTAGTTTTTTACTGCAATCAATGTTTCTGCCATGTAGGCTCAGTCCTTGTGCTCATAATAACAAAGTGCATCCCTTGTTCTTCTAAAGCCACCAGTCTATGGAAGTCTCATGTGCTTCTCCATGAAACTGCAGCTGACCTTCTACATGAAGTCCATCAAAGGATTTGGGGAATTAAGAATACTGAACCAGCATTTCATTTTAACTGTACAGTTTATTTTTGTGTTTAGCATATTTACAGAGTTGTGAAACCATCACCACAATCTAATTTTAGGACATTTTTATCACCTCAGATAGAAACTCCACACACATAAGGAGACAATCCCCATTCCCACTACCTTACCCACTCAGCCCTAAGCAACTGCTTTTTGTCTCTATAGATTAGCAAATTGTGGGCATTTGATATGAATGGAATCATATCATGTGTGGCCTTTTACAACTGACTTCTTTCATTTACCATGGTGTTTTTAGGGTTCATCATGTTGTAGCATATATCATTACTTATTCCTTTCGTTTCTAAATAATATTTCATTTTATGATATATTGCATTTTGTTTATCCATTAAAAAGTTGGTCAACATTTGAGTGGTTTTTCCAATCTTTAGCTATTATGATTAATGTCACTACGAACATTTGTGTACAAGTTTTTGCGTGGACTTGTTTTCTTTTCTTTTTTGTGTACCTTTAGATAACTATGAGTGAATTTGTTGAGACTTAAGCTGCTTTTAGACCTGTCTGAGCTGAGATTAATAGTAAGTGCAGAGTGTTCTCCAAAAGTGGTACAAACACTGGATTAATAATGCTGCCTTATGGATATCAAGCTCTTAATCACCTTTCACTCCATCTGCTTATAACCTTCTACTACTCCTCTTCTCTCTCACATGTTTCCCCTGGCCATAAAAATATCTCTAAAAGCTTATACCTGACACCCTAGAGTCTGGTGTATTTCATGGTAGAATCTGGTGTATTTTCACTTGTTCTATATTTTCCCTGCCTTAACTCATATAGTCCTAGATAAACTGAGCTTGCAATAGTATGTAGAGTGGGTGTCTAAAGTCTCTAAAGGAAGTTATTTCCCCAAAGGGTGTCTCAGATTTAAGGAGTACTGCGGAGAGTTTGAATAAGGTGGGATAGCTAGCAACTACTGAAGGTACTTCCTCAGGGGGAAAGACAACTTCTGACCTGGCCTTAGAGGCAAGTGTCTTACTCTTTTTCTAGTAGAAGAATAATGAATTTTATTGACTTTTAAAGAAAATTCACTGTTGAAATAATAAATCTCTATAAAGACAATATAAATAGTTTTATATTATCCTTTTTATTAGCTTAACAATATAACATAAGCATATTTAAATCAGGAGTAATTGTTCAAAAACATAATTTCAATAGCCATGTAGTATTCCCACATACTGTTGTACCTTATTTTATTTAACTTGTTCTCTATATGGGAGACATTCAGTTTTGTTTTGTTTTATTTTTCATTTTTATAAGGTGCATTAATATGTATTTTGTTGCCTTTTAAATTTATTTGGCTGGATTCTTATTAGTGGATTTGCTGGGTCAAAGGTTGTGAATATTTTTAAGGTTTGCATTACTGATTCAAAGGCCACATTTAGGTATATGTATACCATACCATAGCCACTATAGCAAGCTTAGTGAGTCCCCTCTTTCTTTGAACCAACTTCACTTATAGCTATTACCATATAGGGATTTCATTTAATTTCCTCCTAATTATTTCTCTTCTATTCTTTTTTTTTTTAAGATTTATTTATTTATTTATTTGACAGACAGAGATCACAAGTAGGCAGAGAGGCAGGCAGAGAGAGGAAGGGAAACAGGCTCCCCGCTGAGCAAAGAGCCCAACGTGGGCCTCGATCCCAGGACCCTGCGATCATGACCTGAGCCGAAGGCAGAGGCTTTAACCCACTGAGCCACCCAGGTGCCCAATTTCTCTTATATTCTTTACTTTCTTTTCCTTCCTTCCTTTCTTTCTTTCTTTCTTTATTTCTTTCTCCCTTCCTCCCTTCCTTCCTTCCTTCCTTCCTTCCTTTCTTCCTTCCTTTCTTCTTTCTTTCTTTCTTTCTTTCTTTCTTTCTTTCTTTCTTTCTTTCTTTCTTTCTTTTTTGGTGGTTATAATACAAACTCCACAATAATGAAGACCATGCCTTTTGTTTTATTTAAATCTTTTCCCAAATTTTTCTTTAAATTGTATGTAAAACAGGAACAGTATTCCCAATTTCTCAGAAAAACAAGCATTTCAAGCAACAAATGGCACTTTTCTAAATACAAGAATTATTAATTTTTTGACACTGTAGCTCATTTGAGTCTGCTTCCTTAACCTTCCAAGTTTGATAAACCTGTTTCTTCTATTACTAGATTTTCACATTCTAATAACCCTAGAAAGACTTATATTTTATGTTATAATGATTTCTTCTCTGGCCGATGACCTTTTGTACTTGAATTAATAGAACAGACCTAGCTAATCCTTCCTGCAGCTAAAACATATACCCTTCCTAATGTCCTGAGTTCTTTCCATTAACCCTAAGGAAGGGCCAAAAGAGTAGAAAACAGAATAAGCACCATACTGGCTGCAGCCCTCAATTTACTAAATCCAGGCATGAGATTCTTTTTTCAGTCAAGCATAATAATAATTTAAAAAGTAGTTATACAGAAATTAGGGAACATGAGCTTTAGGCCCAACTAAGCACTGAGCTTGTGAACATTAGAAAATTACTTAGCCTCCCTGGGCCTCAATTTCTTCATCTGTTATTGTAGGCAGAATAATGGTCCCCAAAGATGTCCACATCCTAATTTTCTGAGCTTGTAAATATATTAGGTTATATGGAAAAGTGGCTTTGCATATGTGATTAAGAATCTCAAGGTGGGAACAGTATCCAGGATTATCCAGGTGGATTAAATATAATCACAAAAGTCTTTAAAAGTGGAAGGCAGAAAAGTCCAGAGAAAGATATGCCTTTGAAGATAGAGGACCAAGCCATGAGCCAAGAAAAAGAAAATAGCCCTGCCAACTTTGTGTTTTCAACTAGGTGAGACCCATTTTAGACTTCTGACTTACAAGATAATAAATTTATGTTGTTTCAAGCCACTAAATTTGTGGTAATTTGTTACAGCAGCAATAGAAAATTACTACACTATAAGGGATAGGATGAATGATAAAACTTGTAGTAGGCCTGTCAGATGTGAATTATATAATTTCACACCTCCGAACATAATGCTTAGATATCTGCAAGAAGGAACAAGGCAGTCATCATTAGAAATACTTTCATTATTCATAAAACATGTGAAATAGTGTTTAATATCCATGTATACTGAAGGACAATAATTAAAAAGTTACAAAAATGCTTATATTTAGTGGGTGCTTATTTGGTAATATTATTTCTACTCCTTAGTTTGCATGTGAGGAAATGGAGGCTTAAGGTAGTTTAATGACTGGCCCAAATATAAAAAGGTTAACTTAGGCAGCATAACCACAAAACTCAAATTCACTATACTCACTTTACTATACTGTCACCTAAGATCATGTAGGTGTGTAGTGATAGGAAAAAACACCCCATGGAAGGTTTACTGGGGCTCCTGGCATTTACTTAGGAATCTTTTAAGGTCTCCACAGTCACAGTCCTACCCATATTCTTCTTACACATTCTGAACCAACTGAGGAGTCAGATAGATATCAAACTATCACACATAATGTTTATAAATCTGAATGGCTTCGACTTGCAGTCACAATTGAACTTTCCTAAACTAGCTTTCTAAATTGATCCAACTTTCTCACCAAATACCAGTGCCAAGAAGTCAGACACTTCAAATTTTGCCAGTCAGTTGAGGCACTCCTTACTGTTTGAGAAGGAAGAAAAGAAATTCTAGTCAGAAGTATTTCTGGTACCCATCCAACTTGTTCTAGCAAAGTGTTCTAAGTCTCTACATCCTCTCTTCCACTTCAGCGTCTGCATTTTTCTGAGCCTGGCAATTTTTTGGCTCAAATTTTTTATTATAGATAAATGTTCTAATCATCTGTGTAGGGGTATAAGCATTACATATTCAATGTAACATTGTACTTCATTCTTCTTTCCCATTGGGAAATATAGATTAAAATATTTGAGAGGTTACTGATGCAAATAGTTCTTTTTCAAAATTCAGTAGTCTCAATCAACCACTATAATTTTAGGCAATAATGTTTGTTATTATCTATATTAAGATAAGGGTAACCATATTTATGTCTCAATCATAAGCTGATTGGCACAATAGTCAGAAATTTATTTTTATAAATTCCATGTTCAAAATGTCTACATTTAAAGCTATAAGTCTTTTTTGGTTTCTATAGAATCTGGAATTTAGAAAGAGAGCCATTACTAATGGTGTTATTGTGAACAAAATACACCTATAGAGAACATGTAGAATTGTTTATAAATACACATCCCTAGACATGTCTAAGGTTGGCCAAACCTATTCTCTGAATCTAGATTCTACAGACTCTTGTTCAGAATGCTTAAAGTCATTACTGAACAATTTTTCTGCATACATTTCCAGATGCTATGTTTACCAAATAGAGCATATTACACAGATTACAGAAAAAATTAAAAATATTACTTAGCAAATATCCACATTGATAGTACTACATATCATATTTATTTTTCCAACTTAATCCTTCTATGATAAACAAAATGAATTAGTTATATTGATTTCATTATTATGCTGTTTCCAGGTGGGCTTATTTGATTTCCCTGTTCCTTTTTGATAATTTCCATACCTTGAATCTGTGAATATTTATATGGTCTGTTGTCTTATCTTTACAAAAGATTTTATTTTTAAAAGACAATAACTAAATATTTTCAAAACTAGAAAAATACACTTAAGATTCTGACCAGAGGCAAAGGTAAAATTTTATATAAATAAAATTATATATATATATAACACTTTTGAACATTTTATTTTCTATCATTGTAATTCATTCATCAGTTTCTGAATTCAATGTCTTCAAAAGAGAGACAAACCCACAAGCCTCTAGTAAGAAGAGTTAAACACTGATATTTATTTTTCTTTTCTTCTCTTTTATTATTGCAGTGTTCCAGATTCATTGTTTATGCACCACACCCAGTGCTCCATGAAATACGTGTCTTCCTTAATACTCAACACCTGACTCACCTAAACCCCACCACCTCCCCTCCAAAACTCTCAGTTTGTTTCTCAAAGTCCACAGACTCTCATGCTGTAGCTCCCCCTCTGATTACCCCTGATTGACTTGTTCTTTCCTTCTCCTAATGACCTCCATGGTATTCCTTATGATGCACAAGTAAGTGAAAACAAATGATAATTGACTCTCTCTGCTTGATGTATTTCACTCAGCCTAATCTCCTCTAGTCACATCCATGTCGATACAAAAGTTGGGTATTCACTCTTTCTAATGGACGCATAATATTCCATAGTATATATGGACTATATCTTCTTTATCCATTCATCTGATGAAGAGCATCTTGGCTCTTTGCACAGTTTGGTGATTGAGGCCATTGCTGCTATGGACATTGGGGTACAGATGACCCTTCTTTTCACTACATCTGTAACTTTGCAATTAAAACCCAGTAGTGCAATTGAAGGGTCATAAGGAAGCTCTATTTTTAATTTCCTAAGGAATTTTCATGCTGTTTTCCAAAGTGGCTGCACCGATGTGCATTCCCACCAAGAGTGTAAGAGGGTTACCCTTTCACAACAACCCCTCCAACACTTGTTGTTTACTGTCTTGTTAATTTGGGCCATTCTAACTGCTGTAAGGTGGTATCTCGATATGGTTTTGATTTGAATTTCCCTGATGGCTAATGATGATGAACATTTTTTCATGTGTCTGTTAGCCATTTGTATGTCTTCTTTGGAGAAGTGTCTATTCATGTCTTCTGCCCATTTTTTGACATGGTTATCTGTTTTGTGGGGGTTGAGTTTGAGGAGTTCTTTATAGATCTTAGATATCAGCCCTTTGTCCGTAGTGTCATTTGCAAATATCTTCTCCCATTCTGTGGGTTGTCTCTTTGATTTGTTGACTATTTCCTTTGCTATGCAGAAGCTTTTGATCTTGATGAAGTCCCTGAAGTTCATTTTCGCTTTTATTTTCTTTGCCTTTGGAGACATGTCTTGAAAGAAGTTGCTCTGGCTGATGTCGAAGACATTAGTGCTTATGTTCTCCTCTAGGATTTTGAGAGACTCCTGCCTCACATTGAGGTTTTTATCCATTTCAAATTTATCTTTTTGTATGATGTAAGAGAATGGTTGAGTTTCATTCTTCTATACATAGTTGTCCAATTTTCCCAGCACCATTTAATGAAGAGATGTCTTTTTTCCACTGGATATTTTTTCCTGCTTTGTTGAAGATTATTTGACCATGGAATTGAGACTCCATATGTGGGTTCTCTTCTCTGTTCCACTGCTCTATGTGTCTGATTTTGTGCCAGTACCATGCTGTCTTTATGATCACAGCTTTGTAATAAAGCTTGAAATCAGGCAACATGATGGCCCCACTTTTGCCTTTTTCAACATTTCCTTAGCAATTTGAGGTCTCTTCCAGGTCCATACAAATTTTAGGATTGTTTTTTCCAGCTCTTTGAAAAATGCTGGTGGAAAATTGATCAGGATGGCATTGAAAGTATAGGTTGTTCTAGGCAGTATAGACATTTTAACAATGTTTATTATTCTGATCCAAGAGAATGGAATACTCTTCCACCTTTTTGTGTCTTCTTCAATTTCTTTCATGAGTATTCTATAGTTGCTTGAATACAGAGCCTTTGCCTCTTTGGTTAGGTTTATTCCCAGGTATCTTACGGTTCTTGCTGCTATAGTAAATGGAATTAATTCTCTAATTTCCCTTTCTATATTTCCAGTGTTAGTGTAAAAGAAAGAAACTTATTTCTGTGCACTGATTTTGTCTCCTGCCACATCACTGAATTGCTGTATGAGTTCTAGTAGTTTGGGGATGGAGTCTTTTGGGTTTTCCATACAAAGTATCAGGTCATCTGGGAAAAGAGAGAGTTTGACTCCTTTGCTAATTTGAATACTTTTCATTTCTTTTTGTTGTCTGATTGCTGTTGCTAGAACTTCTAGTGCTATGCTGAGCAAGAGTGGTGAGATTGTGCATCCTTGTCATGTTCCTGATTTCAATGAGAAGGCTTTAAGCTTCTCCCCATTGAGGATGATATGTGCTGTGGTTTTCATACATAGATATTTTGAAGGTGAGGAATGTTCCCTTGCTCCCTTTACTTTGAAGAGTTTTAATCAGGAACAGATGCTGTATCTTGTCAAATGCTTTTTCTGCATCAATTGAGAAGACCATGTGGTTCTTCTCTCTTCTCTGACTGATTTTTTTATATCACATGATTGATTTGCAAATGTTGAACCACCCTTGCATCCCATGGGTAAATCCCTCCTGGTCATGGTCAATAATCATTTAATGTACTCTTGGATCCTATTAGCTAGGATCTTGTTGAGAATCTTAGCATCAATATTCATCAGGGATATTCATCCCAAACTCTCCTTTTTGATGGGGTCTTTCCCAGGTTTGGGAACCAGGGTAATACTTGCTGGCTACATAGAAAGGGTCTGGAAGTTTTACTTCTGTTTTTATTTTTTGAAACCTCTTCAGGAGAACACGTATTATTTCTTCTTTGAATGTTCGGTGGAATTCTCCAGGGAATCCATCAGGTCCTGGGCTCTGGGTTTTTGGGAAGGTTTTTTTTTTAATTTAATTTTAATTTTTTAATTTTTTTTATGCTCATTCGTTTTTTTTTTTTTAATAAAGATATCATGTATTTTTATCCCTAGAGGTACAGGTCTGTGAATAGCCAGGTTTACACACTTCATAGCCCTCACCATAGCACATACCATCCCCAATGTCCATAACTCCACCCCTCTCCCAAACCCCCTCCCTCCAGAAAACCTCAGTTTGTTTTGTGAGATTAAAAGTCACTTATGGTTTGTCTCCCTCCCAATCACATCATGTTTCATTCATTCTTATCTTAAGCCTTTTAACCCCACATGTTGCATCTCTACTTCCTCATATCAGGGAGAACATATGATAGTGCTCTTTCTCTGATTGACTTATTTTGCTAAGCATGATACCCTCTAGTTCCATCCACGCCATTGCAAATGGCAAGATTTTATTTCTATTGATGGCTGCATAGTATTCCATTGTGTGTATATACTACTTCTTCTTTATCCATTCATCTGTTGATGGACATCTAGGTTCTTTCCATAGTTTGGCTATTGTAGACATTGCTGCTATAAACATTCGGGTGCACGTGCCCCTTTAGATCACTACGTTTGCATCTTTAGGGTAAATACCCAGTAGTGCAATTGTTGGGATATAGGGTAGTTCTATTTTCAACATTTTGAGGAACCTCCAAGCTGTTTTCCAGAGTGGTTGCACCAGCTTGCATTCCCACCAACAGTGTAGGAGGGTTCCCCTTTCTCCACATCCTCGCCAGCAGCTGTCATTTCCTGACTTGTTAATTTTAGTCATTCTGACTGGTGTGAGGTGATATCTCATTGTGGTTTTGATTGTATTTCCCTGATGCTGTGTGATGTGGAGCACTTTTTCATGTGTCTGTTGGCCATCTGGATGTCTTCTTTGCAGAAATGTCTGTTCATGTCCTCTGCCCCTTTCTTTTTTTTTTTTAAGTTTTTATTTATTCATTTGACAGACAGAGATCACAAGTAGGCAGAGAGGCAAGCAGAGAGAGAGAAAGAGGAGGAAGCAGGCTTCCTGCAGAGCAGAGAGTCCGACGTGGTGCTTGATCCCAGGACCCTGGGATCATGAACTGAGCCAAAGGCAGAGGCTTTAACCCACTGCCACCCAGGCGCCCCTTCTGCCCATTTCCTGATTGGATTATTTGTTCTTTGGGTGTTAAGTTTGCTAAGTTCTTTATAGATTTTGGACACTAGCCCTTTATCTGATATGTCGTTTGCAAATATCTTCTCCCATTCTGTCAGTTGTCTTTTGGTTTTGTTAACTGTTTCCTTTGCTGTGCAAAAGCTTTTGATCTTGATGAAATCCCAATAGTTCATTTTGGTCCTTGCTTCCCTTGCCTTTGGCGATGATCCCAGGAAGATGTTGCTGTGGCTGAAGTCAAAGAGGTTGCTGCCTGTGTTCTCCTCAAGGATTTTGATGGAGTCCTTTCTCACATTGAGGTCCTTCATCCATTTTGAGTCTGTTTTCGTGTTTGGTGTAAGGAAATGGTCCAATTTCATTTTTCTGAATGTGGCTGTCCAATTTTCCCAACACCATTTATTGAAGAGGCTGCCTTTTATCCACTGGATATTCTTTCCTGCTTTGTCGAAGATTAGTTGACCATTAAGTTGAGGGTCTATTTCTGGGCTCTCTATTCTGTTCCATTGATCGATGTGTCTGTTTTTGTGCCAGTACCATACTGTCTTGATGATGACAGCTTGTAATAGAGCTTGAAGTCCGGAATTGTGATGCCACCAACTTTGGCTTTCTTTTTCAATATCCCTTTGGCTATTCGAGGTCTTTTCTGGTTCCATATAAATTTTAGGATTATTTGTTCCATTTCTTTGAAGAAAATGGATGGTACTTTGAGAGAAATTGCATTAAATGTGTAGATTGCTTTAGGTAGCATAGACATTTTCACAATATTTATTCTTCCAATCCAGGAGCATGGAACATTTTTCCATTTCTTTGTGTCTTCCTCAACTTCTTCCATGAGTACTTTATAGTTTTCTGAGTATAGATTCTTAGTCTCTTTGGTTAGGTTTATTCCTAGGTATCTTATAGTTTTGGGTGCAATTGTAAATGGGATTGACTCCTTAATTTCTCTTTTTCTGTCTTCTTGTTGGTGTAGAGAAATGCAACTGATTTCTGCGCATTGTTTTTATATCCTGACACTTTACTGAATTCCTGTACAAGTTCTAGCAGTTTTGAAGTGGAGTCTTTTGGGTTTTCCACATATAGTATCATATCATCTGCGAAGAGTGATAGTTTGAATTCTTCTTTGCCAATTTAGATGTTTTAATTTCCTTTTGTTGTCTGATTGCTGAGGCTAGGACTTCTAGTACTTTTTTGAAAGGCAGTGGTGATAATGGACATCCCTGCTGTGTTCCTGACCTTAGCAGAAAAGTTCTCAGTTTTTCTCCATTGAGAATGACATTTGCCGTGGGTTTTTCATAAATGGCTTTGATAATATTGAGATATGTTCCCTCTATCTCTACACTTTGAAGAGTTTTTATCAGGAAGGGATGCTGTACTTTGTCAAATGCTTTTTCAGCAACTATTGAGAGTATCATATGGTTCTTGTTCTTTCTTTTATTAATGTATTGTATCACATTGATTGATTTGTGGCGTTGAACCAGTCTTGCAGTCCTGGAATAAATCCCACTTGGTCGTGGTGAATAATCCTTTTAATGTACTGTTGAATCCTATTGGCTAGTATTTTGGTGAGAATTTTCGCATCTGTGTTCATCAAGGACATTGGTCTGTAGTTCTCTTTTTTAATGGAATCCTTGTCTTGTTTTCAGATTAAGGTGATGCTGGCCTCATAAAATGAGATTGGAAGTTTTTCTTCCATTTCTATTTATTGGAACAGTTTCAGGAGAATAGGAATTAGTTCTTCTTTAAATGTTCGGTAGAATTCCCCTGGGTAGCCATCTGGCCCTGGGCTTTTCTTTGAAGATTTTTGATGACTGTTTCAATCTTCTTACTGGTTATGGGTCTGTCCAGGTTTTCTATTTCTTCCTGGTTCAGTTGTGGTAGTTTATATGTCTCTAGAAATGCATCCATTTCTTCCAGATTGTCAAATTTGTTGGTGTAGAGCTGCTCATAGTATGTTTTTATAATTGTTTGTATTTTTTTGGTGTTAGTTGTGATCTCTCTTCTTTCATTCATGATTTTATTTTTTTTTTGGGTCCTTTCTCTTTTCTTTTTGATAGGTCTGGCCAGGGGTTTATCAATCTTATTAATTCTTTCAAAGAACCAGGTCCTAGTTTCATTGATTTTTTTCTATTGGGATTTTTTTGTTTGTTTGTTTGTTTCTATTCCATTGATTTCTGCTCTGATCTTCATGATTTCTCTTCTCCTGCTGGGTTTAGGCTTTCTTTGTTGTTCTTTCTCCAGCTCCTTTAGGTGAAGTGTTAGGTTGTGTACTTGAGACCTGTCTTGTTTCTTGAGAAAGCCTTGTACTGCTATATATTTTCCTCTCAGGACTACCTTTGCTATGTCCCACAGATTTTGAACTGTTGTGTTTTCATTATTATGTTTCCATGAATTTTTTCAATTCTTCTTTAATTTCCTGGTTGACCCATTCATTCCTTAGAAGGATGCTGTTTCGTCTCCATGTATTTGGGTTCTTTCCAAATTTTCTCTTGTCATTGAGTTCTAGCTTCAGAGCATTTTGGTCCGAAAATATGCAGGGAATGATCCCATTCTTTTGATACTGGTTGAGACCTGATTTAGGACCCAGGATGTGATCTATTCTGGAGAATGTTCCATGTGCACCAGAGAAAAAAATGTGTATTCTTTTGCTTTGGGATGAAATGTCCTGAATATATCTGTGATGTCCAACTGTTCCAGTGTGTCATTTAAGGCCTTTATTTCCTTGTTGATCTTTTGCTTGGATGATCTGTCCATTTCAGTGAGGGGAGTGTTAAAGTACTTTACTATTATTGTATTGTTGTCAATGTGTTTCTTTGATTTTGTTATTAGCCAGTTTATATAGTTGGCTGCTCCCACGTTAGGGGCATAGATATTTAAAATTACTAGATATTCCTGTTGGACAGACCCTTTGAATATGATATAGTGTCCTTCCTCATCTCTTATTCTAGTCTTTGGCTTAAAATCTAATTGATCTGATATAAGGATTGCCACCCAAGCTTTCTTCTGATGTCCATTAGCATGGTAAATTGTTTTCTACCCCCTCACTTTAAATCTGGAGGTGTTCTCAGGTCTAAATTGAGTTTCTTGTAGGCAGCATATTGATGGGTTTTGTGTTTTTATCCGTTATGATACCCTGTGTCTTTTGATTGGAGCACTGAGCCCATTTACATTCAGGGTAACTATTGAGAGATATGAATTTAGTGCCATTGTATTGCCTGTAAGGTGACTGTTACTGTATATTGTCTCTGTTCCTTTCTGATCTACTACTTTTAGGCTCTCTCTTTGCTTAGAGGACCCCTTTCAATATTTCCTGTAGAGCTGGTTTGGTGTTTGCAAATTCTTTCAGTTTTTGTTTGTCCTGGAAGCTTTTTATCTCTCCTTCTATTTTCAATGATAACCTAGCTGGATATAGTATTCTTGGCTGCATGTTTTTCTCATTCAGTGCTCTGAATATATCATGCAAGTTCTTTCTGGCCTGCCAGGTCTCTGTGGATAAGTCTGCTGCCAACCTTATATTTTTACCATTGTACGTTATAGACTTCTTTTCCCAGGCTGCTTTCAGGATTTTCTCTTTGTCACTAAGACTCGTAAATTTTACTATTAGGTGACGGGGTGTGGACCTATTCTTGTTGATTTTGAGGGGGGTTGTCTGTGCCTCCTGGATTTTGATGCTTGTTCCCTTTGTCATATTGGGGAAATTATTTCCAATAATTCTCTCCAATATACCTTCTGCTCCCCTCTCTCTTTCTTCTTCTTCTGGAATCCCAATTATTCTAATGTTGTTTCATCTTATGGTGTCACTTATCTCTCAAATTCTCCCCTTGTGGTCCAGTAGCTGTTTGTCCCTGTTTCGCTCAGCTTCTTTATTCTCTGTCATTTGGTCTTCTATATAGCTAATTCTTTCTTCTGCCTCATTTATACTAGCATGAGAGCCTCCATTTTTGATTGCACCTCATTAATAGCTTTTTTAATTTCAACTTGGTTAGATTTTAGTTCTTTTATTTCTCCAGAAAGGGCTTTTATATCTCCTGAGAGGGTTTCTCTATTATCTTCCATGCCTTTTTCGAGCCCAGCTAGAACCTTGAGAATCATCATTCTGAACTCTATATTTGACATATTACCAATGTCTTTATTGACTAGGTCCCTAGCCTTCAGTACTGCCTCTTGTTCTTTTTGTTGTGGTGAATTTTTCCACCTTGTCATATTGTCCAGATAAGAGTTTATGAAGGAGCAAATAAAATACTAAAAGGGTGGCAAAGACCCCAGGAAAATATGCTTTAGTCAAATCAGAATAGAGCCCAAACCATGTGGGGGAGAAAGGGGATAAAAAGAGGCTCAGAAAAAAAAAAAGAAAGAAACAGTTAAAAAAAACAAATAAAGAAAAAATATAAAAAAGAAAAAATATATATATATTAGATAAACTAGTTAAAAAATGTTAAAAATGAAAAGGGTAAAAGATTAAAAAAATTTAGCAAAAGAACAAAAAAATTGGAAAATAAAAACAAAAACAAAAACCAATTAAATTAAGTGCAAGACTATAAGACTAATAAATCATGGGGAAAAAGCCATGACTTCAGTGCTTTGCTTTCTCCTCCTCTGGAATCCCACTTCTCTCCTTGGTATTGAACCTGCACTCCTTGGTAGGTGAACTTGGTCCTGGTTGGATTTCTTGTTTATCTTCTGGGGGAGGGGCCTGTTGTAGTGATTCTCAAGTGTCTATGCCCCAGGCAGAATTGCACTGCCCTTACCAATGGCCAGGCTGAGTAATCTGCTTGGGTTCACTTTCGGGAGCTTTTGTTCCCTGAACACTTACCGTAGAGTTCTGGAGGATGAGAATGAAAATGGCGGCCTCCCACTCTCCGGCCTAGAGGAGCCGAGAGCTCAGGGCCCCACTCCTCAGGGCGCCCTCAAAGAATAGCACCCAATAACTCCCATCTCCCTGGCCTCCGGTCGTGCTCTAAGCTCACCCAGGCTGTGACCAGTTCAAGGTAACCCCGAGCTGAGAGCTCACTCCTCAGCTCTGTCTCTGTAGCTGGCTTCCCCTTTCTAATACCTGCAAGTTCTGCAACACTCAGACACTCTGATCCTTCCGTGACCCTGCGGGACCTGGGGCCACACTGACCCCACATGGGCTTCACCCCGGTTTTGCCTCTGGAGTGATGTCCCTCAGTGGAACAGACTTTTAAAAGCCCCGTTTTTGTGCTCCATTGCCTCGCCACTTGCCGGGAGCTGGCACCTTCCCCCACAGTCTATCTTCCCTTAGCTTTGGATTCAGTTCTCTGCCAGTGCTGCCTTTCATAAAGTGGTTGATTTTCCGTTTCTAGAATTGCTGTTCTTCTTCTCTTCGATCTCCTGTTGGATTTGTAGGTGTTTGCAATGTTTAGACAAGCTATCTAGCTGATCTCCTGCTACCTGATGTAGCCTCAGCCTGCTACATCTCCACCATCTTGACTCCTCTCCTTTTGGGAAGTTTTTAATTATACTTCAATCTCATTACTAGAAATAGGTCTATTCAGGTTGTAAATATCTTCCTGATTCAGTCTTGGAAGTTTATAGGTTTCTAGGAATAAATTCATTTCTCCTAGATTACCTAATTTATTGGCATATAACTGTTGATAATAATTTCAGACGATTGTTTCTATTTCATTGGTGTTAGTCATGATCTCTCCCTTTTCATTCATCATTTTATTAATTTGGGTCTTCTCTCTTTTCTTTTGGATTAGTTCAGCCAGTGGTTTATCTATCTTATTGATTCTTTCAAAGAACCAGTTTCTAGTTTTGTTGATGTGCTCTATGGTATCTCTAGATTCTATCTCATTGATCTCTGCTCTAATCTTGATTATTTCTCTTGTTGTTTGTGGGGTTGGCTTATTTTGTTATTCATTTTCCAGTTCTTTAAGGTGTAAAGAGAGATGGTGTATTTGGGATTCTTCAATTTCTTTGAGTGAGGCTCGGATGGCTATGTATTTCCCCCTTAGGACCACCTATGCTGTATCCTATAGATTTTGGATGAATGTGTCTTCACATTCAGTTTGGTTTCAATGAATTATTTAAATTCATCTTTGATTTCCTGGTTGATCTGAACATTCTTAAGCTGGGTGGTCTTTACCTTTCAAGTGTTTGAATTCCTTCCAAACTTCTTCTTGTGGTTGAGTTCCAGTTTCAAAGCATTGTGGTCTGAGAATATGCAGGGAATAATCTCAGTCTTTTGGTATTGGTTGAGCCCTGATTTGTGACCCAGTATGTGGTCTATTCTGGAGAAAGTTCCATATGTGCTTGAGAAGAATGAGTATGCTGTTGTTTTAAGGTGGACTGTTCCGTATATATCTATGAGGTCCATCTGGTCCAATGTGTCTTTCACAGCTCTTGTTTATTTATTGATTTCCTGCTTGGATGATATGTCTACTACTGAGTGTGCCATGTTAAGATCCCCTATTATTAATGTATTCATATCAATACGACTCTTTTGATTAACAGTTGACTTATGTAGTTTGCTGCTCCCATATTGGAGGCATAAATATTTACAATTTTTATATCTTCTTGGTGGATAAGCCCTTTAAGAATAATGTATTGTCCTTCTTTATCTCTGACTACAGTCTTTTGCTTATATTCTAATTTATCTGATATGAGAATTGCTACCCCAGCCTTCTTTTGAGGCCCATTGGCATAAAAGATTCTTCTCCATCCCTTCACTTTCAGTCTGGATGTATCTTTAGGTTCCAAATGGATCTCTTGTAGACAGCATATGGATGGGTCCTGTTGTTTTATCCAATCTGCAACCCTGTGCTGTTTTATGGGAGCATTTAGGCCATTCACATTGAGAGTGATTATTGAAAGATAACTTCTTATTGACATCATGTTGCCTGTGAAATCTTTGTTTCTATAGATTGTCTCTGTAATTTTGTGTTCTGTGTCACTCTTGGGTTCTTTTTTTCTTTTATACAACACCCCCCTTAATATTTCTTGTAGTGCTGGTTTGGTGGTCACATACTCTTTTCAGTCTTGCCAGTCTTGGAAGCTCTTTATCTTTCCATCCATTCTGAATGTCAACCTTGCTGGATAAAGTATTCTTAGCTGCATGTTCTTCTCATTTAGTGCTCTGAATATGTCTTGCCAGCCCTTTGTGGCTTGCCAGGTTTCTGTGGATAAGTCTGATGTTATTCTGATGGACCTTCCTCTGTATGTAAGGAATCTCTTCCCCCTAGCTTCCCTTAGGACCTCTTTCCTAAAATTACGATTCATGAATCTCACAATCAAATGCCTGGAGGTCTTTCTACATTCATTAATCTTGGGGGGTATTCTTTCTGCCTCTAGGACAGGAACAGTCATTCCATTCTCCAGATTGGGAAATTTTCATGAAGAATTTGTTCACCTATATCTTCTAGTCTTCTCTTTTTCTCTACCCCCTAAGGGATCCCAACAATTCTGACGTTGGAATGTTTCATAGCATCATTTATTTCCCTAATTGTGTTTTCATGGCTTCTAAGTTCTTGTTCCTGGCCTCCTCCTTATCCTTCTTCTCTATCAGTTTGTCCTCTGGATCACTAATTCTATCTTCTGCCTTGGTTACCTTAGCTGTTAGGACATTTAGATTAGATTGGATCTCACTGATAGCATTTTTAACTTCTGCCAGGTTGGCTCTCACTTCTGCCCTTAGAGATTCTATGTTGTTACTAATGATTTTCTCCAACCTAGCCATTGCCTGGATAATCGCTACCCTGAATTCCCTTTCTAACATACTGTTTATGTCCATATCCAATAGTTCTGTGGGAGAGAGCATAGTTTCTGAATTTTTCCTTCTTGGGTGTTTCTCCTCCTAGTCATTTTGGTGAGAGGTGGTTGAGGGGATGTATAGCTGAATATATTAACCACGATCCAGGCACTTTGCATCCTGGAACATTTCAGAGCAATCAGAAGCCATCACCATAAAGAAAGTAAAAAGAAATAAGAGGGAGAGAGAGAGAGAGAAGAGGAAACCCAACCAGAGTGAGCCACAAATGTTAGATTTATGAGGTATATAAACAAAAAAGAACAACAAAAGACCAACAAAAGTAAATGACAAGAAAAAAAAAAAGAAGAAGAAGGGGGCACCTGGGTGGCTCAGTGGGTTAAGCCTCTGCCTTCGGCTCAGGTCATGATCCCAGGGTCCTGGGATTGAGCCCCGCATCGGGCTCTCTGCTCTGCAGGGAGCCTGCTTCCTCCTCTCTCTCTGCCTGCCTCTCTGCCTACTTGTGATCTCTGTCAGATAAATAAAGAAAAAAAAATAAAAAAGAAGAAGAAGAAGAAGAAGAAGAATCCAGCCAAAATAAACCCCAAGAATAAGATTTATATAATACCAGAATGAAAAAAATAATAATACTTAGAAACACCGAAAGATGAATAAAATGGGAGGGTAGTTATAAACCCTCAATGTGGGTGAGGAAGTTTATTGAATTTTTTCCTGGGTGTATCTTGATATCTTTGTTACAGAACTCAACTTTCCAGAGATAAAGGGAATTAATACTGGTTTATACATAGAGGTAGTATTGAAAAGGGAAAAAGGATTACCTTGAAGCTTATACCTATATGTATATTTTAAGAAAAAGAAAAAGAAGAAACACAGGTATATGTATGAGAAAAGTTCAAATTAAGAAATTATTGCATAATATATTGTATTAAACCTCTAGTTGTAATGATAAGTGGGTTAAAAAAATAAAAGAACAAGAATAGTGAAAATGAATTAAAAATAAAAACATTGTATCTATGATACATACAGTTTTTAGGGCAATACCAGGAGCTTAATATATTGTTTTCCCCTGATGTTGGGATTTTACAGCTTAATGGGAACCCTGTGGTGGTTGCCCTCTTGTTCTTTTGGCTTATATTCTGGGGGAAGTGCCTGCTGCATTGTTCTCCCATCAGTCTTGCTTGGTTTGAGTTGTCTTGTAGGTTATCATGTGGTTGGGTTCTGTGGAAACTTGATTTTCTGGCTTTTGTTCTCTAGAGTTTTTTGTTCTTTGGTGGACTTTGCTGCTTTTCAGAGGATCAGAGAAAAGAAAGAATCTGTCAGCACTCAGACCTCTGTTTCAGAGAGAAGCCTTAGACTGTTCCCCTCTAATTAGTACAGAACACACAGACTCCCCCTCTACAAACTCCACTGAATAATGCAACCTCCCATAGGTGGTGTGCTCCCCTAGCCACTGTCCCGGCAGTCACCCAAGGCCCCCGTTTGTCTCTGCAACCCCTGCCATTAAAACCATGAGTGATATTGGCCTAGGGAGCCCACTTTCGGTGGCTGCCTTTGCAGGGACTGTTGTCTGAAGTCCAGACCCACACGTGTGCTCAGACCCAGTAGTCACATAGGTCAAGGAAGGCTGAAGCAGAGGGATCCTGACTAGAGATCATGCTGGGTTTTTTTCAGGCACAGGCTGGAAGTGCTCAGACCCCTCTGCTGGTGGCAGAAGGCTGCAGTCCTAGAGACCACCAGCTGGTGCCCACACCAGGCTCTCTCAAGAATGGGTGGGAGTGCACCCGCTGAACACTGGTACAAGCAGCAGAAAGCTGCAGGCTCAAGGACCATGGACTGGAGGCCCCACCAGACTCTCTTTGGCATGGGTCGTCACCAGTGGTGATGGTCCTGGGAACGTGGACTTAGGCCCCTGCCTGTTACTGCCTGATTCCACCAGTTGCCCCTTAAGCTCTTTTGCTCTTTTTGAGTGCTTTAAACAAGACTTCAGCTTAATGTTGGTCCCCAATCACAGAGTACTTTTGTATTGGCGTATTACTTCCAATGGGTCACTTCTGGTGGCTCCCTTCTCCTTCTGTTTAACTTCTGATATCAATCCAAGCATTCTCACTCTGCTTTACCTCTCTGCTGGTGTCCTCTGCCCCCATAGAGATCCAGAAGTGTATAATCTTACATCTAAGGCTGATTTCATGGCTGTTCAGTGTTCTGGTATATATTTAGCTCAGTTTAGAGGACTGGTTGAAACAGGGTCTCCTATTTCTCTACCATCTTGCCCCTCCTCTGACACAGATTTCTAATTTAGGTCCTTTCACAGGTGAAATTACATATATGTAGAAATTCCTAGTACTGTAACTGTAACTACCTATAACTACCTATACAGATGTAACTACCGATGAGAAAAGGAAGATATTCTTGCCAACGCAGGCATTCATCTGCTTTGAGGATTTTTCCCACACTTCTTTTTTTTTTCTTAGTTCACAATAGATAGCATAGCCATTTTAGATGGATTACATCTGTTTCTGAGCAAATAAAATACATTTAAATCTATCCCAATGTGCATGTGGAATTTGTGAGGTGCCAAGAAATTCACTGTGTTTCTAGAAAGTATAAATTTGTAAGGCATAGTTGGACAATTTCTATCTTCTTAGTCTTGGCCAAGCTTAAGTTTCCTCTCTTTTGCTTGTTTTGTTTTGTTTGTGGCTTGATAAACTGATGTCTTCATTAGGTAGAACCACCTGGAGGCTGAGAAACAAGTTTCCTGCAGTCCCTGACTCTGTATCCTAGCTCTCAGCCAGTGATACCATAATGAGCTTTGAATTTTCTGTCTCTATCCATTCTATATATGTAATAATCATTTTTTCTTATTATTAAATTCAGCAATTCCCCACCCACACATATGCATGCAATAGAATTTCAGTAGTCTGTAATAATCAATTTGTCCCCTTGATTTTTCTTTCTTTAAAATATAGCACATTTATTTTAATTCTAGTTTCCTCTTTAGTCACAGTTTCTACAATATCCTTTCTAACTGTTTTTGTACACTGTTATATGTTCCTTTCTATAACTACTTTTTCATCTATAAAGACTCATCTTTTATTTCTCTTGATTCTTGATGTGTTAAAAGTTGTTACCTGTCTTGCATCAGACCATTCTAATCACAACTTTATGAACTCTTCTTCTCAGTCTCTTTCTTTCTCTCTCAATCTGTTTAAATAAACCAGCTCATAGAGTGTTTTCATATTCACTGCTAAAAGATTGCCATTAAAACACAACATCCTTCAATGTATTTGTAGGTGTTCAGCCATATGTTACTTAATATAATGCTCATTTTAGTGGGCAACTCACATATTGATTCAAAAAGCAACCATGTTTCAAAGCAATAAAAGTCTTCCAGTCCTGTATGTTCTACTTAATGCTTCCAGTGTATCCCTATATAGTTAAAAACTCTTATTACTAGTTCCACTCTGTCCTCTTTATAAGACTTTTTATGTGCTTAAGTCATTTCACAGTTCACTTGTTCCTTTTTGTTTGGTGGTCTACAACATACAGCATTCCAATAACAAGTTCACTAAAATACATCCCAATAAGTTCAATGTCAATTCTTTTTTTTTTAATTTTTTATTTTTTATAAACATATATTTTTATCCCCAGGGGTACAGGTCTGTGAATCACCAGGTTTACACACTTCACAGCACTCACCAAAGCACATACCCTCCCCAATGTCCATAATCCCTTAACAGCTCTGACTAAGGCTGCTACTAAGAGCTATTACTAAGTTCTCCTCTATATTCTA
Source organism: Mustela erminea (assembly GCF_009829155.1). Lineage (NCBI taxonomy): Eukaryota > Metazoa > Chordata > Mammalia > Carnivora > Mustelidae > Mustela > Mustela erminea. The sequence goes on along the minus strand of NC_045635.1, from coordinate 79,592,789 downwards.
TTATTCTAATAATAAATTATTCAGGTATAGCACTCCTACTCTACACTGTTTTACATCCCTTTGAAACAGGGTTCTGGTAAGGATGATTACAGCAAGGACCTTCCAAATTCTGTTTTCTATACATTTTAGATAAAAAATATATTACACATGTACTTCACCTGGTATCAACAAAAAAAGGTTTATAGTAAATGATTTATATACATGTAACTCTATTCCCTAATTAAAATATTATAACCATCCCTAAAATTCTTGAAAATAATTTAAGATATGTACAACAATGGCTATAACAACTATAAATTCATAGCTTAAAGGTGTACCGCATTCTCACTGATACCACCCTAGCCATATCATTTATCACTTCATGTCTGTATTGTGGAAATAACTATGTAATCAAACAGCATATCTACAGGCTCTTTCTGGTGTAATCTGTCCAGAAAATTCCTGTCTGAATAATCTTACTGTAAAAATATTGTTGATTTTCTATAAATCACCATTTATTCCAAGCCATTGTCCTATGAAAATCTTACTAAATGCCTCAGTAAGTTTGTATTCCCTTACTTTGTTTTTTTGTTTTGTTTTGTTTTAGTTTGCCAAGATCTGGCCTATGATATATATACAAACTTTTTTCCCCCCCACAAATACATAGCTTCTGCTCTGGTCATATTGGCCTCCACACTCTATGACCAATTCATTCCTCTCCTTTCCATTGTATTAATTGAGTTTTTGTCACCTGTGACTCACCACTGCAGAAAAGGATGTCTCTTCCCTTAGAATATTACCCACACTGCAAAGCTCATTGCATCTCCCACTTTCTCCATGAACACTATTTTCCAACATGCAGGAAACCTGAAAGTGAATACCCATAGATTACCACCTAGATTCCACAACCAATTAGATTGTTCTATTTTTTTATTACACATCTTTCCATATATTCATCTGCCCATCCATTTATTCATTAATTTATTATGAATTCATAAATTATGAATTAATTTATTCATTAATTTATTAATAAATGCATTTTATTTTAAAATTTATTTCAAATTAAGTTTCAGACGTTAGTCCACTTGACCCCTAAAAGCATCAGTAATTCATATCATTAACTAGGGTTCAATATTTGTTTTTGGTTCTTTTTGTTAGGTAGAAGTTACACACAATAATATGAACAAATGATAATTATATCATTTGATGAATTTAACAAATGCATAAGACTGTGTAACCCAAAGTCCTATCAAGATATAGAACATCACTATCTCTTGAGAAAGTTCCCTCATGCCCCTTCACAGTCCATCCTTATCTCCAGCTTCAGCAGAGGCAAACATTGTTCTGATAATTTCTACCATAATTTCATTTTCCTTTTCAGAATTGTATGTAGATATGATAATATAGTTGATATTCTTTGTGTAAATCTTATTTCACTCTACATAATGCATTTGAGATTAATCTGTGTTTTATGTGCATAAATAGTTTCTTTTTGTTGCTGAATATTATTGTTTTGTTTATACATTTTCCTATTGATGACTACCTCAAGCTCTTTCCAGTCTTCGGCTTGTAGAAATAAAATAACTTTCTTGTACAAATGCTTTTGTTGACATATATCTTTATTTCTCTTAGATAAATACCTAGAGTTAGAAATCTTGAATAATGGTGGAAGTATATATTTATGGTCTTGTTTTCATTTTTCACTTTTTTGGTGATGCACTGTGATTTCTTTTTCACTTCATTTTTGTGTGTGTGCACATGAAACTTTTTAAAATCATGGCAAAATATACAGAACATAAAATTCACCATGGTTAAACCATTTTTAAGTGTACAAGTGTACAAGCCAGTGACATTAAGTCCACTAACAATGTTGCACAACTATTAACACTGTCCATTTCTAGAACTTTTCTCATCAACCCAAACAGAAATTTCATGCCCAGTAGACAATAGTTCTCTATCTCTTCCTTCCTACCCTAGCTCCAGGTAACCTTTATTCTATTTCCTGTCTCTATGAATCTGCCTATTTTAGGTATCTCATATGAGTGGGATTATACAATATTTGTAAGTATCTCTAGTTTGTTTCACTTAGTATAATGTTTTCAAGGTCTATCTATTATGTCCAGCTTTGTAAGAAACTATCAGACTTTCCTCCAAAGTGCTTGTAACCTTCTATGCTCCCACTACCAATGGATGAGATTTCTGGTTGTTTCACATTCTTGCCAACATTTTGTGATGTTGGTTGTCTTGATTTTTAGCCATAATATCTACTTAAACTCAGTTTGATTATACGCTTTTCAGAACTCCTCTTGCTTTGATAGTCTTCACCATATAATCTAGAATATAATGGTTCTCTAAGCATTGTTTGCATAAGAATTCCTTTCCTCAATGGACTTTAAAGTCCTTGAGAACAGGAATGGCCTTATACTTCTTCTTTTTTTTTTTTTTTTTTTTTTTTTTTTTTACTTTGTGGTACCTAACATTGGATTATGTTCATATTAATTTTTTAATTAATGTTAATGTTTTTTAGCTGACCATTTGAAAACACATTGAACTCAAACTGATACAAACAGGGATTTAGCCTAATATGCTGGTTACTGTTCCATTGGCAGATTCTCTAATTACAGATTGAAGTGTCAAATTTCAAGTTTTC